>NC_045757.1:23773250-24373250 GCF_009193385.2 Nasonia vitripennis | reverse complement strand
ATTGTTTATGCACATAATGGAGATCCACGAGTAATTTCTTCAGCTAATATTATTATCGAATCGTTCATTTTGCAGCGTTTTTTAAAAGACGAATGGGAATTACGAATGCAACAATGCTGTAAATGACAATCATAATGATCAAACGCGTTTCATCCCTTTGAACAGATCTACAATCCAACTCCCAGTATATACTAGTCATCTCTCATGTACACATGCTTCAACTATATAACGAGCGATTTCCCAGTATAACAGAACTCCTCTCGCACTCGCGGGGTTCCCCCTCTCTCAGCAGAATCAGAGGCCGTGCACATCTATGCGGACCGGTGCCCGCATCGTTTTTCAAGGAGCCAATACACATACACACCCTCGTGTAGTACCCAGACGCTCTTGCTCGGCCGCGTAAAGCAACAGAGCATTTTTCGAGTGCTCGAACGAGTCCATTTCCAGAGCTCTCTCTCTCTCTCTCTCTCTCTTCCCCGGCTACACTCGCTCGCTTTTATTGGCTGGAGCCTACAGAAACTAGAGAGCGAGAGCTGAATTACCGATCGCTCTCGTAAATATCGCGCCGGGGTATATATTCGTTTTATACGCGGGCCGCTGGCGCTTCCAGTATCAATACGTTAAAACGCGGCATAGGATTTGATAGGCGGGAGATAAAAGCAAACGCGCGATGGATGCGAGTAACGCGATCTGATCGCACGCCAATCAGTGCCCCTGCAGCGCGGGAAGAGAGAGAGAGAGAGAGAGAGAGAGAGAAAGCTACTGCTTTCGCGGAATTGGAAGGTAACGTTCTGCGAAATTATCCGCTCGCGAGCTATCCCTACTGGCTATCCGCAATAAACTTTCAGGCTGCGGAATTTTACTGCGCCAGCCGTTCCCTGCACTGGCTCTCTCGCCGCCGCGTATCGCTGTTTCGGCGCGTCCCCCGTGTAAACATATCGGCATTTCATCGGATTTGCCAGGGACGAGCTTTTTAGACTCTGGATTCCTTTGCATATGATTTATCCTTTTCCACGGAGTTATGGCGCTTCTGTTGTTATAAATAATATGCATGCTATAACGATTATCAGATTTAATTCAATCAGAACGAAGGTGAAGTGCGAGACTAAAAATTACAACGGCAAATCTGAAGATTAATGCGAAAAGGAAATTCGAAGGAAAGTGATCTCGGAAAGTGCTTAATACATCATATTAAAAAATCTTATTAACCCCTCGCGCGTCGAATAAAAAAAAAGAGAGATCCGAGCAAGGACGGGAAGGATCTCGAGGCTGCGAGAACCGTCGACTAGAGTACCCAGGAGGGCCGAGTCGGATGCTCGACAGATAAGAGTTAATTTCCGCCGAGCGCCCTTTTCTTTTTCCACTGCACACATACCCCCTCGTATAAAATCGCAAAGGCGAAAACAGTTTCCCTTTGCGCAGTCGCGCCGCGAAGAAATGACTGCCACGAGATGATCAAGCTGCGCCGCGTAAAACCGCGATCGAATGAACAACACATTGAAGCTCGAATTTTGGGCAAAGCGCTGATGGAGTTTCGGATAAAAGCCATCGGGATGGATGGTCCTATCGCTGGATTATTCTAACTGAAAATTCCGATTTTAAATTAAAATAGTAGTACACATATTTTTTCGAATGCTTTCATTTAACGTTTTAAATGTATATTTTTCTTTTTTTTGCAGGTGAGTTGTGTGAATGATTCTGCTCGCTTGCAAAAGTTGCCGCGTCATGCAATTGTAAGTACACCGCACGGAGTCTACTTAAACTCGACTTGTTAAAAGGATCAGAGGCTGTTTTGTTCTTCCTCGAAAACTACATAATTGCAGACCGTCATTTTATTTTTTCCCCCTTATCCAGAACGTGCAAGACTTCATTACAGTGAAAGCGTTTCTTACGTCTCTCGAATCGCGTAACACCGCGATTCAGCGACTGCAGCAGCGAGATTAGCCCAAATTTTATACTCCAGCTCTCTCTCCCGATGTAAGAATATTCTTACGCGAAAAACTTACGAATTTCTTGAAGCAAAAGCCTCGTACTCTATCCGCGGGAAACGGAGAGGAAGCCTGCGGGGTATCGCCGAAAATCAAAAGATTTAAATGCAAGTCCGCCGAGAAATTTTCTCGCATCGCCGGCGATTCTCTCCCCGAAAGTAAAATACCAGAAAGCCGGCTGCCGCGTGTATAGAGCTCGAAATAAGAAAGAATATGGCCGTGGGAGAGAGAGAATTTTCCGGGCGAGTTCTGCGATGGCGCGCGTCAAAAGGACAGTGCGCGTAATTTTTTACATTTCCCCCTTATTTGGCGGTGGCGACGCTGGTAGCTACCTACAATACGAGAGACTACGTTGCAGACAGATCAGTGCGATGAGTTTCCAGCAGCAGCAGCAGCGGAGAGTCACTCGTCTTTCCCATTGTGGTGGCGCCAGGCTTTGTTTCTGCGTTACTGTTATATGCGTGTCAGTACAAAATGCTGGCGCTCCCTTTCACTAGCACGAGCTCTGCACTTCTTCTTTCCTCTTTACCTTCATCTCCCGCTCCTCCATCTTTCTCTTTTATTCGGACTACTGGCGCGCTTTTCCTCCTAGAATGTGAGCTATGTACTAGTCTTTTTTTTTTACCGCGGATGTACTGAAGTAGAAAATTCATTAAGTTGGTGTGGTGTGTTTTGCGAGAATTTTTTTTCAATCTTCTTTGCGTTATTAATTAACTGCGTGTTGAGATAACCTTTGAACCTAAGATCAAGTTAAGCAGTGTATGTATGTAATTATAAATCTAACCTCTGCAGTGAAGCAGTTTAGTCTGTTGTTCACTGAGAAAAATCGACATAGTAGAGATTACTATACGTCATAGTAATTTGAAACATGGCAGTGATCACAAAATTTATAGTAATTGTAGCAATATTTTTGAAATCGTTACTATACTATTTTAATCAAATTTTTCGGCTCTCTTTGTCAGGTTGTGATAGGATCTTTTTATAGTTTACTGTACATTTTTTAGTAATAATTACTATGAAATAGAGTTGTGTCCCTATACTGCTAGAGTTTATAGTAAAATTCTGGTAATGGTTACTATATATTTTTCTCGGTGTTGGCTGCTAGTGAAGAAAGTGATAATAATGATTTTATTTGGAGAGATATCAGTCAGTAGTTCGATCGATTCTTATTTATAGTGCATTGCGTGTAAACAACCTGACAAGTCCAGAATGCAGATGAGCGTCTTGGAACATTCCCCATATCTCCCGGAATTTCGTTTGTTAGTAGTTATCATGTGCTTATTGTATACTCGCAAAATTTTGTTAAAATCATTTAAAAAACTGCGTCGCAAAAACGGAGCTAAGTGAATGCTAGGTAAATGCTAGGCAAAAGATGAAATTTCAAATATTTATAGCTGTAAGCAACAATTTAGATCAAATAAAGTATGAACAGTTAATAAGCATTGAGCTACAGCTGTGAAATTTGCACTTTTTACGTTCTCGCTGTTAATTCCTGAGTTATAACGTTTTCTGGAAAGTACGTCTTATAACGGGGTTTGATAGAAAAACGTCTAAAAATAGTATAAAAACTTATGGTGAAAAAATAGGTAATTTTTTGCATCTTCCAGATGCATAATTATTGAGTCGTATTCATCAATTCTCTAAAAATCGCTATGATAAATAAGGAAGCCGGCATCGGTAAATTAAAAAACGGATTACGGAAATAACAAAATCTGCATTTCCTAAAAGCATGATTATTTTGTTAGAAGTGCATGGAAATACGCTTACAACAATGTTTTCACAAGAGCTTCCCTATAGGGGGGAGACAAATTGAAACAGTTTTTACAACCAATAACCTTAAATGTCCAATAATTTATTTCGCCTGATTACTAATTTTCATGTACGGCCGTCACTCCGCCATATCTCCCAATCTCATCATTCACCCAAAAACTCGAACAAAAAATCCTTCTTCAAAACAGCCTTGTTGAAACTACGATACCCCGCGCGTCTTCGAATTTCTTCCCCAGTAGAATTCCCGTTCGGGTTTCGCACAAGAGAGCCACGCGTCCGTACTATCTCCTCTCTTTCCCCCGAGCTCACGCGGCTTTTTCGAGTCAGGAAGCTCCAAGAGGTATCAGCGTGCCGTTTACACCTACGAATCTAATCGGCTGCGAAATTTCCTCCTGAGGGTGGGAAGGGGTGTTTCTTATCGGCCAGGTTGCCGGAGCGGAGGATTTGCGAAATAAATAGCGACGCGAGAGGTAGAGCTGGTGACGCCCGGGGATCAGCCATTTCGACAGTGACGCGCTCAGCGCTGCTGACTCTACGCTTTTCTATTTCGTTTTTACTGCGCCGTGGATTTGCGTTTACGGCCCTCTCGGCTACTCCCACAGCGGCTAATAGATATATAATGAGGGGGTGCGTTAAAATCCTGCTGCCTTTTCATCGCGCTGTGTTAGGGATGATTTGGGAACGACAAGATGAGATTCTTTATGATTAATTTACCATCGCGGAACCGTGTCAAAAGGTGTTGTACTTTTCAGTGAAAAGAAGCACGGCTTCATCAATAACCCGAGCGCTGCTGCTCTTTCGCCGCGCGACGTCAAATATTTGGCCAACAACTGAAAGTAAGCCTCGAGAGCAAGCTTCCCCATTGTAACCCGCGAGGGGATATTCATTAAAAATGAAATGAAATCCTGCACACAGCGCCTGGGAGGAACTTTGGGGCGGCTGCAGCGTAGCAAAGTTGGTTGCAGCCCAGTGAACTTGAAAACGCGGGCGCGAAAGACATTGAAGCCGCGCGACAGCCTCGTCTTCGCGGACTAAGTTTGCTCGTAAGAAAATTTTCCCCGAAAGATGAAGTTGCCGCCAACGCTGACGTCGGCGTTATCGCGAAAGCGTCAAAGAAAGTTCACTTCGTCTTAAAGCGTCCCTCTGTGGAGGCTCTCTCTCTCTCTCTCTCTCCCTCTCTCTCTCTCTCTCTCCCTCCCTCCCTCAGTCTGTTTTCTCTTCTTCGGAAAACGCGTCGAAAGAACCCAAAAGTTCCTCCGCAGCGATGGATAATGGACGAATCATGGCTTAGCGACATGTGCGCGTGTAAGTAACGCGACAAGTGTCGAGTTTTCTTTTTCGGCTTATTCTGTGCCCGCACCCCGTAAAAATGCTCGGTTACTTTTCTTTTTATCGATTGAATTTTCCGAGAGTGTAGGATGGAAATCGCGACGCAAGCAAACACGAATTTTATTTTAATATTATTTGAAAAATACCTCTCAACAAACGACAACCTAAATGATCATCTTGAACTCGCGGATAAAAGCAGCAGCCTTGGACGTTATTTTCGCCGAGTCGTTTTCCACGCGTGAAATCGATGAAAAAGAGCGGTCGGAACAATACATTTTTAAGAATCAATGAGGCATTCTCGGATCGTTCCAAATCAGCGACTCGACGAAACCGGAAGACCTCTCTCCCCGTCGACTGTGCTTCTTTATTTTTCTCACCAGTCCTGCGCCACCTTCTACTTCTTCCGCTACCTCTCAATTATTTCGCCTTATTTCTCGTCCTTTCACCGCTTTATTTCTCGCGGCTCTACCTTCATTCTTTATTGCTCTGCGAACCCTTGTGTCCGGTGCTCGCTCCTCTTTTATTTTTATCACGGACGCGATATACAGAGATACATGACACGGGGAAAAAATTTCGGAACCGGGAGAGACAGTTTCAACGGAAAATATCGTCAGCGTTATTATGATGAGGATTATACGTTGGGAGAAACTTTCATCATTACAAAAGATCACGCAACAACTTCGGAAGTACGTCTTGAAAGAGCAAACGGGAGCAGAAAAGTTACGTAATTTCCGTGATAGCAAACGGCGTATGCATTTGCGTTACAAGCTTATATTTCCCTTTCGACAAAGGACGCTCATCGTAGCGCGTCTTTCGGAACTTGTTTACATGTGTAAAGTTACGAAAACACACCCACAGAGCGCTCACGACCAAAGGAAAATATCCTTTTTTCACATCCCGTCCGCGGGGCGACTCGTGTTTCTTCTTCTTATTTTCCCATCGTCGTCGTCGCTCCTTATTTTTCCGTGGCGTCCCTCCATCTCATTTCAACTTTTTTCGGCTCCTCCGCGCCGTTGCACTCGACTCTTTGCTGTATGTCTTGTCGTCGTCTCTCTATTGCTCCTTGATCAAACATGCACAAGTCCCCCCGTTAACCGTCGATTCGCTTCTGAAAAGCATCGTGGATAGCTGGGAAAACACCTACGCCTGCGTGAAAAAGAGGAGCGACGAGCTTTCGCAAAATAGTAGCCCTCGCGAAATGGAATATCGATCGCTGACATAATGCCTTCTGGCGCGCGCGAGTGCCGCGCTTTCGCCTCTGCACACTTGCCACTTTGTCTTTTGGTTTCGCTCTCGTCGCTCTATTTTTCAGGCTCTCCCACTTCCGTTAAAGCTTCCCTATTGCCCGGCTTTTTCTGTTTACTTTCGGTTGCGCTCGAAATTTGACCGAGCACCATCCAATTTTGATTTTGTTTAAATCCGCTTTTTTAGAACCGTTTTCGTAAAGTGAAATACTATACTGGGCGCGTTTGATCTGTTTGCACGAATCAAATTCGAGCTCCAAAAATGCGCGCGATATTCAATAGCCTTATTAAAAACTTTAATTCTTCAAAAGCTTAGTCCAGCCAACTTATAAATCGACCTTCACCTCATAAAACAAAATATTAAACCGCGGAAAAAAGCATTTGAATTACCGACCGTGGGCCGGCGACAGCAATAACTGAATAACGCTAACGGAGAGAAATACCGCGATGCAGGATGAGAGAGAGAGAGAGAGAGAGAGAGAGAGAGAGAGAGAGAGAGAGAGAGAGAGAGAGAGAGATAACGCTGAAGCTTGCGCGATGGCGCGTTATATACGATGAGAGAGAGAGAGAGAGAGGGAGAGAGAGAGGTCGCATAATCGACGATGCGTGGACTTCTCTCGAGGGAAATTTTCGCAACCCAGTCGCGCGCCAATAGAATTTCGAATGGCGCTCACGAAATGCACAAAATTGAAGGCACGAAAATGCTCGTCCCCGCGCTGCTCTCCCTCTGCGGTGACACGCGCTGTGTACCTCTGCTGCTGCTGATGTGCAGCCTAAAGTGATCTCTTCCCGTTCGCTCTAGTGCCTTGAATATCGTTAGTTTCCCGCTGCTTCTCTCCGCCTTCGCGTTATACTTATAGAAAGAAATTGCGGGAAATTTCGCACTTAGAATATGGAAATTTTTTACGTCGCGCGCGCGTGTCCTCTTATTGCATTTTTAAATTGCCCTTTAAATTTTGTCCTCGCTAAGTCGGAAAAAGGGAAGGCTTTTCTGGGGGAAGAAGAAAAAAATCCACTCGATTATCCGCTAAATCCACGGGCTTCCCGCCGATAATCAGCCAAGTTCCGAATAGCGATTGATACAAGCCTTTGCCATTAAGAACAAAGCTTCTATCCTCCCATGCACACACGCACACGGGAGCCCGCATTCGTTCATTCGTACAGCCACACGAGTCTCATTCTCGGTGCCCGTATTTTGCGCCCGCTCATTTGCTCAAAGCATCCCCCTCGGGAATATGACGACACAACTGCGTTACACCCTGGGTTATCAACGTGTTGAACTACGTAATTCTGCCCGGGGCATAAACTTAATGTCGGCGGAGCGCACGACAGTGTATGCCCGTCGAGTCGCGTGTATACCTATACGTTGGCACAGCACGCGGCACGAGCAAGTATTTTCGAGAAATTGCAACAACTGGCTATATTTTTTTTTCATGGCTCGGGGTCGTTTCACCACGGCGTTGAGAGCTCGGGGTAGTAAAACTTGATTTTGTTTTTGACACTTTTTCCCCCTGGGATCGCGCGGTTAATTTGTATCGCGTCTTACCAGCCCCGGATTTTTCTACCTACCAGCGTATGCTGATGAGATTTTATTTCTGTGTGTTCCAGGTAAGCCTCGTGGTTTGGCAAACGGATATTCATATCGAACTCGGTTGATTCGAGTGAGTATAATCGTAATTAAGGAGAAAACTGAAGTTTTTAAATTAGTCCAGCGAAGGTATTTACCGAGGGAAACTCGTCAAACTTTAATAAACTCGGACGAATTATCATCACAGTGCAGTGCAGTACACACAGGTGTGCGAAGACGAGCGGAGTATCACCGGTGACAATAATTGCGTCTCCGGGAGACTATATACACCACAGCGCAAGGGGGACAACACCTGCAGCAGCCGCGAGAAGATTTCTCTCCCTCTCTCCGCGCGTTTTACGAGGCGCGCCTTCATCTACTCCGAATTTAAGAGCCGATGGGGTCTCTTTTGTTTCGCTACACGCACGCAGGGAAAAGCCCGCGCTTATACGGCCTTCGCGGTTGCTCGCGAAAATTGCCTTTGTTGTTTTGTCAACACTATACGTGTGTATCGGGGAAGGTCAACGACAAGTTTTGATTTACGAGGCTTGGGGGCCGCGTATTATACTCGTTGATTACCGGGGTCGAGTGTGCTTTTACGTCGGTCAGGCTGATTAAGCTCGTGATAAAATTCGAATCTATCGTCAATCAAATTTGAAAGAAACAAGCTCGTAACATATACGAACGAAGAAGCGGCAGCGCGGGTTGGAAAATCGCGGCTGTACACGTGCCGAGCGCAGCGTTTTCGCATTCCTCGTCCTTTTTCTCCCAGGCTTCGAAATTTCGCTACGGGATAAATCCGCTGCGGAGGAGGAGATATCGCGGCGCGTGAATTATTGCGTCGTCCCGAGAGAGGTGTGCTACGTAGGGATTAACGAGGAGCCAACGACGAGGGTCTACGTGACGCGGCAGCGGTTCCTTAAGCGCTGTATCAATAATTGTGTCGTAGCGTTGCAGCCGCGTTGCGAGATTATCGCCGCTGATGAAGTCGAAGCAGAATTCGCGCGCGCGGTCGTTATGTGAAATTCGTTCGAAAAAGAATCTGGTTACGGTTATTTATTCATAAAATTTCTTTCACTATCGGATCACCGATTCGTCGCGTTGCGCAATTTTTAATCAAGTCCTTCTGCTCTAAACTGGAACATCTTGTCGCTATGAATGTAGAGGGGAGCGCGCTTTTCCCGGAGTAATTACTTTAGCTGCACAGTAATGAAACAGAACAGTACGGTCCGCATGTAAAGTTTTTTTTCGAGATTGATGAGGAAACTTGGCACGAATTTCGCTCTCCTCTTTTTTCCTGAAAAGACCGCAGCGGATCTTTGAAGAAAAAATCCTAAAAGGTACTTGATTAAAAGTTTTAATCAAATAATCAGGCGAACTTATGCGCAACACAGAGAGAGGGAGCGGGTATTCCCTGGAACTATCCTCTGTCTCTCTCGAACGTCAAAATAATCGCTGAAAAAAGTCCATGAATATTTAATAACGACGATGAGCAGAGCGAGCGACCACCGCCGCGGACAAAGTTATCGGGTTATATACTTTCACTTTTAATCGTTTCTCCGCCGCGGCATCTTTTAATTATTTTCCAGGGCCCCACGTCGACGTAGAGTAGAAATTAAGTATATAGTGTCGGATCAAAAGTTTCCGCATGAGAAACGACGATGATCCGCCCGCAGCGGCGGTAGAGAATATTGGAAGTTGAATTTTCATGCGGTATAAGTCGTTTTGCGGAAAAATATACGAGATCGGCCATCAGCCCGCGGCTCTTCTTTACGATTTTCTAAACTGATATGAAAATTCTTGCGCCGATCTCCTCCGCCGAGTATTAACTTTGATGACTCTCGCGCATTGTTGTACCTTAATCCTCTCGGAAATCAAAAGAAATTCGCCTTTTCGAATTATTACGCGTCAGGATCGCCCGGTCGAAGTTTCCCAGCAGAAATAGAGGAGAGCTTTAAAACTTCGGCGCGCGCCGCTTAAGTTTTTACGAATCTATCTTGGCTCTGCCGCCGCTGCAGTGCTCTTCGAATCCCAGAAGCTTTCTCTCCTCGAGGGCTCGCGCTGCGGCGAAGAACAATTATAGTCGAGAGCGCGTCGCTGGGATTCGAGCTTTAAAGGGACGTATCCTTACGGCTGGAAATGGAAACTTTCTGACCTAATAAGATATTCCCTCAGCTGTATACGCGTCCTCGCAATTCATTCTCGCGTATACCGTTGTCTCTCGCTTTTTGACGAAAGTGACGAGAGCGGAAAAAATGTTCCCAAAATTTGTTTGTCACACTGAACCGACGGCATCGGGCTATCGGCTCCATTGAAAATCTCTCGGCAAACTCAACAGCGACTGGGCTGCGCTCTAATATTTCAAATCGCAGGCGCTGTCAGGGATGCTTCAACTCGCTGGGATTTCTTGTTCGACGGGCTTGGGAGGTGACGCGATCCACGTAACGCGCTTTTCCATATACTCCCTCTCTCTAGGAATGAAATACGCGCGGGGACAGCCCCCATTGTATTTCTCTATTTCGGCCGGGCGAATCGATTCGCCTCTTTGAATGCATAAACAGAGATAAAGTCCCGCAGCGCTTGGCGACGTGACTTTGACGGTCGTTCGAATTTTTCCCTCTTCGAACGTGATTTTGTTTTCCAACGCAAAAACAAAAGCGACGCGTTTACCTTGAATCAAGAAATGCTCAACAACGCGATCTATCGTCGCGTGACGTTAATTTGGCTAGGCTACAAAATAGAAAAGTAAAAAAAAATGAGAGACCACTCGACCCCTGCTCGAGTTAGCCGCCGCTTTCTTTATTTCTCTTGTTTTTTCTCTCTCTCTTCTTGCGCTCGGTTGTCGGCCACGCGAGCGAGTATCCTCCACAAATTACAAAGGAACGGCAGTGCGACCCGGTTACCTTGGTGAATTATGGCTTCGGATGGTCATCTGCCCCCGAAAGCCAAAACACTAATTTCGCGCTACGCTGCTGCTCGTAATTCCGGTCCCGGAATCTCAGCAGTTTGTTGAATGCATAGTTTATTTCCTCGCTTTTTCCCGATGTGAATACTACACGTATACACACTCTCTCACTCGCGAAGTCGTTGCTTTCCCCTTTCTTTCCCGAGAAGAGCAGAGAGAGTGCGAGGTATTTATTGTGTGTTTACCCTCTGCACTCTCAGCGTCGCCGCAGTTGAAATTATTTCATCGCATTGAAATTCTGATAAATTAAAACTGTACCGCACTGATGCCACCTAATCCGGATAATTCCGCGAGGGCTTATACTCATGCCAAGGTCTGTCTAACCGGTCTTGGCAAAACGCCACGCGGGCTTATTCCGGTCTAATTTTTATATTCGCGCATGCCTCTCGACTAATGTGGGCCAATTAAATGCACTGTACACAGATTCGATGATTAAATTGAAAGATAACATTCGCCCTCGCTGCGCGTCCCACTTGTTTAATCGAATCTCCCGCACAGTTCTGTACCCACGGATAAGCCTACTCTATCCTACTCTAAAACAGAAAACAAGTATGTACCAAACATTTTTGTTTCAAAAACACGGTTTTGAGTCTAAATTAAACTTAATTTCGAATCGCTAAGCGGTGTTGGACTGGCCTTTCGCCACCAATGCCTATAAGTAGTAGGGGCTGTGCGGCTACTGGGCCAAGCGGATTCTGGGCCACTAAATACCGACGCATGGTAACTCATATTAGTAGATCTCTGTTTTACCGACAGAGCATTGTATGACAGCCGTGCTGTCAGCGGTGGCGCCCCTGCCGACGCATGGTAACTCATATTAGTAGGTTCCTATTTTACCGACAGAGCCTTGCATATCGACCATGCTGCCAGCTGTGGCGCCCCCCATAAACCAGTGTTGTCGACGTTACCGACCCCCCCTCCATAGCTCAGAGTGAGCATCGGTAATTTACTTTATCGACCTGGGATGCGATGGATAATTTGGAATAGGATTTGCAGGATCAAAGGTTGAGATAAACTAATGTTGCCGACGGTGACGCCTCCGTTTCCGACCCAACCTGTATTATCAAACATGATTGGTTGAAATTTCAATATGGCTGATTTGTTCTGGAGCTGACATCTAGACGCTGACTGAGTCTCTGAGCAATGAGCATCTAGCCATCCTGAGGGCTTATGAAACTTCTAATAATATTTAGGCAGGGCATATACAAAGACTTCATCAGTTTTTGATGCTACTGATGAAGGAATAGGAATTTAGGATTTGGTGATAGTACAAATATAAATCCAGTATTCATGATATATTTTATGCTTTATTTATAAAAATCCTTATTTTTTATATGAGTATACATATTGTATTATAGCTAAAACATATATAAAAGCTCTTATAACTAAAATATATGTATTAAAAATTTTTTTAAATAAATACATGAAAATTCTTGAAGAAATACAATAGTGATATTGTCATCTAAACATGTTAACCCTTAAGAAGAAATGTGAAATACCATGCCTATATATATAGGCATATATATATATATTTAACCTATACGTTGATGTGACCAGTTCAATGCAATTATAAGTACGCAACTAAACAGCTAAAGCTAAACGCAGTATAAATCTGTGCCATTTTTTCTTGACTATAAACACTCATCCATCGATCCATTGTTGTTAATGTTTCTATGTAAATCCATTTTTGTAATTATATCTATCATATCAAAAATCCTTAAAGTTAGTTAGTATAAATTATAGAATTTAGCAAATAATAATAATAATAACAATATAAATGTATATATGAGATCGCAGTGCGCTCCCGACAGCACAGTATATAAAACTTATACTTGCCATCTGGGCGCTCCAAACGGTACAATGTATACAACTTATACTTGCTATCGGGGCGCTACCGCACTCCTTGACATAGTCTTAAGCTAAAAGGGATCGCCTCTATATATATATATATATATATATATATCAAATATTCGTTAGAAATAGCATTAGAGAACCGTTAGAGTACATAATAAACTTATATAAATCTAATAGTAATTAAATTGTGATTTATAAATTGGATAATACTTTCAATGTAAGATGTTATATAAAAATCCTTAATATTAGAAGAAAAAAAAACTTACTAAGCGTCGTGATAATCCCCTTTAAAAAAGAATTTAACATAAATAAACACTCTAATTATTGAGAAAAAATCCTTAATACTATACGCAGTGGAGATAAATTATTACATGAATTCAATAATGTTGTGTCCATAATGTACTAGATAAACATCTCTAGTATCAATTTCATTCTTCAACTTCTCCTCGTCGGTGTTGTTCTCGATGAGGAAGGCATTTACTTTAGTGGGTAGGAAAACGTCGAAACTTCCATCCAACTCCAACACTATCTTCGCGCCAAATTTTGTCTGAACTTTCTTATGTTTGGATATTTTGTACTTCTTGTTGATCTCCGAATCCTTAATTTTTTTCGTAGGCAGGAATGGTGGAGCTTTTGCCACGGCGTTCAGCGACTCCATTCTGTAAAAATAATGAAACAATATGTATAAGCTTATTATATTTGTTTATGTATTACAAGAATATATTATACTCACATGATAAATTATTCTTCCAATGTTATCGTTGTTGTATCCGAATCCGATGAGGAATAATAATCCTCAAAGAATTGCAGTGGGAAGATAAAATCTTGTCGTACTGCACGAAGCCACTTGCTTATTGCGTAAACGTTTTGAACTGCACAATTCTCCTTCCAGTCAGGAAGGTGATGTGAACACACCAGCGGAGTTCGAAATGCCGGTGTCTTTAAGGATGAACAGCCGAGATCTTCTATATTACGGACGTCCGGGAAATATAGCTGCAGCCACTTCTTTTTCTATGCACCTTTCACCCAAATAATAACGTTCCTTGTCGATGATAAATCGAGGAGGCTGGAGCAAACTTCGGTTAGCTTGTCGTATGGCAGTTCACCATCGCTCCACTTTAATCCGTGAAAAGAATATTTGAGCCACAGATTGGCACACTGGACATCGCTCGACAAGTCGTACCAAGAGTGAGGTGGTTGAAATGTAGCTAATTGAGCTACTGCTGCTGGCTCGTTGGGATCAATGTAGGCCAACTCCTTGACTATGAATTCACCTTTTTTCCCCTTGAAGCCCTGGATATCAACAATCAAATCCATGTTATCTATGAAAATATTACTCATTAAGAATAAATTTATAAATAAAATGATAAAATATTTAAAATATACTTACAAATTCTACAGCTTTCTCAACTATTGTAGAGAACAGTATACTGCTTGAGTACACTCGGAAATGTATACAAACACGAAGCAGAGGACTGCTTAAATATACTAGAAATTTGTACCCTTTCCACTACGAGAAAGCTTCTCAAGCTCGATTCATTCACGCTTGCGACATGCAACGTCTCTTTTCATGTTTCTTTGAACGACATCAGCTACCCCCTCTCTCATGCGTTTATATGCATCTCCCATAGTCCCCACTCAGGCCTCTACAAGCAGTATTTTCATTCAAAGCGCACCGATTTTGTATATCGCGCGCGGTACAGCAGATACAGCTAGATCCTGGGATTTTTCGACTATCCTCTCTCTCATGCTTTTAAATGCGTTCCCCACAGTCCCCACTCTAGCGTATTGCATCGATTCTCTACAGCCTGCGCAGTGCAGTCGAAACAGCTAGATCTTCGGATTTTCCACTACCCTCTCCCCCGTACTTTTAAATGCGTTTCCCATAGCCCCCACGCAGACGTCTGTAGGCTTATGTTTTCGGTACACTGACTCTTATACAGCGAGAGCTGCAACCGAACGTCTGGAGACGAATTTTCGAGCAATTCTCTACTCTTACGCCGATTCTCTACTCTTTTTCTCGTATTCTCAGCTACCCTCTCCCCCGTACTTTTAAATACGCTCCCCATAGTCCCCACTCAGACAAATTTTCGTTCGAAGCGCCTCAATTTTCTACTCTCTTTCTCGCTTTCTTCGTTATCCCCCTCCTCTGTACTTTTAAATACGTTTCCTATAGTCTCCACGCGAGCGACTAGAGATGAATTTTCGATGCACTGACTCTCATCGATAGCGCTCATTTTTCACACATGAAAATAATGAAACGCAAATGAAAAATTATCCCCACCCTTGCATCTATTATATTATTTAAGTCAGAGCGCTGATGAAATTTATTTTAGTTGTCTTTCTACAGGGATTAGTTTATTATCACATTGAAAGAAATCTTCTACACAGATTATATCAGCAACATTAAAATATACTATTAGTGGTATGAATATTACTATTTACATTAAATTAAACAAATTATTTAAAATATCAGTATTCTGAATGTATAGAATTGAGTCGAAGCATCTAAAACACTTAAAAGCTCAAATTTCTTTGGTCGAAACTTTTCCAATCCCTTAAACAGATACGGCTAGTTTATTTGACAATTATTGCACCCAGATGTGTGAGAGCCAAACGCTTTGGATACACTTGCAAGTCGATAGAACCATTCGAATCATAGCTCTCGGTGAAGTAACATCGTGCGTACGTGTGTGGGTGCATGTGTAAACAAATACGAAACAGTTAAAAAAATTTTGTTTAAACAAGTGATTTAAAAAAAAAATTTATCCTCATCATCAACATCAGCATGGAGAATAAAGTAAGTAAATTTGTATACATCTCTATCTCGCTCTCTCTCTCTCTCTCTCTCTCTCTCTCTCGTTCGCTCTCTCTCTCTCTCTCTCTCTCTCTCTCTCTCTCTCTCGCTCGCTCTTTCTTTCTCTTGCTCTCTTAATATCAATCATAAATATCCGCATTAAAATATATAAATTAAACAATATTTTGTTTATTTTATTAATAGATATCAACTGTGAAAATGGAGGATATTATAAATGAATGCCTGCAGCAAGTTAAGCTCTTGGAAGAGGTCGAAAGATTATTATTTTCTGCTACAAGTACAGTTGATTTATCCACTGTAACACGATGGAACCATCAATTTCTTTTAACATTAAAGACATTTCGTAAAGTTTTGAGTAATAAAAAGCTTGCCGTTCAAGAACGACAAAGCATTATATGTACAATCGGAAAAATAGAATGTATGAGAGCAAGACTTGAAATTATGACTAGAAGAAAAAGCGGTGCTAGAGTACAAGTAAATAAACAAAATACTGTCACTGATCGCGTGCGTTGGATTGATATGGATAACGCCTTTGAACACCGCATGAGGACTGCTGTTATAGCAAATTTGACACACATTGATATAATTAATGTCCTACGAGACTCTGCAATATTATTTTTACGAAGAATAAAAAGTATGATGCACTCAAATGATAAAACTTTTAAAATTAACACTGTTTTATCATGTAAATTTACAAAAACATGTGTAGAGAATAATGAAAATGTCAAAGAAAAAGAAGGAGAGTACATTGAGACTAAATATTTCAACACGAAAAATCATGAAATTTTATCTACAACATTGTTAAACAATTGGTTCAAGTCTAATGTTATTGAACCTCTACTCACAGATATTGATGAATTTCAAGAACGTGATTCTGGTTGGACTCTACATTCTATTGAAAACATACAGATAAATATAAATAAATTTAATCCAATGCGTGCCGGTAGCTCTTATATACCATTACCAGCATTCATAGAGAAAAGGAAAGCATGCATAAATGTTAAAAATTATGATAATAAATGCTTTATATGGGCAATTTTATCTGCATTATATTCAGTAAAACATGGAAATCATTCTAATAGATTGAATAGTTATATTCAGTATGAAAACATTTTAAATATGAAAGGTATTGAGTTGCCAGTATCATTGAAAAGTATCCCAAGATTTGAAAAGCAAAATAATGCAATATCAATAAATGTGTTTGATTTAGATAACAAAGATATTACACCTCTCTATTTAACATCATGTAAAAAGAGTAATCATATCAATCTTCTTTTACTCACAAATGATAATTTAGATGGTGGTGATGTTGATGAAAGTGATGAGTTTTTATCTCAATCACATTATGTATACATTAAAAGTCTGTCACGTTTAATTAGTAATAATTTGACAAATAGAAAAAAAAACTCTATGTTTGCGATAAATGTTTAAATTTTTTTTATAAAGAAGATGACTTAATTAAGCATGAAGAGCATTGCAAAATATTAAATAAATGTAGAATTACACTGCCTAATGAAGAAAATAGTTTGATAATGTTTAAAAATCATCGCTACAATGAAAAGATACCTTTCATAATCTATGCAGACTGTGAATGTTTGTTAAAACCAATAAGTCAAGATGAAAAAACAAACACGCAACCAATACAAAGTCATGAAATTTATAGTATAGGTTACTATCTGAAATGTAGTTACAACGATTCACTATCAAAATATGCCTTTTATAGAGGACCTGAAGCGTCAAAATGGTTTGCTGAACAGTTAAGAAACATAGAAAAACAAATAAGTGATTTATATGCGAACCCTTTACCTATGCCAGTTCTATCTCAGACTGAATTAATAGGTTATTATGATTCAAAAACGTGTCATATTTGTAAAAAATTGTTGAATGATGATGCAAAGATGCGTGATCAGTGTAGAACTACAGTTTGTTCATCAAAATCAGACATCTTGATAGTTTAGAGTCTCACAATCAAATGCTAAATTTATTCAGTATTCTGTATATTTATTACAAACTGATCAAAGCCTTTTCTGTAGCGACCATCATTGATATCACGGTCTTTGTCTATAACGAGAAAACTATGATTGCTATTATTCCAACACATTGAACAAATATCTTTGAAGCGTTGATATGTCATATCTGTATTAACATGATCGTTATAAACATGTTTTAAGTTCATATCATCTTGTCGAAAAATTACCAACAAGTTGACGTTGTCACGCACTAAATGTTTCGGTACTGGCGCATACGACTGACACAAGTAAAAGCAATCCACGCTTTTATGCCTGCCCATGCAGTAAAAAGCTTTGACATTATCCTGCTTCTCACAGGCAATATCATCAAAGATAAAAATTGAGTTGGGTTGATACGACGTGTTTAACCGAGGTGAAATTATTACAATTCGTCTACATTTAAAAAGCCATTGAAATGGGTATTGTTTTTAATGCTGAGAAAAGCTATATTAATAGCACAGTATGTCGTCAGACAGTCAGTCAGCAACGAGTGATCAAACGATTAACACATCAGAACAGTCAGTTTCTACAAAGTCTCGGTCTCAAAGTGCGTGGTGGAGGAAGAACGGGACCTCAAGCGAGAAAAATACTGAAAAAATAACTTTATCTGTTGTTGTTGTGTGCCTCAGAAAAATGGAATCAGTTCTTAACGTACAATCCCCTATCATCTTGGATGAATCTGTCTCGCATTATGAGGTTCATGCACATCAACCCTATACCTCACTTGCATTCAATAATAGTGATGAAATTCGGATAGCTATACAACATTAAGATTTGTGTGTTTTATCATCAAAAAGTTCTCTACATATTTGTGGAAAGATTACTAGACAGGATGGACAAGCAGTACAACACACCCTTTTTGTGAACAATGCTATTAGTCATCTCTTTGAAGAAATTCGATATGAAATGAATGCCATAGAGATTGATCGATGTAAGAACGTTGCTGCTACAACCCTGATGAAAGGTTACACATCTTTCTCATCTAGTCAACTAAAGTATCTTGAAAATTCTGGCTGGACACCTATTACTGACGTGGGAAATATAGCTGATAATAATGGAAACTTTGATGTGACAGTTCCTCTATCACTGATTTTTGGTTTCGCTGAAGATTATCGCAAAATCGTTGTAAACGTTAAGCATGAACTTATTCTCACAAGATCGAGAAATGATTTGAATGCTGTTTTGCAAGAGGCTTTAATGGTGGATGGGAGACCGACATATGAAGAATTCAAAATCGAGATCAATCGTATAGAGTGGCTTATGCCCTACCTCATGCTGTCAGACCGACGAAAAATACAACTATTTAACTATATTCAAAAAGATATACCGGTTTCGATGAGTTTTCCTTCATGGGAGTTGTATGAGTATCCAGTACTTCCAACAACCACGCAACATGTATGGACTGTAAAAACATCGAATCAGCTAGAAAAACCACGTTTTATCATTCTCGGTTTTCAAACAGGGAGGCAAGGAGTACGAAGACAAAATGCTAGTCATTTTGATCATTGTAATATTAGTAATGTCAAACTTTTCCTCAACTCTCAGAGCTATCCGTATGGAAATATGAATCTTGATATTTTAAACAATCGGTTTGCCATGCTTTACGATATGTATGCTAATTTTCAGAATGTGTATTGTAATAGATCCCCTTTTAAGCAAAGAAGAATTCATTACAAATGCTCCACTCGTAGTTATCGACTGTTCAAAACAAAACGAGTCACTCAAACAGGCAGCTGTAGAAGTGCGTCTTGAATTTGAATGTAAGCGTAATATACCTGTAGACACTACAGCGTATTGTCTAATTCTATATGATCGCATTGTCAAGTATAATCCTATAAGTGGCGATATTAAGAAACTTGTTTGAAACTATATAAAGCTTGCAGGAACAAACATTTGAATCAGTATTATCTTAAACCATCAGTAAGGATAGATATAAAAAATGAAACGAAATAGCATTCCGTACACACCTCTCAAGGAGGATAAAAGCGTTAGTAGAGTGCAAGATGAAAAACAATGTAATACGTATCGTGGAGAACCTTGTTCTACTCCTGTTAATAAATTTGAACAGTTAAAAAATACTTTTGAGAAATATTCCACTAATACGAAGTCCATGCCAGAACATCAAGGTTATAAGAAGTTCTGAAAGATTTTATAATATACGTGTCTTTACAAATAATGTTTTATGTACCTATCTTTTTTGAACAAAGTAAAATAAAAATGAATATTTTGATGTATTTATTTATTAATCTTAACCTTTAATCCGACAAATCCTATTCCAAATTATCTATCACATCCCAGGTCGATAAAGTAAATTACCGATGCTCGCTCTGAGCTATGGAGGGGGGGGGGGGTCGGTAACGTCGACGACACTGGTTTATGGGGGGCGCCACCGCTGGCAGCAGGGTCGGTATGCAATACTCTGTCGGTAAAACAGGCACCTACTAATATGAGTTACCATGCGTAGGTATTTGGTGGCCCAGAACCCGCTTGGCCCAGTAGCCGCGCAGCCCCTACTACTCCTATAAACTCTCCGTGTTTCTGGCAGGTGAACATAGGTGGCGCACAGGCACTTTTTCGTTTCCCCCATAACAATGTGCTCGCCGAGTCTAGATATAGTGGTATTCTAATCATAACCGCCTCGTTTGGCCTGCTGATTCGGCCGCTCGTGCTACAACTGCAAGCGAGCGCCTCAAGTTAAATTCTGTGCTTGAAGATACGTAAATTAACACAATCGATGTTGCTTTAATATTGAATATGGAGAGCATATTTTCCCTAAAGCCGAGCTGATTGACATAGTTGGCGTCTTTCAAACTTCTGGGTCAACCGTCGAGTAGTGGAGAAGAGAGAGAGAGAGAGAGAGAGAGAGAGAGAGAGAGAGAGAGAGAGAGAGAGAGAGAGACGTAATTGCCAGCCATGGACTCGCACGCTGTTAAATAGTTTGTTTAATGACCGGCGCTTACGAGCGACGATTATGAGCCGGCTCCTCCCTCAACGTCTGCACTTCTTCTTCTTCTTTTGCCCGCTCTCCCTCTTTCGTTCCTACTTTTCCCGGGATAGGAGTTGTTTGTTTTCGACTTTCTCTCTCTATCTCCGCGGCGAAAACCCCCGCGAGCCTTTTAATCGAGGCCCGTAATATTTAAAAGCAACTGAATTCCTCCCGAGCCGATAAGCAGCCGCAACGACACGCTATAGCGTATACGAATGCTCGTCGAGAGGAGTAGAGAGTCCATAAAGCTCACGACACGGCAAGGGGTTCTGGCCGGATATTGGCAGGGCTGGCGATTGAACGGGTAATTGTTCCCGCAGGAGTAGCCGCGCACTAAGCCCCGAGACACTCGTGCGCCGATAATACACACTGCGCGCGTATACCGCTGCGCGCCGATGCAGCAGAAAACGCGATTGCACTTAAGAAAAGTGCGCGCCACCCTCCGAGCGAGAGAGAGATGCGCGGGGACGAGATGAGTTATCGCGAGAGAACGAGGATCGAGTGTGCGCGATGGAGGAGAGTATGTATTAAATTTTGTTTTTCAACGGGGGCGTTGTTTTTATTCTCGACTATAAAGCATCTTTTAAATCGAAAGCGTCAGCCTGTCAATCTCGACGCTTCTATCGTCGAAAACAAGCTGTTGCAGGCAATGTTATCGCGCGGCACGCGCGTAATCAAATGTTGACGACGCTGACTACTCTCTGCATCACGTTCCCTGCGTTATCAGTCTCGAATCGGGCGCAAATATTTGCCGCTCCTTTGTGCGAGATAGCGAAATGCGAGGGATAAAACTGCCGTATTTTCTTCGATCATCACTGATTCTGGTTCGGATACACCGCGGTATTCTCGTGTATAGGCGCTCGTGCTCGTTATTGCACTCTGGCGATGAGGTAAATAAATTAAGCGGGAGGGAGAGAGGGACGATTGCCTCCCCGGTGAATCGGGCGTAACGAGCCGAGGCTCGAGGTAATCTGTGGGGATTTTCCCGGAAATCGAATTGAAAAGTTGAGTGAGAGGCTGGTATACACCAGTAGAGTTGGCGCTTCATAACTTTGCGCTTGTGCAACGTCTTCCTCTCTCTTTCTCTCCTTTGCTTTTTATTGTCCATCGAAGAAAGAAAGAGAGCTTGGCAGCTGGTAATTACGAGATCGCGGATTCTTCTTCGCTGTCGTGTAATCACTTTTGAAGTGATTTGTATTTAAAACGATTACGCCGAGGGTTTTTTTTTTTTCGTCCTGCGCTTAGGCTTTGCGTTATGCAAGTGGAGCAGTAAATTTCCGGCGATAAAGTCGCTCTTGAAGAACGAGTATTATTCTCCGTGACCGCGCGCTAGCTGGTATAATAACTGAGATTATTTATCAATTTAACAAACGAAGGAGAGATTTATACGTGCAAATATTTTCTGTGGCTAATTGTTACCCGTCGAAATTCATGGAAAAAAGGCGTTTAAATAAAAGCCACCCAAAAAATTCAAACGCGAATGTAACTAATAACCACACAAGGCTGCCATAGCAAATCACTCGACATCACAGGCATCTCTCGAATCATGTTTGAGAAGCAGCAGCGGCAGCCAATTAACAGCGTATATCCCATTATTGGCAAAATTCCGTCTGTTTACATCGCACGCACAAACGCAACCCTTGCTTGCTTGCAACGCTAGTTACATTCTCCCGCAAGCGGTGATCAAAGTAAAGCTCCTATAACGTAATTGCTGGAGCTTTGTCTCGCCACAGCGTCTCCTTCCTCTACATAAGACGATCAACGGTATCGCGAGTGGACACATCAGAGCCTTGAATGGGCTGAATACGCCGGAGAAGCTTTGAGGGATAGACGCGGGTGAGCAAACATAAGCGCGTTTCTATAGTCGCCTACGTGCGCACTAGAGAGGGATTTACTAATATATGAGCTGCTAAGCCAATTTCACTAAGATAAACAACAAATCGCACAATATAATTAAAAAAAAAAAATTAAAATTATTTCGGTGTGTTGCAGAGACGTATAAGAGACTTGTGTACGTAGAATAACGCATTGTCACGTGCACTCCGCGCTCGGTTACATGATACCTGCATTAACATCGCGTCTTTACTTACAAACTAAGTTACCTTAAATCCTTAAAGACTCCTAAGTGCCTAGACATACGTTATAACTTTGCTATATGAAATTGGATTAGACAAGTGCATTAGCCCGAGCCCCGTCATTATCATAATTAAAATTTCGAGGTCAACAACAACAGCATCAGAGGCTGCATTATAGTTAACAAAACATTCTCAGCAAGTAATTCCATCATCTTCCCAATCGTTACTATCCTCTTCCAACATGTGCAAGTCGTCACGCACATCGAGCGCATAATTCATTTACAATCGTTCGGCGCATGTACTCACGATATCTCTCCCTCTCGTTGATTAAATTTTTGCTTCTAATTTCACCCAGCGAGGAGAGGAGAGCACGAGACTGCACGTATGCGATTGCCTACCGGTATAATTATAGCAAAGCGTCCTCGGAAATGCAATTCCCGCGTGGGTCTGACGAAAAATCCAATTTGCTGGTTATGGGAGCTTTTGTCTCCGGCTGAAGCTTGCAACAGGTCTTCCCCTATCATTCCAGTGCCGCGAATAGGAAAAATTTTACAGTATATAAAGCTACGATCGATATAGTTTCGAAAATTTCGCTTATATTCGTCATATAACGAATCGACTTAAAAGTATCGACAGACCAACTTCGTTTATAATGCTCTCACTCCCTCCGCACAAATCATGCATGCAGAGAGAGGCTGATCCCTAAAATGCGACCGCGTATTACCGATACAAGTCACTGAATTGAGAGCTTTTTTGGTTGCTCAGCACATTATATATGATAAATAAGCCGCAGATTCGCCGCAAGTCCGGCTTATACATGCAGTTGTTAGTATGCACTTGAACCAATAACTAGCCAGTAACCGCATCTCTAATTACAGCGTTATTACGTAGTAGAGCGTAACCTACTGAATTATATATTCGTGGCTCACCCGCGGACTACATGCGCAAAATTAATAATCATTACACGGATATGACTCGAACTATAATGATACAGCAGAACGAATTCGTGTCCGTGCCAGGCGGTAGCACAGTAGCCAAAAAGCTTTTTCAGAGCGGCATCTAAGCAGCTTTGCTCTAATCCCGCACACGGCTGCGGCCTCTTATATTCAACAGAAACATAAACTCTTTCCCGCTGACGGGCCGAGGAAGTGCTTTCGCAAGCTCTCTCTCGCCCTCGCGCACTGCACACACGTAGCCGCACTTAATTCCCTTAAAATATAATACGCGTGCCTTGCCGCGTATTTATGCGCACCTAGCTATGCGCACGTGCTCATTATCTACTTATGCTCGCGCGCGGCCGCGAATGAAATATCACCGTGGATTTGAAAATTAGCAGATTAGCAGCTCACGCACTTATTATCGCGTCAGATTAATGGCGTTAATTTTGAATTTGCCGTGCTTTTTTCTTTCGCTTTTCAAAGTCGCGCTCTCGCAATAGATCACGGAGCTTTTTTTCGATGGAGCGTCGTAAGGCATTTCCGGGCTGTCGGCGGTTATGAAGCGCTTAAAAAATCAAGCCGTCGGGTGTTCTCGAAGCTGAGAGTTTGAAAAGCTCAAGGCGCGGAAATTCAATCGGCGGCGATATCACTCCGCAGAACGAGCGCGCGTCCGACGCCCCGCGGCCTTTATTATGGTAATATCATTCAACGACGCTGTACTACTACTACAGCCTTGCGCTATCTCTCTTTCTCTCTCTCGCTCTCTCTCTCTCCTTGGCGTTTCATTTCTCGAAGCCGTAATTTCGCCGGCGCCCGACAGAATGAACGACGTCGAGTCAGAGTTAAGAAGAAGAAGAAAAAAAATATCGACGCCGATGCAGCAGTCTTTTTTATCTGTGTTTCCGTGGGGATACCCGTTCTCTTGCTTCGCGCGCTCACTGGTATAAACATGCTCTGGGAATTAAAGCTTTTGTCATGTAGATTCCGAACTCGCGGAATAAATTGACTCTTGACGCCGCCGGTGTCCTCGGCTTTGCTGCTTGCTTCTCGGAGAGTAGCGACAAATATTTGTGCAAAGCTCGTATACAAGTGTATAAATATTCACCCTCATGCAGAAGAATGTATTTGTACGAGAGAGAGAGAGGGAGAGAGAGAGAGAGAGAGAGAGAGAGAGAGAGAGAGAGAGAGAGAGAGAGAGAGAGAGAGAATTTCTGCATACAGTAGCGAAACGAAATCGCTTGAGGAAACACTTGGCGCAGTTTCTGGATCAAAGCAACGACGTGCGCTCGTGAAGTGCAATTACCGATACATTACAAGCAATTACCCGCTCTCGTAGGAATCAGCTTCAATTAGCATACTGTTCTGTGTATGCGCGTCTTTTCGTCGCTCATCTCCTCTGATAATAACAAAATTCGGTCGGGATCTCAGTATTGTAAAGCTCCTTGTTCCACGCGAATGTCGTAACCTGCGTGTCCTCGAGCCATTATAAAATCAAGCGATGAAGACGAGAGAGCAAAGTATGGATTCTCCGGGGACCACTGAAGGGAAAAAGTCTTAGTACACTGTATCCACATCAGAAGACAAAGATCTATACGCTGCTAATACAGAGCCCGGCGTGACTTCTTACACCGGCACACGCATAAAAGAGCTCTCTGCTGGAACAAATGGAAAAACGAACGCGTGCGCATATATACACAGTCGTCTGGGCCGTTCCCTGCTTTTTATTTCCATATTTAATGGACAGTGAAGGAGATAAAGCCGGAAATGTGAGGCTGCGAATTCCGCGTGACTGCTACTCCGTCCGTCTCTCTAGTGCGTGTTATTGCGACACTTTGCGCATAGCTGCGTGTGTATACACACCGAGAGAGTCGAGAGATATATCTCTTGTCGTCCGTCATTTGCCGGCGGCGGCAGCGCGTTGCCGTCATCAGAACGACGGAGCGCGCGTAATTTGACGAGCTTTCATTATATCCTTGAAGCACAGCCGAGCGTTGCTCAGTGTGTACACACGCACACTGCCGCAGCGAGATAACTCAAGATTGAGACTTTGTCCGGCGTCGCGTCGCTGGTTAATTACGGCAGAGGACTCGGGGAGAAAAATGAAACGTCCGTGCTTTGCCGGCAATTATTAATAATAATTATCCTCGATATTTACGAGGTGCCCGGGTGGATTAAGTTACAGCGTATCGTAAATAATCGTCGGCTCAGGTTCTATATAAAAACGTCGCGGCATCATTAATTAGACTTAGTCGAAGATCGACCGATAAAAAAAGCTATCTCTCTCGTGAGCTTGCGGACGAGAGGAGAAAAATAGCCGTCGTAGAGAGTTTATGATGAATTTTCCGCGCGCGCTCAGCGTTGTCTTGGAAAGTTTTGTTCGTCACCTGTTACGTGCGCGGAGCTCTCTTTCTTGTATCCGCGCGCGAAGCCCCGACAATTAATTAATTTTCATTCCGGCAACGCTGCAGCAGCGAACTCTCGAGAAATTTCAGGAATCCTCAGGAAATCGCATTGTTAACTTCATTACATCAGGCTGCAGTATAGTGCTACCGCTGAAGATCTGTTGTTTGGCTTCGGCTGCAATCATCTCTCCCAAGTTTTTATACCTCGTGCGAACTTTTAATAGAGACCAAACTCAATTGGGTCACTGTGCTTTTCCGCGTAATGACATTTTTTTCAGCAGCAGAGGCAGCGTCCCTCCGTTTTTCCTTCGAATCTTATCAAAAATAATACAAACCTCAGCCGCACACGCCATTAAAATCGCTTCGAGTATAAAGCGAGAGCGCACCTAGGCACGTCTCGAAAATCTCTCTCTGCACCTTTTCACCAAACGATCCAGTCTCTCGCTTTCCCTGAAAAGCTCCCGACGCCAAGCTCACATCTGCATGCCATAAAGTGTGTCATTATTATTTGCCCCGGCGCTGGCCCTTTCAAACCGCGCGACGCCGCTGGCTTATACATAAAAGAGGACGAGAAGCGTTCGAGAATGGTCGCATGTGTGCGTGAACCGACGCGTGTATTGCTGAAGACGCGACGGGTATACTAGTCTCTCTGACGAGCTTTAATTATATGCCACCCTTTCCCGTTTAAAGCACTGCGAGTCTTTGAATGTCGCGATTTATTTCTTGCTTACTTTTGACTTCCTTATTTGCTCTGTTTCTTTTTTTTCGCGTGTGTGTGTCCTTTGCGCTGGACTGCTTTGAAGATTGATTTGTTTGGATAGCCTCAACGGCGTTGACTCGAAACTAGCCTGACGACATTTTAAGCGATTATGCAAAACGTGCAAATGGATGTTCGTACCGATAAGAGAACTTGCTTGATTATTTACTTTTTTCAACGATAACAATAACCCAACGCTACTCACACGTTACGCATTCAAGAACCCACCCGCACTCACAATTAAAGAAAAAGGAGAATCACACTGAAAGAAAGATATCATTGCCGTAAACATGTACACACGTTAGGAGCAATGATTGCTAATATATTCATGTACATCTTACAAATATTATATACGAAATAAAAACAGTTTGTGTGTATACTATAGATTTCTATAGTATACATACAAAATATTGTGGGAAATATTTGTATGTTAATAGTTAACATATGAATTTCATGGCTATCGTGCGTAGTGTTGCGTGCAAATGGCGTTTCTCTTGTACCGCCTAACCTCAAAATCCGTCATCCTCTTTTATACAAAAAATATTCTTGAGGGTTTATTTATCATAAATAATCAATAAATCATTAATAATAGAACGAAAGCAACTGAATATACCTAAGGAAGCATGCAAAGTGCCTTTCGAATGATATAATGTCAAAATTCAAAATTCAATAGTGTGTTAAACATCATATCGTAATCATTAATTTTTCAGATTCGAATTTTTTTTCAATAACTTTTGAACTAATAGTGATAAACTAGTTGATATATACTCATTATTTTATCTCTAGAACTATCAGATCTGGTATTTAGACCCAAAAGGCCGGATGAAAGACAAAATTTTGAATTTTTACATTATATCACTGTAAAGTTACTCAGCATTAATAAAATGCATACAAGTGTGTTTTCTAATAATTTTTATCTGATTACTTCATAAAGTCTATGAAAAATCGTAAAGGGCAGCCATATGTTAACTATTAACATACAGCTATTTGACATATAACATAGCTACGTTAACTATTAACATACGTATTATTGGCTCAAATCGAACATGCCTATGTTAACAGTTAACATATATGCTTGCTGCAATGTTTCTTTTCTCTCAGTGCACAATCACTATGTACCTCGTACATACACGCAATCCCCGCGATAATTAAAACGTATAATACCCATCGGGTTATACTCGCAGCAGAACACGACAGCCTCCTACATGACGAGCATCTCGCAGGCGCGCTATCATTCAATGGAGATCCGAAGATAAATGCGATGAGAGAACCTAGAGTATGTATACGTGCAAAAAAAAAGAAAGAAGAAAGTCCCGGCCGGAGGGGGTATAAAGGGAAAAAGCCGTTCCCTCTCGCGTAGGCGTATATAAGCGAGGAAAGAAAAGGCCTGGCCCTCATTAGGAGCCGAGCCGGTCTGCCGCGCCCCCGCTTCAAATGAGATACACCTTTGCGTTATGCGCGCGCGAGGTTTTGTTTCCCCATCTTGCTTCGCTTCTTCGTTATTTTCTCTCTCTCTCTCTCTCTCTCTCTCTCTCTCTCTCTCTCTCTCTCTCTCTCTCTTTCTCCGCGGAAAACAAACAGAAGGGAAAAAAAGAATCGCGTAGGTCTTCTTCGTCTTGAATTTGCATGGAGATGTACTGGAATAATTATCGAGATTTTTCTACTGAGCCGTGCATTATTGTAACGAGCTTGCAGATTATAACTATTTAACAAATTCGACGATCGAAAATTGCACGAATCAAATTCGATCATTCCTCGACGACGGCGCCAAAGTCGCGAGAAGAGAAAAACAAGTAGAAGAAGAAACGAGGCAAAAGCAGCCCAGCAACTGTCTTAACGTACATCTTCTTTTTCTGCACGCCCTCGCGCATACTCTCACTCTCGAGGCTTCCCTGTCTTTGGTCGCGCGATGCAAATTAGAATATGTCTGCGCTGGCGCGCGCAGGGGGGCTTTTAAAATTATGAGGGCGAAAGTAATTCTGATTTGTTCAGTGTTTTTTTTTCCTCCCTTCCTTATTAGCGCGCGTTAGCCCACCGGCATTGTTTGACGAGTTCGCTTTTTCGAGGCTTCTATCCGGTGCATTATATTATTGTATATATAATAATTATAAGCGCCTTTGTATCAGTTCGTATTTTTACTTCCCCGTGAGCTGGCCTGCTTTCAGAAAACTTCTAAATTACGTCTGCTACTGCCGCAGTCCCCTGTATATTATCCACCGCGAAAGTTTATTTAAGAGCCGAGAGCGACGAGAGGCTCGTATAATTATGAAAATTGCATCGCTGCATGGCGTGACTGGCTGAATTAACGCTGTTCCTCTTCTTTTTTTGTTTCAGGTACGTACGCGCTGATTGCACTCTATACGCGTAGAGCTAATAACGCAGCGCTTGTGGACTACACGCAGTGAGTTAACAAGAAATGCAAGGAAAAAGTCTACTGTATACTCGTGGTCAGAGAAAAGCTACCAAAAAAACATATTCGCATACGCGCACGTACGAGCCTCGGAGCTGAGAGTCATCGCAAATCATAGTAAGCTGGGCGACTTCATTCAAAAGTTATTATTGGAAAACCGACACCGCGCCGCGCGCTGAAAAAGCGAAATCAATTTGGAGCCGCCGCTGCCACCGCGAAAAGTTTGTCACGCCCGGCAAAAAGCTTTATATGCATCCGTGCGGTTGACAAAGTTTTCCTATCAAAACTTCCGATCGGGAACTCGAAAAAGCACCGCACAGCCGGACACACACCTAGAACTTGGAAAATCCAAGACACGTCCTTCAGTGCATTGCTCAAAAGGGTCGATAGATGGGACTCTGTATAGTAGGGTTATGCTCGACGCGGCTGGTGCAGCACAGAGAAAAAGCAATCGCAAAAGCTAGCGGTGAAGAACAATAGCGTAGATACAGAGAGACGCGGCTTCTGTGATCCGGATCAAGGAGCTCATTGTCGTGGTCGTTAGTCGGCGGGACGCTGTCGCGCTCATTGTGAGCCGCGGCAGTGGCAGCCGTGCGTTAATGAAAAAAAGCAGTTGTTGCTTCGCGGTTTCGATTTCTCTCTGCCGCTGCAGCGCGAAGAGAGTCGCTTTGTTGCGTGCGCGACTCTTTTTACGCACGGCTATCTCTCTCTGATAAGCCGCGCACGATGGTTCCTCTTTCTCTTTTTCGTTCTTTCCCGACTGCTGAAAATTTTCAATTTGAGATAGCAATTAACGAGAAGTTTAATCGGCCGTTATGCGGGGGTATAAGGACGATTAATCACTCTCCTACTGCAGTAGTAGCAGAAGCGATTAACAAGGCTGAGAAATCTCGAAAAGTTATAAAACTCCTTTCCGTGTCAATGAGCTCAGCTTGTTCCGGCTGACTAGCGGCAGCAGCGGCAGCAGCTCTCTCGTATATTGTATATATAGCGTGTGCGCGTTCTCGAGGTAATTAACGAGCTTTATGGCTAGCGAGGTAGAGGCGGCGGCGGCTTTCCTCTCTGCTCGCGCTCGCGGGCGTGCGAAGGGCCTCCATATACTCTCTCGACAATGAAACAATGGCAAGATTAAATTCCAGCGCGAGAGCGCGTATGATACACCCGCCGCCTTACTTTGTATTATAAAGACGCACAATGCGGGGGAGAGAGGGAGCGCGCGCTCGGTGTAATTGGGAGAGGGCATCGGAAGCGTTTTCGTTTACCCGAGAGATAGATAGATAGAGAGAGAGAGAGAGAGAGAGAGAGAGAGAGAGAGAGAGAGAGAGAGAGAGAGTGCGCAGCGTTGCTGAATTAGGAACCGGTTTTCGGGATTCTGCTAACTGTGTTCTCTTCTTTTCCCTGCATCTCGCGCTTAATTAAATAGCGCGCTTTGTTTAGCGTATACAGACTTTTATTTAATTCGAAGCCTGGAAGAGATGAGTTTCTGGTTCGCGGATAAGAGCCGTGTTTTGTTTATCCGATGCGCGTGTAAATAGAGGATGCATCCAACGCTGCTGTTATCGATATAATTATTGTTATCCCCCCGCAAAAACAGCTTCATTTGTTGATACATGACGGAACATAAACGTGTATGTACAAATTTAACGTTTAAAATCCGCGAACTTCAATCAGCCGCACCGGTAATACTAAACAAGCTTGATCATCATGAACGATATGCGCACTCAATATTCGCTGCGCAAAATCCATATAACAAGCACACTATACACATCAGCGACGAGACGCAGAGAACAAGGGGGGGAAAGCCGAGAACAGCGCGATCGCGTTCCTCCGAAATCTCGTGTACAAAGTTCTATCCTCCTCCGCGAGATATCACTCTGCGGGATATTCGCAGGTGCCGCTCTTGTAATGATAATGTAATTAACAGTTCGCGTGCGTTTTGCTGCGACGGAGATTGCTTCGCTTCTCTCCGGAAACGCGCGTGTGTGTGCGGTCGCGTACGACGAAAAAGCAGAGCCGGTATGTGTGTAATGTTAATTTAATCAACGGAGCTCGTCGTTTTATTAATCGTTTAGCAGTAGCGAGAGATAGAGAGAGAGAGAGAGAGAGAGAGAGAGAGAGAGAGAGAGAGAGAGAGAGAGAGAGAGAGCGAAAGAAGCCGTGGTGTATGGGGGATTATTTTTGAATTAGAGGGATTTTTCGCGCTCTTGTATTATACATACGGATAAATGAAGTTTAATTGGTCTTCCGTATTTTGCACCCGTTTGCATTTTTCGCTCCGGCGAAGTTCAAGTGAGAGCTTGGATGAATTTCGATTTACGAGCGCGTATTTCTGAAATTTGATACATCTCGCTGCAATGCGCCTGCATATATGCAGCGACTGCATATTGTTTATATTATGACTCCGAGTAAGATTCGTTTTGAATGTAAATCCTATAATGAATCGACTAGAACCGGTTGGCTTTTGCACTTTTTAAAAACACGACGACGCTCGAGAGACAATATATTTTGTTCTTTAGCTGAAAATCGAAGTACACGCACATACTGCAACAAGAGGGTACGACGTTAAGTGATTTTGTTTATTATTTCGCTAAAAAATTTACGAGACACTTTGAATTTCAATGTGGACTTAACAGTTTTTCTTTATGGCTCTTTTACGGCTTTCGGTTTACGTGTCGGCGAAATGCAAATGCACATAATTAACGGCGAAAATTCGCATATTAATTCTCGTACTATTTTTATGAACCCTAAACTTAATCGCAGTCGTTTAAAGTCAAGAATATTCAGAGGCGCGATCGCTTTTGCATACGCCACAATTTTTCCTCTCACTGCCGCAAAACGACGACGATCGTCATCAGCGCACGATTCAAAAGAAATCTGATTATTTCTAAGTGGCGACGAAAGCACACACACACGCGCGCGCGCGCATGCAATAAAGAAAGCGAAAATCGCGAGTCACAGGCGTGTACACGCGTCGCTCGCGGCGAGGAGTTAAAGAGAGCCGGGCCGAGGATTAACGCTTTGATAGATCGAGCCCGCGGTTTGAATAACGCGGTTCGCTTTGGGGTTTCGCGCGCGCGCAAGGAAGCCCGGCTCTCGTAAATCCCGCGGCATCCGTGTATTATCGTAATTCACGTTTCGGGTAGCGCCGCCGACGCTATAGCCGGCGGAGGGCACAGCGCCAAATAATATCGAGCGGAGAGAGGCAGCTATGAATTATATGCGCGAACCTCGTAACGGGACGTCGGAGTGAGAGAATAGACTTTGCGTGTTGCTGCAAAAATAAAGCTCGACGATTGTTGGGACTCGTTAATCTGACGTGTTCTCCTCTTTTTTCGCCGAGCTGCTTGAGCGACAGAAGTACTGTTTTTTTGGAAAATTTCTTTAGGGTTTTATGCAACCGCTCGACTGTACAGGTTCTGTGCTTTTAACTGCTGGTGTGAGTCGAAGCGTTGCGCGGCGGGGAACAATCCGAGCAGAGTTACGGACTCGAACTTTACGGCGCTGAATTTCGAGAACGGATTTCTGAACTTTTCACCGATGCCTGTTTTCAAGGATGTCTTCCGATTTTATTTCCCTCGCTTAAAATTTCTTCTATCCTGCGTGTATAAGACTCTCAAATACGCATCGAGTCACGCAAATTTTAATCGAATCCCCTTCATCGACATCCAAGCGTTCCGTCAGCGGACGCATTTGCACAGTAAACGTTTTCCCGCCGAGAGAAAAAAAAATGAACCGCTCGGAATTTATTTTTCATAATCTTCTCAAGACTCGAGGCGCGCGCGTCTCAGCTCAAATCCACTTTGAATCTCATTCAGCGATACGGCGCTGCATCTCGTCGTCGTCCACTCGTTTGGCTGTACACGAAGTGTGTACCGCCAGTCGAGGTCTGAAAAATTCAAGCCGCCAGCTCTCGGCGAAATAAACAGTGCCGGAGCAGGCAAACGTACACTTCTTCGCTGCAGCTCTCTCTCTCCCTCTCATTAAAGTGCAAACCTGCAGCGGCCGAAAGATCTTTTGAAGAAAGTTCATCGATAAGAGGAAAGAGCCCTAAAGGGCTGCGCGGAGGATAGGGAAAAGACGGGCGGTCACGCGCTTGAGCTTGCGCGAGAGCTTTTACTGCGCCGGGAGCTTCTTTAAAGGCTCTAAATCGTTGTACTTTGAGAAAATGAAATTCACGAAGCAATTCCACTTTATGAAGTGGAACCACTTCCTCGCCGGAAGTACCAATGTCCCGAAACGAGTCGGGCGATGAAATCACTTTACCTCTTCTCTCTCTCTCCCTCGGTGGTGGCGGTCGGTGCAAAAGAAAAAGGGGCGGAGAGACTTTGAAGCTTGCCGGCGCATGGAGAGCGAATCGTCATAACTCGAGTGCTAGATGTCGAGCTCGTCTCGATATCAAAAGGAATTTATCATTCCATCTTATATTTTTTGCGACTCCCTTTCTCTCTTATTCCTCGAGCCGCGACACTTGTACATTTAATATTGCATTTTTTCGAAATGAGCGACGCTATTCGCACGTAAACTTTTTCAATTCGATTCTGCGCACCGATAAAACTTGTTTCTAGTTTTTTTTGAGCTTGCTCCAACATATACCCGCCCCGTACTTCGCGATTCTTTATCTCCCGTACTTTTTCTTCTCAATTTCATCTTAATTTTCAGGCTTTCGTGGCCCTCCATCTCCTTATATATACGCGAACTTTGCAGCAAAGTAATCTCAGGGTTTCTCGTTGTTCTTTCGCGTTATTTCAGCGTCTAATGGATGGTCCTTCGGTGCCGGCGGCGGCCTCGAGTGTCACCTCGATCGCGGAGAGAGAGGGGAAAAAATCATCGCCGCGCGCAAAGTGACTCTCCAGGGTGGAATTACATGCCGTTAATCCGTTTAAAAGGACGATTCTCTCGAGCGCTTGCCTTTTTTCTCTTCTTTCCTCCTTCGTTATTCTCTGCTCTCTTCTGCGACTACTCTCTAGGATCGACGATCGACTCGAGAGGTATACGTGTCTCTCTCGCGACCTGATTCGATCATCTGATTTTCTATAATTCATATGACTGCGAGAAGAGCCGGTATTATTGGATTATAATTATCAAATATCGAATTCATATAGCTTCCTCGAGTTTAGAGTCCGGACGACACTTCAATTTTACGAATCTAGAACAATCATTCATTTCTATTTTAGAATAGAATTAAACAAATTTGTCGGGTTATTTTCAAAGCAGCTTAATACGAATACGGGACATTTTCAATTCCGTCGGCATCGCTGTCGTGTATTATATAAATTCGCATTAAAAATTCACAATTGTCGCCTAAACGTGTCACGATCTCGAACTGAATCTATCAATCTTAGAACGAAAACGTCCATCAAAGATCAAATCTATCCTTACACTCGTCACAGCTTGAACAGTATTAATGTCAACTATATTACTATTCCGACGAGATCTTCCAATAAACCTTAGCATCGCGTTCGCGATTCCTTTTGACAATTAGCGATTTCCATTTCCATCTCCAACTGCATATCCCTGAAAGGTATCTTCCCGCAAATGAAATTCCGCGTGCAATTAACTGCCGTTACTCCGCGCTCGCGACTCAGTGTAATTATTTACGAATAACTCAGCGCCTCGCGGATTAAAGGTTCCGATACAGCATAAGCGCGAGGAAGTCGTGAAACCCGTCGGTATTTATGACGCGGGGATAGCTAATTGAATAGAAGGCTCGCGCATTAAAACTTCCTGCATAAAAGTATAATCCATAGCTTGGTATCCAAAATATAAAACAAGAGACACAACGAATAATCGAGAAAAGTTCAGCGCAACCAGTTTATCATCTCGTTTCCGCGTCAAAAAGTTTGTTTACTGCTGTCGCAGCTACAAATTTCCGATACATCATAGACGCGCGTGCAGCGCCCGCGCGCGAAAAGATAAAGTACGTTTCGTCGGATGAAAGTGTCTCTCTCGCGCGCAGCGCAGTAGGAGAGAAGGACGTGTACACGAAGAGAGCCGATTGTCTCGCGCGCAGCGCAACAATAAATCTTTGATTTATATCTCGAAAAGTCGAAAGTCGAAGGACTCGCTCCTGTGTCGAACTATATGTATACAACAAGAGAGAGAAAGAAGGCGAGCTGCTCTTGTTTCCGGATGTCTCTCGCTGCACGACGCTCGCTTTTGGGAGCCCTGATGGTGAATTGATGGACGTCATGCGCGCGAGGTTTATTCGTAAAAATTACCGTTCGTCAACTGGTGTGTATAAGTATGTACAGTTGGAAGGACGAGTTAACCGCGAACGTGTACCGTACGTCTGGGTGTGGCGCAGAGACTCGGAGTTCGCGTGTGTCGCGGTTCCCCAAAGACCCCGGCTCTCTCTCTCTCTCTCTCTCTCTCTCTCTCTCTCTCTTCCTTCCCCAAAGCTGGAATGCCGCATCCGAGAACACTGCTCTGCGTATAGCTTCCTCCCCTTTCGCCCCCCGTTGTTCAGCATTGTTTTGACCTCAGACTATACTCTCTCTCTCTCTCTCTCTCTCTCTCTCTCTCTCTCTCTCTCTCTCTCTCTTCTCCCTATTGTAACTATTTGTTCTGCGCTTTCCGAGCTTTTTACACCGTTCAGAACGTAAAGCTCTCATCGTTTTAAGCAGAACGATTACTCGCGACATCTTCTATCTCTTAACAGCGTAATAGCTCAGCGGAGCATCAGCCGTTTAAATTCCAGGCGATCTTTCGCGCGAGGGAGACAATCGCAAATCGTCATCGCGTTATCTTGCCGTATTTTCATCCGCCGCGAATCTGCAGTGTGAGTCTGCGCTCGATCTTCAAGAGGGAAAATAACAGGGAGCGCTGTCGCGCGCGCGATTCTCGCAGCCTTAATTCGCGCCATTGATCACGTGGGAACGAGCATCGTCCTCTCCTCAAGAGAGAGAAAGCGGCGAAGCGAAGAAGAACGACGACTTTGTTTTGAGCGCGGCGGCGAGGCTTTGGGAAATTCGCGCCTGCGGTACTGCCGGTTTATCTTTTTTTTCTGTTATAAGGAGATTTTGCGACAGACGAGAGCGAGAGAAATGTGTTTCGAATTAGCGCGAGCGAGCGGGAACGAGGATTCAAATGGGGCTTTGATTTATATTAATGCGCGCGAGCGGAAAGAGGAGTTATGCGCACGTACGTGTGTTTGTTCGGTCAAGTCGAGTCTGAATTTTTACCTGATGGCTTTCATCGCGATGAGATAAATTAACGACCTATATTGGAATATTCAGTTCGATTTGAAATTATTCATTCGGTTCGAAAACGCGAAAGCATTGCAGTTAATGTAATATGCAAGTTTATACATTATATTATGGCGCCAAAATTAAATCAGGTACAACGAAAAGTCAATATTGTATTTGGATGACAAGCTAGTAATGGCATTCGAGGTTCGTACTTAATTAATACATCATTCCTATTACAAAGTTTAATTAAATGCGCCGTTTAACATTTCAGCCAACCGATCGATCTTTGAGAAACTTATATTAAAGGGAATTTTAAAAATCAGCAAAGTGCAATACAGAACTGCAAGTACACCGCGCGCGATACGGCCCCTTCCCGAGAGCAACTTTCTCGCGAATCTTGCGGTTGCGGATTAAAACGTCTCGCGGCAGCGAAGGTCATAGCGACTCTGCCACAGCAAAACGTGCCCCAATGCACATAGACGCCGGAGCAAGTTTACGGGTTCACGACGTCGTCGACGGCGGCGGTGGCATCGTCTCTCACAGCCCCCGTCGCTACAGTTATTTAATATGGAATCTACTTTACATAACTCAATTTCAACGTCATCATCGGCGAGTAAAACCGTTTAAACTCTTGCGGGACTGCGGATCGGATGAATATATATAGCGGATAGACGGCGACGCCGATGAGGTCGAAGGCGAAGACCAAGGGAAATCAGGAAAGCCATTGGTCTTGGGGCTCTTTCTATTTTCAGAGAGCTTTCGGTGCTCTCGCTCGCGAGCACTCGTAAAATGAGGCGGTGATTGAATATCGAGCTTTTTGTATGTTGTATTTTTCGTTCTTATGAAATGCGTTTGATCGCAGTGAATTTCGGCTTCTTGTGTATCCTCACATTATTATTGCATCGCGGTTCAATCATCACATGCACGTTTTCCAAAATAAAAGCTCGAGGGCATTACAATCTTGGCGAGTTAACGAAGCACGCGTCATCGAAATAATAATTCCGAAGAAAATCCTCCTGATACCCCCGCAATCGCATTAGATGGAAATACCTTAACGATAGTCTCACTTGCAAAGCGTCCAGACCTAATTACCGGGCTGCGCTAGAAGAAAATTCACTCGAATGAGTTTCCGGAAGGAACTTTACTCGATCGCATCTGCAGTCTTCATTCATAAACAAGATAGTTGCGCCGCGGCGGCCCTTCACTCCGCGGAAGAGAAACGGGAAAAATAATCCGCCATAAATTATACCGGGAGAGAAAACGCGGAGAGGGAGACGGTTGTGAGCCCTTCCGGTATTATATACCCAGTAACCTCCATCTCATGGGGGCCAAAAAGTCCTGCTATAGGACTCTCTGCTCCCTGGATATGGCCGCAAAGGAGTAGAGAAGGAGAGAGAGAGAGTGGCATCCCCCGAGGAGTTGATTTAGCGCCGTGTAAACCGGCCTTAATCTCCGCGGAGATTTGCGGCTGTCTGAGCAAAATTGGCGCGAGTTTCGAGCTCTCGAGAATCAAAACGCTCGAGCTCTAAGACTTTCCGAGTCTCTCTCTCTCTCTCTCTCTCTCTCTCTCTCTCTCTCTCTCTCTTCTATTCTCTCCGCTGGTTTTATTACATTCTCTCGGAGGATTGCTGCACCTTGTTTTGTGTCTTCCCCGCGGCTCCGCGATGGAATTGTGGTTATGATCTTCATAACAAGTGGATATACGAATTTTCTTTGACTTTCATGGAAAGTATAATTTTTTCAATTCTAACGCACTGTCCCTGTTTAATCTCGTTTTATTTTCCCTTTCGCGCAATACTTTTTCCGACTTGTCCGACGATGCTCAGATCCGCATCGGAACTACTAACTATATAGGTCGCGCTGTTTGCTGGCAATAAACTTTTTGCCGCGTAGCACTTTCATCGTCATCCTTATCTTTCGCAGTAAACGCGCTATCTCTCGGTGACGTTGAAGGGAGTTTTCAGGGATGTGAAATCCCTGCCTGCAAATAGATACGACGAATAAGAAGCGAAAAGTAAGTTTATACGGGAGATTTTATCAAAGAAAAAAGAGGCACGCGTCGTTATCATAAAGCAATGCATATCCTCATGAATTTTTCCCCAATCTCGTTATTTCCGCAATCTTATTTCCACCTATTCCCTGGAGACCTTATTTCGGCGTGTGGTTTGATCGACAGCCCGTAAGAAACTAAGGGAAGCTTCGAAGCAGCAACAGCATAACCCAAAGTTTGTCGACCGAAAAGCAAAGCTACGTCGGCTGATGGTTGTATGTATGTATTCGAAGAGCGAAAGACATTACATTCACAGAGAGACGCAGTAGAGTTTCGCGGAGGCAAAATACGAACTGAAGTTTCGTTAGAAAAAAATCTCCGCGAGAGTTATTCTAATGGAATTCCTCCTCTCGTCTAAGGTTCGAGCGATCGTCTCCTTCACTTGTTTATTTACAATCGACTCGACGATTTTCGCAAGAGACACCGAGCGAGAAAACGGCAAGTTTTATCGAATCGAGCAGCGTATGCGTCACCGAAGTTTCGTCAACGGAATAACTCGGGTAACGAGTTTGTTATATAATTCTCAGCAGTAGTGTCTCGACTTAATATTCATTCGAGCAACGTATTCCGATCTAACTTACAAGTCATAACAACGCTACTTTATTCCGCTTCAAATTAACGGAGTTATACGTGAGTAAAATCAAGAACCAACGTCGAACACACACACACACAAAACAACCGCGCGAGCTAGATCAGCTATGAGTATGACAAAAACTTGGCCGAGTAATTAACGCGCAAGAAGTTCGGGGACGGTCGCGAGCCTCTCGTAAACGAATTGATTAAGCAAAGTCGATTAGACCCCGTGTGCGCACACACGCAGTTGGCAAAACCAAGTCTACGGCTGCGAGAGTGAGTGAGAGAGAGAGAGAGAGAGAGAGAGAGAGAGAGAGAGAGAGAGAGAGAGAGAGAGAGAGAAGTGCTGACCTCGGCGGCAATCTCGGTCCGTCGCCGGATACACGAGCGCGCGCGACTCTAACAGCCCGAGAAAATTGGAAATCATTGGGAAATTGCACGGAACTGCAACGCTCGTCGGTTTGCGGCGCACCGGCACCGATTACACGGCCTCTCGCCCCCTGTCGTCGTCGCCCCGTGTATTTATATGGAATTTTCGAAAAAGCTGCCGATCGACCGACGGGGTGTAACGAAAATTGAACTTGCCGCTGGTCGAGCTTATAGAAAGCTTTCGATTCCTGATGCTTCTTCTTTTGCTCTCTCTCTCTCTCTCTCTCTCTCTCTCTCTCTCTCTCTCTCTCTCTCTCTCTCTCTCTCTCTCTCTCTCTCTCTCTCTATCTCTCTCTCGGGTACGTGTGTGTAAGGAGATTTCTTCGGGCTGTTCGGGAATCGAATCCCTGGAAGTTTATTTTATTTACACCATCACGAATTGATACGTACCATCTCGAAGTGAAGGTGATGACGATAATAACCGCGTTCATGATACTGTAATCGAGTGCAATTTTACGATCATTCAGCGAGCCTCGTCGATACGCGAAAATACACGAAGCGCCATAAATACCGGCGATAAATTTAACTCAGCAGAAAAATTTTCAAAAATAAAGCTCCGTAAATTCGACAATTTTTACATACCCATCATCCAAACGCGCGTATAAATAGGCCTATATTATACCCACATAAAAATCTCACGCGCTCGTATATCAAAAACACGCGAGAGCAGCGTCGGCAGGTCTTTATTAATTTACGATGCTCGCGGCTAATTGCAAAGATGTAAATCTAATTTGAATTTTCCAGCAGCCGCATCGACACGTGCAGGCGGCGACGTCGCGATCTAATTTGAGAGCGGCTGCTTCCTCGCTGCACACGTACACGGGGCCAGTAGTAAAGCTCACGAGAGAGGAAAACCGCAGCAACAGATGCGATGATTTGTGGATAGCGAGCGGCGCATCGGTGATCCCGAAATTGACGCGCGAATATGAGTGATAAGCGCGTGTCCAGCTCATAACGACGCATAAGTGCCTGTCGATCCTCTCGACGCTAATACCGGCCCTTATACGTCGCATTTGAAGATTTCCGCGTTATTTCGCGAAGCGTTTTGCTAGCTCGTTGAGCAGGAAGAGCGGAGCATCTTGCCGCGCGCGGACGCTAAGCCGTTCGAGTAAAAACAGGTCGACGAGGCCTGTATCTCGACTATTAAAACGCGCTTTTCCCCTTTTCGTCGCACAAGCCACAGGCAGAGAGAGGATGTTATAGCTCTGTACACGGGCAAATTCCTTTTCTCATATTCCTGCGCTGTAGTAGCGGCAGCAGCCGCGAGAGCTTACTTTAACGGTTATGACACGCCGGTCTCTCTGCCCGATATGGAACATCATCCTGCATTAAAGTGGCTTAAGTTTTACAGCCATACTCCCATGGCGGCTGTCTTTCTGTTTTTCTCTTTTTACTCGTGCGGTGCGCGCAGTGGAACCGCAGAGGAAATTAGCAGTATTAGTGCGTGTCGTCTAATACATTTGCCACCCCGCGCGCGGTCAACGGATTATTCGTCGCCGCTGCTAGTACTATGTATGCTAAGCAGGGAGGAAAGCTTGCGGGGATTTCGGCCTTTGTACAATTGATTGAATTGGAGATTTTCCACGTGGGAAGTCTGCACTGATTTTTCTCGCTGAAGCGTCTTCTTTTGCGCTGCTTCGTGATTACGACGGTGCAGAGCTTGCGAGGGTATGACATTTTTTTCATCATTTTTTAATCGATCGGTACAACTCGTTGTTTAATACAACTAATGACTCGTTAAAAAATCGCAAAGCGTAATAACGTCATCGACATCGTTAAAACCGTTAGAAAAATAACGAGAGCGTAGCGATTCCCGCGCATATAGAGTGGCACGTTAATTTGTCCGACTGATTCGATGAGCGACAATCAAATTTATTATCGAGTCCAGCTTGACTCGGCTGGCAATATGTGCAGGTCGCGGGCGCATACATACACGCGGGGGAAACAGAGCGAATAGCTCTCCGCGTATTGATGCTTCTAAAGCATCCGCGAGTCATGCGAACTAAATTCGTTGTCATTGAGTAGCCGCAATAAAGCATGCAAATTTTACGCCTCCTCCTCCCAGCCCGTAAACCCGCATCGCGATGGACATAATATAGATAGAGACGGTAATCAAACCTAATGGCGAACTTTAGCCCGTCATTTCATGCGGTATAGTTTCCAGTTCGTGGGCATATTGTGCGCCGCGCACTCGGAGATAAAATGTCGCTGGTCAGAGAGAGAGAGAGAGAGAGAGAGAGAGAGAGAGAGGGGGGGGGGGGAGGGAGAGCGAGCTTGCGATCGTTATTGTTGTTATTATCGCGCGTATATTATATGCTCGCGCATAGCAGTTGGTTTGCCGAAAGCGAGGCAGCTCGCGGCCCCGTTGTTTAGCATAATAAAAATTAGCCTCGAGTACACGAGAGAGTGCGCTCACGGCTGTCGCGGGCTGGTAGTCTGTTTGGAGATGCATTATGGAGCAAACGATGCGGCGAAAGTTTTATAGAGTTCGGGTGGTGTAAATGCGGGGGGTGAGGAATTTAGCAGCGAGGAATTTAATGCACTGTCAATCTCATTGCGCGAGCAATATAATGCGTCTGCACGATGGGCGTGGAATTGGTCAGTCCGCTTGCTCTGTGTTTGGTTATTAGAGCTGAAATTTCGGTTGAGATATTTGGAAAGTCTGTCCAGTGTCGAATTCGTCGGCTCCGATGCTGTTGGCAATTCACGCGTAGGATATAATTACGTATTTTTGGGAGCTAAAGAGCGAGTTCTGTTGTTATTGTTTTATTTGTCGGTCAGTGCAGAAATGAGAGTAAACGAAGCAAAATAACACATCTCAATAATCGAGCAGCGCGGCAGAAGCTCGACCTATTAGCGCCGCGGGGCACGTACTTTGAAGCGAAGGTGTTTCCGGACTCATCAGTCACTCGTCCGGTGCAGCATCGGTGCCGAATTATTACTCTCGCGTGTCCTCGAATTCGGCGAGAATGAAATATTATAATCGGCGAGCGGGTCTGCGCTCGGCGTGCGGCGTCACGGCCGGTTTATCATAATTTTTGCCTCGCCATTAACATAATGGCGGTGTGCCGCTCGCACTATGTCTTTTTTGCACTCGCCCCGAAACCGCGTCATATTGATGCGCCTCGTGCGTGGCTGCATAAAATTTCCGGCCGCCGCTAACGCGATATCACCCCCGACGCCTCTGGCTTTTCTCGTTCCTTTTTTCGGCGCGTCGTTATCTCTCGCGCGCTTTGTATTAGAGATAACCCCGTGCGATGCTTTATGCGGAAAGGACTTTGATGCATCAATGTGGCTTTGTGGCTCTGGTCTGGGATAGATTGTATGAGAGGGGAAATTTTTAATTCAGTCGTACGAGTTGTTTTCGTACAATTGCATGAATTTTATTAAAAATGACGTTAAAAATCGAAACGCGTTCTCGATACTATCCGGAGGTATCACATACGCGATCTATTATACACGGACAATTAATTAACGAGCCTCGAGGCACGAAGTAGCGATATTCAAGCGAAATATATCCGGCTGGTTATATTTATCGTGCAAATTGCCAAGTATATAATATATGTATATATCGAGCTATAATTGCGATTGCTCGCCAAACTCCTCATTAATCGACTATCCAAACAAGAGCCATATTATAACGAACGTCTTACACGCTACTTTATCCATTCATAAACGCGCAAACACACAAGTTACTACTCGAGAAGCCGCCGAAAGGCGCAATAAATAACCGCGAAAGAAAGCGCGAGCTTTCGGACGCCGCGGTTATAAAATACACGAGAAGTTTTAATCGCGCGGCCTGGTTTGAAGAGTAGAACCGAATAACACTGCGTATATACGTATAGAGAGATCGAGCAGAGAGCACGTCTCGTCGGCGCAGGCTGCCATTAACACCCGAACGATATCGTTTCCGGCTCGCGCGCGCGAGAGCCGAGTTTGACAATGCGGTTATTAATGGAGCCTATGCTCGGCTCTCTCGATCGGTTAGTTCCTACTCGCTTTTCCCCCCTTTTTTTTTGTTCGCGCCGGCGCACAATGGCCGCGCGGCGTCTGCAGCCGATGGTTATTAGACTTTATTATACGAGAGACAGGGAGGCTCGATCCGCGCAATTATACAGGTTCGCGCTGCGTGTATACTCGCGGCTTTTGTCCGCCTTTTGAATCATACATGTTTTTGTTTCGAAGATCACAACAAGGCCGAGATGAGAGCTTCTGCAGGATACGCGAGGATGAAAATAAAAGTGTCTGGTCGAAAAGTTACGATAAAATTATACCGAAAATTCGAAACTCCGCGGCATAAATAACCCGGACGAGTCTTTAGCGCGTGCATGAATGTAAGAAGCAGAAGGTATAGCCGAGCGGCATAAATTTAGCTCGCGCTCGCTCGAGTCAGATTTGCCGCGGTAAAAAGCGCGCGCGCAGGTCCTCGCGGCGTATATATACACAGCTACCTGGAACGAGAGAGGAACATAGAGGGCGGTTTAATCAACTCTCCTTTTTGTCCCGTAAATCTCGCTTTCCGCTCTCTCTCTCTCTCTCTCTCTCTCTCTCTCTCTCTCTCTCTCTCTCTCTCTCTCTCGGTAATACCCGCTTCTCGCTCGTACCTGTGTCAGCGGACCTGTCCCACGGGCCAACTTATTAGACTTATTGCGTGAAAACCTCCCCCGAACCCCCTCTTCTACTATATATACCTATATCAGATTTTTTACTCCGCTCTCGGATGTCTCACCTGAGAGCCGGCCGCATTGGAGAGCTCTTTCCGAGCGCAGCAGTCTTTCTCTCCCGAGCGAAATTGGAGGATTATTAAACGTCGAGTTTTTGGCTCGCTGCGCGGTTTCGTCTAACACGCGGAGTATTTGACTTTTGAAATTGCCGGCATTTCTTGTTGACGTGAAATAATTGCGATTAGCTAGTGGAATAAAGACTTTAATATTGTTTTCGCTTTCAGCTTTCAAGCAGAATCTGCCGGTGGACATCGTGCCGGACAACCAGGTGGCGGTGCGACAGGGTCAGGAGCAGAAGATTCTCTGCAAGCTCCCGGTGCCGCTGCAGGTATGCCGCTTCACCATACCAGGAGAGAGCAGCCTCGTGCTGCGCGACGGCCAGTCTGCGGAAGATGGCATCGCGTACTACGGCGAGGGCTTGAAGAAGGGACATTGCGGTGTCGCGATATCAACGATCAGAGAAAAACACGACGGCAACGTCACCTGCTTCCTTACTCCCGATAATGGCCGTTCCGAGACCTCCGCTACCGTCCGCATGATCGTTGCGAGTGAGTACAATATGTATTTGTAATGTAGTATACTTCAGTTTAATTTTGAAAATTATGTTGGATAAGACTTTTCGATGAATAAAAGTACTAAACCGTTTTTACATATTCAATCCCATAACCATATTTTTAGTAGCTGTACCACGTTTTCAGAACCGAATTTATCTTCAAAGTCTGACTAAACGCGACCCTTATTCACTGGCATACGTCCGCCTTTTCGCCTCATCCGATGTTAAAAATATGCGGCACGCAGTTTCGCAAAAAGTAAAAGCGTGACTTTCGAGAAGGAGAAAAATGTTAATGAAAGATTTGCTTTATGGGACAAAGTTTGTTCGCGTACAAAAGCTCGCACTCTGAGGGCGGGCGGGCGGGACGCGCATCGGTGATGTACGAGTACAGGGGCCTAGACTAAAGAATTATATTTAAACTTCGCAGAGGCCCCGCTGCAGCCACAGCTCACTCTCAACTCGAACTATCCCTACAAAACCGGAGAGAAGATGGTCGTCAGCTGTGTCGCCATGGAGGGAAGGCCGCCCGCGAACGTCTCGCTCTACTTGGGTAAGTCTGACAGTCGAAGAATTATTTCGTGCATGAAGCTACGCCGTGTGGAGATATTTTTTCTCATGCTGAAAAACACTTGCAGACAACGAGCCGATCGGAGTCGACGATAGGCCCATGTTGTTCGGACGCCGACTTGACGACAACGACTACGCCGAGCTCAACACGTCCCGCAGCGTCACCCCCAGTGACAACGGAAAGACACTCAGATGCCGCGCCAGTCACATTGCTCTTCAGAAACCCTTGGAATCCAGCAGGCAGATCGAAGTTTACTGTGAGTACATAACTTATATTGTACCATTTAAAACTCGGGTATTGACCGGATTTTTCCGATGCTATTGTGCGATATCGCAAGCGCGGAGGCAATTACTTATCAGTCCAGGCGAAAATTCATTCCGACAGGCCTTCAATCTCTCTTGGAAGAACGTCGACGGAAAAAAATACCGCCCATTGTCCCCCAAGCAATGCATCAAAAGCTCGCTCCCGTCAAGCAAACGCGCCATAATTCGATCACCATCGACACATTAGCCTTACGCGCGCTACGAGTCGTCGATCACAAAAATCATAACTTCCGTATTTTCAGTTCCACCGCAGGAGCAGGACACCATCCATCGCTTCGGCTACGATATCGGCCGTCCCGGAAAGGTGAACGTGACCGTCCACGCCAACCCGAAGCCCACCTTCACGTGGAACGTCGACAACGTGAAGATCACCGCTGGACAGCCCGACGTCACCGGACGCCTCCAGACCTCAACTGCCGTCGACCTGGTAAATTTATATTTCGTATATACATCGATTTTTTCCTCGTACTGGTCGTCTCCTGGTATATTTCGTATATACGCCAGGAGACGACCAGTACGAGGAAAAAATCGTTATTCGCCATCGCAAACACAGTGAGAAGGGAGAGAGAATATTGCTTCGCGCGTCGATTTTTCCTCGCTTATCAGCCCGGCGCTGCCGCGCTCTCTGTTTTTTGCCCTGTGTACACGCGCGACAAAAAACTGTTTGATTTCTATTTTCGTCGAGGCGGACAGCGCCGCGTTTACACTGCAAACAAATCCACTTGATTAACTGCGCATTGCTTTAGAAATGTAGTGTTGGATTGTGTTTACGCTGGGGTTTAGAAATACTCGATCGTCGATGTATCCGAGTATTCTTCTTTTGGGCACGGGATACACACTCGAAGATTTTTGTTAACTTTTGAATTTGCTCAGGGTCATGGATACTGGAGCGTCGAGTTGAACATTGATAGTGTTCAGAAATCCGACACGGAGAAGGAGTACAGTTTGGAAGCCCACAACTCCGAAGGATATGCCACTTACAAGATTACCTTATCTTCTGCTTCTGAGCCCGCAGGTTAGTTGTCTCAAACTTTTGGTTCAATAGAATAAATTTTTTTTTTCATCACTTCTGTGTGATTTTAATCACTCAATGAAGCATGATCGAATGGCATCAATGCTGTGATAATTTGACATAGGGTATATATATACTATTGTGTATTATACATCGTTACGCAGCATTGATGTCATTAAAAAAGTGTATATACAAAGTGTATCACCGACACTAATTGATTGTGATTATTGTCCAGCTTTTTCGTCACCGTCGCTTTTACTTACGATTTCAAAAAGTCTAACGTTGTGTACAGCTTTTATGCTTGCTTTTTTCAAGCGAAAATAAAAATATTCTCAGCTTAATGTAAAATCATTCATACAGCAATTCATAAAATATGCGTCGCGTTACCATTGATTGCTTTTTATTTTTTTCTTCCGGGAACAGTGAGTAAAGCTCTTAAATTGCGAACGGCAATAAAGATCGTTTTACAAGACAACAATGTATAAACTTGACACGCAACTGTCGTTTAGGAACCTCGCAAATTCACAGTCACGTGTCGATGATCTATCTTAAATCTCTATGCAAACAGCGCTAATCATGCGTCAAAAATAACTTTCTAATTGCAAATACCTTCGTCGCATGCTCACGCAGGAGCTATGGATCGAATTAATCAATTCTACGGTAAGATCTCCGAACACATGCACGCACTAGGTAAATGTCACTTTCTACGTTGCATATATAGTTGTTGTTATTATTGTTTATATATTCGTTGAAGTTTTATTTAATTATTTTTAGTATAATTAATTTAATGTAAATATTAATTTTAAGTATTTTAGGTTTTATCACAACTTTAATTTACAAGGTAGAATTACTGCCTTTTTACACCAGTTCATATCACAAAAATTTAGATTCAATTCCTACATATTTATTCTTTGTAGCTATTAATATTCAGATGAATTGTGATATGTATTGATAAATATTTTCAAGGAATATATTACGATTATTTATTTTCTCTTAAGTTACTGATTTAGATGTGATTATTACATAGCTGCTTATTGCAAAAGAAACAACCACTGATAATTTATTTTATACGAGCAGATAATCAACATCATATTGTACTTTCAGGAGTTGATTTGGACGCTGGATCGATAATTGGAATCGTTGTTGGAGTTTTGATACTGATCCTTGCTGTGTTCTTGGTAGTTTTTGCTCGTGCGACTGGTCGCTGGTGCTTCGCAGGTGAGTTATCCACTTCCAAACGCTTTTATCTTTTTCTCTTTTATAGTAAAAATCTGACAAATTGAACAATTTCAATACCTATTCTTACGAGCCAGTCTTAACCTTATAAATAAATGACGGTTTCGGGCGTAGTTGGTGGAAAATACTTTGAATTCTATTCTTTTGTAGATGGTGATAAGCTTTTAACAAAAATATATATCTATAATGGGGAAAGGATCCAAAATTATTTTTACATATGTATAACATTGAGAAGTCGACTCTAGATTATCTAATTTATAAACATATTAAATTAGCATTATCCAATTAGCAGATAATTAACAAAATCAGAACACGCTGAAATATTAAATAATATCAGGATACACGAAGAACAAAGATCTGCCATCCTAACGGTATACAACTTATGTCGAGAGTATCTTGTTGGCCCAGCTTAGGCATGCTCGAGTCTACTGTTATTGCGGCATGTCTTTTCTCTACGTGTAAGTTTACAATCGTTTACGTTCTGTATAAAAGATATAAATTCGAAATGGCCAGATGAATTCATAAAATATACAATTTAACAACACTTTAAACCAAAAATGACGATGGCAGGGTGAAATAGACAAATTAGTTTTTTTTTAAAGCCTAATATGCTGAATAATCATTTAATTTACTCAGCTGTGATTTTGTAACACGTATGAAAAATGAAAATATGTCATGTGTGTTGTGCTGCTACTGATAGGACAGCATGCAAGTCGAGCCAAGTAAAGAATCCAGAGATACATCGACTTTAAGCGTGCGATTACGTGCGCTAGGCATGAGATTGTCCAGGGGTAAGTCGCCGCAAGAAAAAACCGCTACTCCATGGCAGAGCATCACATTGCAGTTTTTTTTTATTCCCGCTCGACCCCTTCGTTCGCCCCTAATATCATTGTACGCGACTTATATTTGATTGACAGTGTTTCATTTTTAGTTATTATTTCGTATTCGCTGCTCGCTGTCAGTGAACGTCTACTTAGCCACCATTTCATATTTAAAATTCAACACATTTTTGTTCATCCCCGTAGCGAACAGCGTGAAAAACTTGTCTATACATATTTTATACTTCGATGTGAAAATCGATCGTTTATTAACAATAATAGTATACATATACTACTTATACCGTACAAGTTTTCTACGCCTCTAAAAAACAAATATTAACCAAATTTTTACTCTTTGATTTTTAATTTTCCATGATGTCATCAAATGCTTTTTAAAATTAACTATTTAATGACATTTAATAAAAGCTTTGATTATTAATGTTACTGTCTAAGAATATTTGCTTTAATAATGTTTATTTAATCTTTATTTATTTTTTAAAGATGAAAATATAACACTTGTTTGTGCTTGGATTACATATAAAATCATATATTTTATATCTAATCATGAAATTTCATAATAATTTAATCAAAGAGTAAATTTTTCGTTTTTTTCATGGCTATAGTGAAATGTGTAGTTTATTCTATAATCGTTATTCGGACAGCTCGACAACATAAAAACGACTACTGCAATAAACAGAACAATAAAAACACCGTGATGCATGATACTGAACTTGCGATATTTATTGCATGAGATCTCGCAAAGTTTAAGCAATTTTTTTCGAAGGAATTAAAGATGCTCATAATTTGTGTTTGAATGGAAAATAATAAATAACAAGCAACCGCTACAAATCGGCGAAGGCAAGTGTGGACAAGTCAGGATTGTAATTTATTGACTTTTCCAGTTTCTAAATGTTGGCTGTTCTTTTTTATTATTTTGTCGATAAAAAGTCGAAGGAATTTTCTTTGTTATATCTTTCATTAACGCATGCGCCTATCATAGAATTTCATTATATACATACATGTTTTATTTTACTACGCTATGCAATAAATATTTTATTTTAAAATTTTTCATTAGTCAGATTCGTTGGTAAAAAGATGCAAAAATATAGTATCAGTTTTAATTAAAACTCAACTATACACACACAGTCACATATATGCAAAACTAAGAATTTATCAGAATCCATTATTGCAAATGTTATTTTTTCACTGCACAGTTAATTTTATTTCTGGTTGCAACGAATACATTGATCACTAAGAACCATCGTTATTAAACTTTAGGAAAATTTGGCACAAAAACTGAATATTTTCGGGCTTTAAAATTTAGCTTTTAGCCCGTAAGATTTATTATTAAATTATAATTTTACTAGTTCGATGGTGTACATCTGCCTGAAATCAAACAATATACAAAGTACAATATTTTTCAATCGCGTTCTCATAGCACTTATGAGGCAAAACACATATCACTCATAAGATTTAAATTAAAAATAGTTAACAAGAATAGTTCATTATAAATCTATTAAGTGTAGAAATTATTAAGCACGTTCTTCACGGATGTGCTGAAAAGATGTATATCCGTTTCGCATGTTTGAATGCTAAACTAAAATATGAGACTAATTGTATTAGATATGAATTTCTAAAGAACGTAGAGGTATACATGAAAATGATTTCATATAGAATGAAGTTAATTAAGATATCAAAATTAAACTTATTAGTATCTATATTACTTTCTAAAAGTTGGTAATTCTAAGCTAATGCACCTCATACTCAAGCAGCTCCATGCCTTGTAATATCTATTTTCTTTTTAAAACTTCCCCTACTATTAACATCGATCTCATACTTCCGTAATATTAACCCTAGTGTCTCAAAAAAATTTGAAAATAAAAACTTTACAGTATTAAAGTAATGAAAAAGATCGTATTGTATTTTGAGACGCTATTAGATTTTTTTGGAAATATAAAACCGCATGGTATTTACACTTCTTACTTTATACCATAGTTTTTCTCAAATCATTCTATAGTAATTATAGATCATTGCTTGCACTGAGACACCCACAATAATGAAAGCGAGTCATTAGACTACCTATAATAGCTACATTTTTATATTATTGACAAAGTATATTTATCAATTAAATGTTCAATTCGACGACTCGCTTTTGATTCGCAAACTAATAGCAGTACTGTAAATCTTTCTTAGATTAGTCAAAGTAGCCTGAACAAGAGTATAGTCAAACAGCCATGAGAATGACGAAGTTTCGTTTCTGCAACTAACTTCGACGCTCTCATGGCTATAAATGTCAACTAGAAAATTCCAGTATATAAAGCAATAGTAATAAAATAAAAAAAAAATTGAAAATAAATCCACACGTAAAGAAAGAGTGCCTTTGACCGATATTGCTGGGGTTGCTTGTTGCAGCGAGGCGCCGGAGCGACGAAGAGGCCGCCGGGGGCGCGGGCGCTGGCAGCGAGGCGCACATCACGCCCGGCTCGGACGAGGACGACGATCAGCACGAGCACGACCAGCACATCATAAGTGACGAGAAGATGCCGGCTTCGCAGCACGGACAGGAGAACCCGATACACGCCAGCACCGAGTACGTCAACGGCCGCAACGACATCAACAACAGTAAGGACATCAAAAAGGACCTCGACAAGAAGACCGACACACCTGTCTAAGTCGCCGTCTCGGAGCCTAGCTCCGCCTCGTCTTTCTCCTCGCGCGAGATAACAAGCGTCGACAGCCTTGTCGTTCACTACTGCTATTCTGAATCGTTCATCCCGGAATCCACTCGACTCACTTCGCAGTTACTGTAGCCATCGGCGTCGAGTGACTTCTGAAATCAACGATTCGCAATATTATATACATGTACATGCATAGCGAGATATGTGTATAGCGTATGTGTAGCATCGGTAAAACAAAATCTGTGCGGCGTATACACGAGGAAAAAAAGAAGCCGGTTGACTGGCCGTTATTCTTTCCTTCGCGAGCACATACGCCTATCGAACGAACGGACGAATTTTCCTCGGGCGAGCGGCGCCGTCCTCTTTCTCTATGCGTTTAAATAAGTAATGTTAAAATAACGAAATGCTGAATCTCGGCGTCGTCGCCGTCCTCGTCGTCAGCGGCACGTAAACGCACGTAAAACGTGCGCGAATCGCCTCGAAGAAGCTCTTTTTCACTAGATTTATGTAACTGATCGCAAATATTTACGTTTTTTCTGTATTATTTTTTTACGCGTAGAGTGTTCTGTCAGGGTTCTGAGGGATTCGCGCATGCTTTGAACAATAAGACGCTTTTTTACATTTCTTGCAAAACGAAGTAACGTCAGTTAGCGAATTTTGTTCAGAATTTTGTTTTTTTTTTTTGACTCTTTCTCGTAAGTACTTTTGAATCACTGACGAAGCTCTGAAAAGAAAAACGCCGTGGCGTTACTTCGCTATTTCCAGATGTGAGTTTGTACATAGCTTAACAAGAAGATAAATGACATAGCTTAAATGATTAAAAATAGCTCAATCCTGTAAGACGAAACTCCATTTAGTAACAATCATTCCAGCGCGTAAATGAGGGCTTCACTTTCGCGCGCCATTCACTCATTTGATCTGGCAAACAAAGAAAAAAATAAATAAAAGCGAATCTCAATAGGTTTTAAAGATCCTTTTTAGGTTTCGAATTTCATTATTTTAGATAATTACTTTTAGTTGAGGGATTAAACGCAAGACGATCTTATAGAAAGAAAGATTTTTTAATAATGTTGTCAAAACATTCCATAAAAATTGTAAAGTTCTATGAAAAGCTACAAGCTCGCCTTTAAGCGTATAAACACTTACCACTCGGTCAGTATTATTTGACATGATCTGACCTTAAATATATACGGAAGTTGCGACTTCTATGCGTTACTTTTTTTCTTTGGGATTAACAAAGTTCACCCATTGAGTTCATACGCATTTTCATCATTATTAATTAGTATTTGCGTTAACCAGGACTGCATCCGTCCATTGATCAAATTTCATTATTCTAGTAATGTAAATTTGAATTTCGTAAAACTAGCTAAAATATACATATTATAAATACATATATATATATATATATATATATATATATATATATATATATATTTCATCGTTTTTTGTGAGTACAGTAATCTTTCAATTTTAATTTTTATTATATTTTTTTCAATAATCTTGATTTATTCCACCGCGCTCTTATGCAGTAATATTTACTTTAAGAATGTATTTTAGTTAGTTATGCGAAAAAAGTATGGTCATACGCGATTCCTTTTGCAATTTCTATTATTAATATTATTATTATTATTATCACTAAAAAAAGCTTAAAGCTTAAAAACAATTACTGCGATGATTAGCTTATGATAATTTTTTTAAGTAAGTATTTTGCCGTTGGCGGATGCAGTTAAAAAGCGAAAACACTTAAAATTAAGTTTTCTTTTTTACTCTAGTTTATAAAAAATTCACGCGTGAAGCACTAATGAGAGATCATGTTTATTTTTTGTAATTTAGCACTGTAGTTAGCGTTGTCAGAATTTCATGTACACCGAAATTTTAAATAAGTAAACTATGAGGTTATTTATTGATTTTGAATTTGGTAAATCTATCTAATACTAGATATAACAAAAGTAATATTTTCATTATAATATTAAAAAGAAAGAAGAAGCTTTCTTTTCGTTATCGTAAGGTATGCGATCGTCTCATTAAAATTACTAACGACACAAAAAAATCTGATGCGCGCTTCTGACCCGCCAGCTTTTTCTACATTTTGTACTTGTCGCGATTTACAAACAATTTATTTATTGAAGCCATGTGAGCTTCACCCATTTCTTATTATCGTCGTCGACAATAAGGGTTGTTTATACTTTTGTACAGGTAATTTTTTTTACTTAGCATTACCTTACTGGTATAAAAGCAAAAAGAGAAAAGGTAAAACTTGCATTGTCCAGTGACGTGTTCTTGACTCACTGTATTGTTTTAATACTATAACAAGGAATACTAAATAACTGCCCTGTACTGAGATTGTAGAACCCTTTAATTTTATACGTTTCCATTTAATTCCTCATTTTTTACCTTTGTAATCGTTTATTCAATAGAGAATTTTTATAAATGAAGAATTGTCATCAATAAAGAGATTTAAACCAATAAAACAATCATCAGATTTTAAAACAATTTTTATCTTGCTATCTTTTTTGGGATCCTTCGACGTTTGTGTACAGAGACTTTTGAGAACACATACAAATTTATAAGACTTACACTTAAAAATACGCAGTTAACGACACATCTGCTCTTGAAACTCAAGTTTGTCGAACGAAAAAGTGCGTTAGAATCAAATTATCGAGTATATTAGGTAGAAAAAATCAACTTGTGCGAAAATGATTTTTATGCTTTCCTCCTCAAGAAGAATAAAGAATCCTACACTTATCCGCTTTCGACTTTTGCTGACTATCGTGCAAAAGTCCCAAGAGTAGATGGTCAAAATCTAGAGGCGAAGAAAATAATCAAAGAGCCCGAGTGAGAAAGAAAAATAAAATAAATGAAAGATCTATATGGAAAAGAAATTTTAGCGAAGCATTAAGAAATTCGTCGGTGGCCTGCCTCGACTTGTCCGCGTGCATTGTATATATATTAAAGAGATGGAAAAAGGGAATATATAAATATACATATTATAAATATTATTGTATCAAGATTGAATGATATACTAACGATGCATTATGTTGAGAAGCGTCGAAGCAGTTGGCCTGCGACAAAAAGAGCACACCAATTGCCAAAGACCCGTCGTTATTATTCATATTTGAGAGAAAACAAAATGTTATAAATGGCAGAATAACGTTTTACTTGATGTTTAAGAATGCAGAATCGATGTGCGACATTGAAAAATCACTTTGACCTAGTTCACCCAGCATAACAGCCAATGATGATAGTATAAACTCGAAAAATTAATCGATACGAGACTATAATAATATGATCTAACGAATTTAAGTTTCTTGATTTTCTTTATCTTATAAAACTGTATAAAAATTTTGTATGATAATTTTTGCTGTAACAAAGTGGTTTTTCAAAGCCAAGCAGCGCTTCTTTTAATCACTTTACTAAGGTAAGATTTAAATATAAAAAAAGCGCGTATTAGCATACAAATTTAAAGATATATAGACATACACAATGCATAATATGTCAATGTGTACGCACCGATAACAGCAAACGTTGCGGTACATTTTTCGACTTGATGTCATTTTATCCATACTACCCTTAACTAATAGAAAGTTAAACAAGACAAAGGAATGAATAGACGATAAAAAGAAAAAAACATTAATACGAACATTTTTTTATATCGCATGATCGTAAAAACGATACAAGTTTTAAAAAATGTTTTTAATGTCCGATGACTATGTTGTACTCGTTTTCAGACTTTACACCTGGAGAGCAAACAATATATACCTTTATGCACATGCACACGAACAGAAGTAATAAAGTAAACGAGTGCGTTGGAACTGAGGTCACTGCCATAAAAAATATAAAATGAACTGCACCGAGCCGTAAAACACGGGACTGATAACATTTCAGACATTCCTAGCCCCTTCGGTTTTTGCCCTCTAACTAACCCTATTCCCTCGTATACCTTTTTTAACGCCAGTCGCTGTCTCCATTTCCTGTCATCATATTTCACGTTTCACCTGCGCCGAATCGTAATTTTTATTTCACTTTTGACAAGGATATGCTTTTCGATGAGATACACGTATGTGCGAGTATAAAAAAAAATGTTTCAACGAGATGGAAGCAATGTCGTATGTCGCCAGGTTGTAACAAAAAAAAGGAGCGTTTGAAATTGTCGATGCGAAAATATTATTAAGTTTGAGTTTGCGATAAAGCGAATCTCAAACAAGGGGGAAAATTACACGAATTTACGTAACGATCTTTAAGCAGCTGTAACGCTAAGTTTAGGCATCTTGAAAAGCTGACGCGTTTTTAATGTACAAATGTTCTTTGTGGTACATAATCATTATCATTATTGATATTATTATACATTATAATACTTATTTTTAAAGAATTAATTTTACTGTAACGTAATCGTAATAATGCTAACTTACTTAACCTTCTTAATGGTCGTGCTGAAAATATTGAACCGCATACATTTAATTTCCACAAAGCTACAATAGATTGTGAACCTATTTTTTTAAATTTTCTTTGTTAAGCATATTAATACTTAGAAACGAAGTTTCAAAAACTGATCAAAAAAATACAACTATATAGTATAGGCATGATCGTTGGCCATACAATGGAGTAAACATATATATATATATATATATATATATATATATATATATATAAATATATTTATGTTAATGTAAGGTTTAGGTATTACAACGACAAAACGAGAACAGTTATTATCATTACCTAAAGTAGGCGTTCTCTGAAAAGATTTGAATACGAAAATTTGACTGTTTTTTAACAGTTTTTTTGTAACTTTTTAGGAATCAAGATAATCGTTCATCGTTCCAGTATTGCATACTGGTATGGTTACACATTTTTTTTTAGTCGCACATGTTCTTTCAGTAGAAGATTACTAATATTAATTTCTGATGCACCTATCGAAATTAATCATCACTCAATTTCAGAGATCGCTATACTTTGCATTAAAGATAAATACGAAAAAATCTAAATCTGAATGTTACGGGACTGCGATGAGAAAGTGAAGCGACGGTATATGAGACAAGTATAAGAAAAGGCGAGTGAAAGATGAAAAAAATTTTGTATCTGTACTTGTAGATACAATTGCGATAAGGAGTAAATCGGTAAATGATAAAAATGATTAAGGATTAAAATGAAATTAATATATAGAAAAAGCTGTATGTAATATTAATTATAAGTTCATTCATCGCTATGATATTATACTTAGGACCATATGATTTTTGAAATAAAAACATTTGTTTTAAATACATTTCGGATTTACTTCAACTTAATCAACCCTGCTATTTAATTTTTATTAATTAGTACATGATTTTTCTATCAAGCGTTATATTTAAAAATTGGGTTTATTTATTTATTTTTTTAAAGTAATTTTATTTCTTTTAATTACTAAAATTAAATAGTATTTACACGTAAACGAAATAATAAGTACACGCAACTACCAAACAGATCCAACAATTAAATAGCGACGAATTTAAAAATATAACTTAAAATTACATGGATATAGATAGATTTTTTAAATATTAAACAGCATTCTTATATAGATCGGTGGTTCTGTTAAATTATTTGCAAATAATTATTATTTATTAAGTTGGTTTTTTGTTCTGATGTTTTTTTAGTATATTAATTTTTTGTAATTTATTTCAGGTGGCTCGGCAAAGAGAAATATCGGAGAATCGTAAGTATTCAAATTATCACATAAATTAGTTAAAAATGCTGTACAAATCTTTGTAACTAATAAAATGTAGATACTTTATTTTGAATTCGCTTTTTTTCAAGAAAGTAGTGATTTGATTTATTATTAACAACTGTTTGTATTTTGTATCTTTACATAAAAGTTTCTTTATGCAAATTTGTTAAGACCATGGAATACAGGAAGAGAATGAGTATTAGTTATGATTTGTTTGCATGACTCGCACGTTTTACAGAGACTTAGCGGAACCGGCGGAGAGTGTTAATCTACTTCGCTTCGTCAAACCAAAAACAGACGATGCCAGTCCGCGAAGGCAAGAAACGTCTCTTTTGTTTTGCAAAACTTCGAGTTTATTTGTTGTTTAAAATTCGATGGCGAATTTGTGAAGTATACAAACAAAATTTCATATTCAGTCGAGTCGCTGCCATATGGCAATCAAATTCATGTCGATATGGCTTCTGCAACTTTTTTTTCGTTCGAGACGATGATATTGGCATTGCTTTTTGGCTTTTAGCTTTGTTTGATTTTAATGGCGCGGTAGCTTTTGTGTATCTTGAAGCTTAAGTATTAACTGTATCTGCTTAAAATGTATAGCGTGCATGGTTAAAAGATGTCTAAGTTGTTATGTCCACAGCCGGCATGAGAGAAAAATTATTTGAATTTAAAAATATGAAATCTCAATAGCTATAAATTAATAATTTACAAGATTAACCTGCGATTCAGCCAATAATATAAGCTGCTGCATATGTAATAATTTAAATTGAATGTACAAGCACTCAATAACCGCGATACGCTTCTTTCGGCGAAAAAGATGACGCGCAGCTTACTTGTATCGATTTAAAAATAAGGAAACACTTTTTTTGTCAAATAGCACATTAAACTACAAATTCATTGTTATTATGCCAGAATACGGCACGCGCGTCACTTCTACTAATTAAGTTCTTCATAAATCAAGAAAATTCCAGTGTAAAGTGCAATTTATAATCGCGTGGTCGCAGATTCTTTTCCGACCATACCTCCGTTTTGTCATCATAGATTGCACAATATTCGTATATTGAAACTTGGTGAGCTAAGCTGGAGTGTAATTTACATAATAGGCCTTAATAATAAGCGCGCGCGACAAATAAAATATAGTAGTTCTCGGGTGAAATTCACGAATTTTCCTGGTGACAATTACGAGCATTGCACATCAGACTTTTTCGTGCATTTACAGCAGGCTACACTTAATATTCGTGATGACGCGTAAAAAAAGTTACATCAACCGCATTGCAGAAATTTATGATAATCAGGGCTTTATTTATATAATACGACATGCACACTCTGATTAAAAATATATGATACACTTTGCGCAAGTATCTGTTATCAGCACTTAACAATCATATATTACTCTGTATAATATCGTTGGCTCGTCAACGTCACTCATTCAAGTAAATAATTTGATATAACAACACGAACAAAATCACGACGGAAATAACAATCATTGGTATATGCATCATAGACATAGCATCGCATTGTAGAAAATTATATCGTGCCCAGCGAACGACCATAATTAAATTCAAATAATTCTTTTGAAGCTTAATCATTTCTCATTCTATTTGGTGTACCTGCAACACGAAATACTTTTTGCGACATAACTGACGGACTATTTTTTTTTTCACATAGAAGCGATACCGAGAGCACTGGACGTTACTCGAGGACCGAAGTAGACGCTGGCAAAAACAGTGGAAGACCAAGGATCAGCCTTTCGCAGCTTTTCAAGCGTAACAAGGACAAGGTGTCCGGTGCTGATACCGATACGGTGCGAACTGTCGTTACCATGGATGACGAGAAGGTGAGTAACCCTTGATTTCTACTTGAAAAATTTTCAATTGACTCTTTCAACTCGAATAATCCAATGAATAATTCCATCGCGTGCTTTTGTGATTATATTAAGTAGAACTTTTTTTCACTGTTTTCAAATCCTGATTGTCGTCATGAAGCGTTGATACATTCAATCCAAAGCTGTCATGCTCGATCTCGGCTTATCGACTTAATTTCTGATGTATGAATAATAATTTTCTAATACGGCATGATTGATGCGTATCGGCTGCACAAATTTCGTAGTATCAAAGCTCAGGCATATATACGAGACAAGAAAATTAGCTCTAATATTCCGGCTAATTGCTTCGATAACTATTAACGTTCACACTCGTCAATGATCTTTTTATCCACAGAAGCGCGTTAGCTCGCGAGAAAAGCAATTAGCATAAATTAATGCGCCCTTGTCGTCGTTATATGCGGGAGCAGCGCGCGTTCGGACTAATGCGCGGAAAAATCAAGCGCTTAATCAGCGCAATTATTTTACCATTAGCTTCTTTGTGAAATATTTTGTCAGCGTAAAAAATCAATTGACGCACGCGGAATCCCTCGTACATCGTCAGTGATACAAAAAAATTACAATCATTAGTGGTAAACAACTCGAATCGCAGATTCCAGCCAGCGAGGTGACGACGGCCCGGGAAACGCCGACGTCCGGTCACGAGGGCGGAATCGTCTACGCAGAGCTGGATCTGGCGCATCAACAGCAGCAAACAGGACCAAGACGAGTCACCGACGATAAGACCGAATACGCCGAGATCCTCTACACGAAACCGGAAGGACAGCCCCAGGATCTTCCGTCGCCTGACAAGTAAACTCCACCGATGAATCCGTAGAGAAGACGAAGTGTATTGTAGGCATCAAATGCCGTCCAATTGCGAATCCTGTATTGACCTGGGCTGACGCTTTTTTCTCTTTGAATGTGATTCATATTTTATTTGTCTTCATCTTTTTTTAGTACTTTTATACCTGTACTATTTTGTATTTGCACAATTGCACGGCGTCAGTTGCTCTTATTATGAAAAAAAGATTGTATAGAGAGATCGATCTCACGAGGTTGTGAGAGATGAAGCAGCTTTATAGAGATTAGTTGAGGATGATTCTCTGGACTCTGTGGAGGTTTTGAAAAACTGTAGGAGATTGATAGAAGAAAACTGCACAAGTTTTTTATGATTGTAACAAATTTTAACAACTGCACTTTTTTTACTTGTTAACCTTTAGAGTTTTAATACATACTTTTGACAGTAGTTTTCGTCAAAGATAACTTGGATTTACAAAAAGTTTAAACTTTGAAAATGGATTTTAAAAAATACTGCTTTTAAGTGATGATGCTTAGTAAACATAAAAAAAAAAACAGAAACATAATAGGTGCATTGAACAAATCAAGACCACGAGTATTTACATAAATAAAATTAATTGGATACAAAAAAGCACGATCACATTATGTTTGACCTATCCTAGATTTAAAGCTCCAAAATAAAAACTTCAATAGGAAATCTGAGAGATATGCAATAGAAGTGAGATTTAGCAACGGTTTTAGTAAGCATGAATGCCAACTATTTATCATGTTAAAGAATTTTTTCGAAATCTACATTCTTTAAATGTCATAAACTTCGAGAAAGATCAAACGATATAATGCACCTCTGCGTGAATTTAAATTACTTTTTTGTATCTTCTAGCTGCAATTAACCGCATTCCCTAAGCGACCTGTAATTCATGTAGTAATTCTAAAGACTCACGCAGAAAGTAGAGAGTGTCGTTGGCGGGTAATTTCCCCTGTTCTCAGAATATCTTGACTGTCGAACTCGTTTCGACGTGAATATGCAGTAGGTCACGGTACCTATTTTCCACTCGATAGAGCGTCGATAATGTCAATTATGCGCTTTGACTGGTGTTCGCTGGACAGATAAATAATTAAGCTTCATCGAATGATATGCGACGACGGAATCTGCAACCACTAGCGAAGTATCGCGCAGTCATACACAAATGGTTCATGTACTTAAAGGTTGTTAATTTTTTTAACACCTCTTCTCATTTGGCTCGTTCTGAACGAGACTTTTCAAGCGTTTGTTTAGATTTTTTCTTTGCTTTATTTTTGTTTTTAGTTTTTATTGAGAAATTTTATTTTCATTTATTTTTAATGATTTTTCCTTAACAATAAATCATGACTATTCAAGAAATATACATTTTAGAAAGTTTGCTTTGTAGCATAATATTTTATCGTAGGATTGTAACATGCTAGTTTTGGATAAACAGCAATACACTGATATTTATATCTGATTTCTAGAAATGAATGTAATTTTGCAAATTTATTATTTGTAGAAAATGGTTGTGCAGTTAAGAGAACCTTTCGAGTACAATTATTTAATGTAATCTTTTTTTACATAACCAAACTTTATAGATATGAATTTAATTTAATCATTGTGAAAATCATATACTGTATTCTCATGTAAGATTAAGAAAATTAAGAAAATTATTTATAATGTAAATTAAGCTTACGCCTACTCATAATTAGATATAGAATATTTTTGTGTAAAATCGAGTGTTTGTATTTTGTAAAAATCGACGTTGTAAAATATTCATACAATGTAACATTAAGTTTTAAGATATTGCATGATTCTTACTTTGTAATTTCTTTATGTGCCTATGCTGTGGCTCGTATCGTTATATTGACGTAAGATCACACTTTATGTTTGTAAATGTACAATTGATATATGAACACGGAATTTCTGATGCGCAGCTCACTCGTTACAATGTAATCATGATATACATATATGTAGAAGCAGGATATTTTTTAAACCGTTTTGACCGCAGCTTGAAATATAAACTGTAAGAATACCTCGATTATACATATGTCTCAATCATCGGTTTGTATACTTTAGAATGTATTCTATGATTCAACGTGTCTATTTTGATAAATAAATTGGATTATAAACTATTTTTATTCCGAATATTTATTTTTGTTTAAAATATATGCGATTCACATAATGTGACAGGATGTTTATGTAATGTTCAGGTGCAAACTGCTTCTGAATTTCGGCTCTTCTTCCGGTATCTCTTCTTCTTCTTCAAGTGTTTCCGCGCGCTCTTTCTCGGTCTCTTTTGTAAGCATCTCTTGAGTGCTCATCTCTTCTGTCTCTATTCTAGATTCATCCATACCTTCTACCACTATGCTAATGACAGTTGATTTAGTCTCTTCGACAGCTTTTTGTGATTGCTCGGGCGATTCCACCTGCTTGTATTCGCTGGAACTATCATACTTGTAAGATTGACGAACTTCTTTCTTCATCTCGGCGTTGTAAGTTTCGAACATCTCTCTGGTTTCATCCTGAACGAAGCTACTTCTGATGTCAAATCGATTTTTATCCTCACTTAATTTTGCATTGATGTCAAATTGGGCAGCATGTTTCCGCGCAGCAATCATTTTAGAGTAACCAACGTCAACATCTTTGGAAGATGATTTACCGAACTCCAATTCTTTTTGAGATTCGTGGATTACGGCTGAGGCTTTACTGCCACATTGTTGCTTTTTAGAAGCTTCAATATTTTTTAATAAATTCAAAACAGGCGGACGATCAACGGTTCGTTCCAAAATACTCGGCACAGCTCTATCAGATTCAAGTTGAGTTTTGAAGCCGCGAATAATTTGGGACGTCTTTCGAGAACTCTTCATATCTGAAATTCTTTTGCCACTCTCTTGTCTCTTTCTCGAAATTACGCTAGATGTTCTCTTATGTTCATCCAAAGACGGTGGATTTTCGAATTCGGCACCACGAGCCAAGCCTAACTTCAAGTTCCTGATGTAGCACAGGTGTGAATCTTCTTCCGGTACAACGATACTACCATTGACGAGAGTCGGGTGATCGACCGTTTTTCCAGGTGCAGATCGAGCCGGTTTTTCTAGGATCTTTTTTCGACTGACCTGCGGTTTACTATTACTCGATTGGCAAGTCTCTTGACTGAATGTCATCCTCACTGGGGTTATCGTGAATTCCAGCCGCTGATTGGTGTTCAACATCTTCGTTAGAACGTAGATTAGGGTCATCGTATCTTTACATCTTATAACATAGATCGCTCCACGATCTTTCAAGAATAAAGGTGGTCCAGTCCACGACGAGTCCATCGCGTAAAAGGCGTCGGTCGTCTCCAAGATCGTTAAGATCTTCTTGTCACATTGTAACAGTAGATTCGACGATCTGTCAAGGGCGTGTTTCAAGGCATCAGCGAGACTTGGTTGATCAGTGCTGCCATAGAGAACACCGCAAATGTCCGATGTGAATTCCACATCCCAGAGATACGGAGAAACCTTGAAGCACTTGGCCAGGTTGAATCTGTTGCAACACCGACTGGCCATTTTTTTACTGTCCTTGTAGTAGCAATCCCCTGAAACGACTGCCGAATCCAATACTATTGTACTCCACTCGGATGGATGACAGAGATCGCACAATGCGAGCAAAGCAACGCCTATTGCTGCTTGGTTCTTTCCGGCACGAGGTCCGAACTTTACGTCGAAGGAGCTCAAAGTACCCCACACAGAGTAGATCGTGTTCGGGACTTCAATCAAATAATTTTTCCAACTCGGTTTCTTTACCACCTCCTCGGGGTACTTGGTCTTCTTGTTGATTTTCTTGGCTTTTGGTTTGGCTAGATGTCGATGACTCCAGTGATAGTCGACATAGGTCCAGATTGGATCCTCTTGAAACTTGTGGTAAAGTGACGCCTTCACCAGCTCTACGTGTACTCGGTGAATGAAGAACCCTGTAGTCTCCGCGAACTGATTGAGGCACATCTGCTTGACCAAACTGGTGATGGAGGAAAACACGCAAAGACAGCTCTTGCCGCGATTACCGACTCGTCTACCCTTGACGTCACACTGGTAAGGGTCCAGGTAATAGTAGCAGTTTGTGGTTGCGGAGTACCAGAATCCGTAGCAACAGTTGGAGAAGTGAAGGATACCACTCGTGCATTTCTTGAAATACTGTTTCAGCTGCTGCTTAACAGCGGGAAAGAACATTTGATCGGTACTCTTCTTCTCGTCTTGCAAACTCGTCAACTGAGAAGCGCAGTCTCGAAATTCAAACAATCGATCCATCAAACGAACGTCTTTCAGAATGTGCTCCGTGTGATATTTTGGTTCTTCGAACAATTTGTAGGAACCATCGGCAAGTTCCAGTATTTTGTCGATCATTTCTGGCAGTGGATTCTGAATGATGTCCCTTTTCAACAACACAGCGAGCAACGCAACGAAGTAGCACCGCTTGACTCTTGGTTCTGTTACCGTGTCTCTTTCGCTCAGTGCCACCGATCCCAGTACGAAAACTGGCGTTTGTGATTTGTCGATGAGTCGGAAAACAGCTTCGTCGTCACGATTAACAGTATCTTTAGTGTGGATTTCAGCAATGGAAGTGGACGGCATCATTGACTCGTGAAGTCCTTCGATGTCGCTGCAGTTTGGTCCCAGTATCTTTGCGTAAGATATCGTCACTATCCTCACGGAAAATTCACTCTCTCCTGGTTGATTGATTTCCTGTTCGCAAAAAGAAAACAACATTATAGCAACGTCGTAAGATAAATTCAGAACTTTCAATTTTACCTTTACAATCAGCTTGAGATAATCTTCCATGTCTTCGGAAACGATGATCCTAATCTTCTTCGTGCCCTTCAGCAGCCACCAAGCGTAGAGTCTCTCTCCTTTCTTCATAACGCCTACATGCGCGTTTCCACAGACCAGCACCACGCCGGTATAAACCGGTGATTGGAAAATCCTATCCAAAGTTGTGGCCAAGTTCCACCCTTCGTTTGCGTAAAGCGTACCACTGTGCATCGGCGCAAACACTACGCGGAAGCTGTAGTTGGCGATGTTGAACTCCGTGAGGAGATTGTCCGTCATCCGCGGAAGTGTCGAATCTTCTGATGCCAACAAACTGTCCAGTGCGTACTCCTTGCTAGCTTCGAACAGAGCTTGGATCGTCTTGGTGCTCCAGACTGGAGGATCGTAGATTTGGGACCAGGCCATCACGCACAGGTCCATAGGTTCGCTCATCATCGAGTTGCTGTAGAATGTCCTGTCATAGGGTGTCTGCCTCGTTTGTTCGCCGGGCGAGTCTTCTTTGAGAGGAGGTAAGACTGATCTCGTGATTTCGTTCTCCAGAATCTCGACCTCGAGAGCCGACGCGTTGTAATTTTTGATCGGTAAGAAGCCTGGAATGAGAGGGTCCGGAGGAAGGATCTTTCCTTTGTCTTTATTGACCCAATCGGTGAGCTCGATCAAGGACTTCTCTGATTCAGATTGTTCGAGCTCTATCGATTTGACTTCCTCGGCTTCCCGCTGTTCTTCCTCGAGTTGCTTCTTACACGTTTTCACACGTTTCTTTTTCGTCTTACGCTTCTTCTTTATCTGCGCTTTCAAGTGCGCTATTGACACGGTGTACAGCCTGTAGGGCTTCTGGGCAGCTTCGCCCGTATTCCGAATAATCCTCTCCACGAACGAGTCGAAGTCGCAGATTTGCATGAGGCAAGCTGATCCATCCGCGTTTGCCAGACCATTTTCGTCGCAAGCATAGGGGTCGAACAGATAGAACATATCGTTAGCAAACCAGAAGGCATAGGCGGCGTTCCCGAAAACCACGATCCCAGTCTGATGCCTCTGGAGAAACGACTCCAGGACGATTCTCAGCGCATCCGGTTCATAGTTTTCCGGATCGGCGTAGCGAGTCTGCTTGAGAACGACGTTGTACTTGACGCCAAGAATGTTGAAATTCCGAAACCATCGAGTCATCTTGTAGCGCAGTTTTCCTGTTCCGTCGCCGATCTTGCTGGCAGCTCGGATAAATCGATCGAGCACTCCGCTGCGGAACTCGTTCACGCTCACGTTTATCTTGGCGAGAATGGCGAGTATCGCTGCGAAGTAGCAGGACTTGTAGTGACTGTCTTCTAACGCTGCGCGATCTTCCAGACACGTGTTCGCATTTATTATACCGATGTTCGCGTCGGCCGTTGGCTTGAAGCCACAGGGCTCGGGCTCCGGGGAAATCGTCGAGAGCGAGTCTTCGGTGTCGTCGTCGGCTGATTCAACGCTGAGATGATCGGCTGTCGGTGCCAGTGTTTCCTGGAAATCACATTTATTTATACGCCTGAACGGAGATTTGACATTTAAGAGGAAAAAAAATGTGGGATTATGACTTTGTGAAACGTTGCATCGTATAATAGAAGTTGTAATCGATAGCAATTGATTATAAATTTAGAGATAAAATTTGAATGACTAATCGCACCGCGGCGTACTTTTTACCGTAGTTAGTATAGTTATAAGTCATGCATGGTTTTTGCTTTCATGAAGGATGATCAATGAAGGCTATCAATGGTAATTTAAGATTTCCAGTTTCAAAATTAACATCAAAAGCTACTTCGGCATACTAGTCGTCGACTTATATACCAATGAATTTTTCATGTTATCGATCACAGCTCGCTAATCGGCTTCATCGTTGATTAAAAAAATATTATAAAGTTACTTTAATTAGTTCAAATGAATTAATAGCAGTGTCATTTAAATATTTCAATAAAGTATTATATCTTACAATGTTTTCTTTGAAATCTGGAAACATCATTTCGAACAGCAGATTTTCTGTGCTGCAAACGAGCTTTTTCAGTATCGCATCTTCCTTTTCTTTTGCAGTCAGTGAACATTTTCTCTTTTTCCTCTCGGGACAATCGTGGATCTTTCGCACAGGTTCAGGAGTCTTGATGCATGGCCCAAGTGGAATAATCTTCGGTAAAATATGCTCTTCTGACACGTTCGACTTATCATCTGGTACCATTATAATTTCTTTGGCTTTCTTTTTTCTCCTACAATCTTCCTCTTGTTCTTCGTCAATAATTTTGTCTCTTATGAACTGCTCGTTTATTGCTCTAATTGGCGTAAGACCACAGGGTAAGCTTTTAGAGAAAAAATATTTTTTCGGAGGGAGAGTTATGAGTTTTGATTTTTCAATGGTGTCATCGAGACTGATGGTTGCATCCTGTTGACCTGACAAGGGTAAGTCGGTTTTCTCTTTGATTGCTAATTTCGAGTCGATGGAAAATCTGGAAAGTAAGGACTGTACCGACTTTGAGGCTAATTTTACATCCAACAGTGCACACAAATTTTTCTTTGGCGGTAAAACGAACGGAGGTGGATGGGTGTACTTGAGCTTTTCGTAAAAAACATCTAGATTTTCTTCTTGCTTCTTCTCTTCGGTTATATGTTCAATTTTGACGACGCCAGTTACAAGAGCTAGATTTAATCTAGCAGGGGCATCTACTTGCTTGGGCTCCGCGACAATTTTGAAGAGCTTTAGTAAGTTTTTCTCCGCGTTAATGGCTTCTCGGAAAACTCGGGTATTCATACTTACTTCGTCCAAATTATAAGTTTTGCTTTCTGAATTATTATCTTCATTCTCTAAAACATTCGTAAGATTATCTTCGTTCGGCTGTTCAACTTCTTCGTCCGTGATCTTTATTTCAGCAAGATCAGCGTCGGTTACGGGTAGAAATTTCGTTTTATATTTTTGAATCGCCTCAATTTGAATATCTTCCGAATTTGATGAGCTTTCGTTATCTTCACCACTCGAAGGCAAAGACAATTTAATGAAGTGTAGTATGAAGTTATATTCGTTATATTGTATCAAACCGTACAATAAATTAACCAGCTCGATTATTCTATCCACCACGAAAAGTCCAGCGGGTTCAGAGTAATTTTGCCAACCATCTTGATCGTTACCGTAAGGATTCAGTATGAAAAATTTGTCATATTTCGTCCAGATTGCGTACATTAATTCGTTGTTTTCCAAGATCACCCTATCGAATTGTTCAAAATATTTTTCTAAGGCTTCTCCTAAATTAGCCAAGGGATTAGCTTCGCCTTTCATGACGTTCATTTTCCATACCAAATTCACATCTGTATCGCCTATTTTTATATTCTTCGGCAACATAGATAGCGTCAAGTCCTCAGGTCCTTTTGTCGACAGCGTTTCGAACTCTTCATAGCTCTCTTCATTGTTTGATCCACCTTCTATTTGGACTCCTTTTTTCCCCCCTCCGATATACTCTTTACTCACTGCATCTTCTTCAGAAGCACCATCAGAGGAACCTCGATGGATGCAGGATACTATTTCTTCATAGATCGAGTGTCCATCGTAGATAATGTTATCTATATCGGAGCTATTCCATTCGGCTAAATCGGTTTGCTCGGATGCAGCGAGAGCCGTTAGAGCTATGGTAAGTCCTTGTCTTCCTCTACTTTGTTCTGAAAATTCTTCGCTTAGGCAATTTTTCGTTCCTCTCAGCATTAATCTATGAGGATTGATGATTTTGTATCCGGATAACTTGATTTCCTGATTATCATACACATTTTCATCGTCGGGATCTGCAGATTTTTCATCGTCGAAAGTCTTCATGAACAATTCGACTTGGTTTGTCAATTGAGGATACTGCACTACTTCGTTCACCGGCTTATCTACTTCTCTTGGTCGAGGTAACGAATCTATGATTACCTCGCAATCGTCTATTACAGCCGAAGGAGGAGAAGGAGGTCTTGGAGGTCTGCGGTTAGTTTTCTTCTCGCGAAAGACGACCTTTTCATCAGACCCATCTTGCGCAGTACCAGTCTTTATGTACAAAACTTTCAATCCGTGGATGATGAAAGGGTCCTTTTCTTTGCTTTCCGTATTTTCCAAAATCGTTTCTACGAGTTGATTCACCGACGAATTCATGGTAACGCAAGCAGCAGCTTTTTTGTATCTCTCGGCATTGGCAGGATCGCGCGAGTCAATCCTAAAACCCTCCTCGTCGCAAGCGAACGGATCTAGCATGTAAAACTTGTTCCTCTCCTTCCAAATAGGATAGAAAATTTTCTTTATTTCCAGTATACCGAAGGGATGAGCTGCGAAATAGTCCCGTATACCAGTATCCATGGTTAATTTTCCCTTCTTACCCTGTCCGGGAACAACGTTTTCTTGGACCTTAATTTTCGCCGTGTAAACGCCGAGAACGACGTCGCACAAGAGATCGTTAACCGTCAGCTCGAAGGTATGATCCAAAGTCTTGCCGAGCACTCGCGCGAGATCCGTCAGGTAAATGTTCGACTGGTTGAAGATAAGATCGATCATCACTTTCGTCCACTTACTGCCGCTCAACAGTCTGGAATAAACGAGAGCCGCGACGGCGAGCACGAGATGACCTCGGCCTTGGAATTCTTCGGGCAAAATGGGATGTAGCAGGTGGTAAGAGCCCTGAACGACTGCGCGATACTTGTCTTGTATTCTGTAGCCGCTCGGTCGAGGCTTTGGTTCGCCGAGAGTTTTTTCCTCGGCGTCGGGTAGCTCGGATAATTTTCGCACGCCCACGATGTCGATATTGTAGAGAACGAAAGGCTCGTTTTTCACGTTGCTCTTCTCGAGGATCACGAAAAGAACGTCCGATATACTTTGCAGCAGAATTAATTTGGCGAAGCCGTTATTTGCTCCCGGATCGGCGATCTCGCAATTCTCGAGCCTCGCTTGGCCGTCGAAGAAATTGAAATACTTCGAGCACTTCCAAATGGCTACGTTCTGCGCAGGCGAGGTTAATACACAGGTTGTGTACTTCTTAAAAAAGAGATCGAGCGCCTTTGCTATGTGAAGATCCTTCGGCGTTTCCGATCGGAAAGTACCGGCGAAAATCGGTTCGTCGATTTTAACCGATACACGGTGGGTTTTACGTATGTCTAATTCTCGCTTCAGATCGAGTAATTTCAAAGTCCGACGATCGTCCGTTTCAATTTGCGAGTATGAATCGCTGTAGTAAGTATCGCCGTCTTCTATCACTTGATCTATTACCGGCTCGTTCCAACAGTGTGGCTTTATGAGATGCGACGTGGCGATCGCTGCGACTGCGACTGCCGAGCCCTTTGGGAACAAAATATTGGAAAATGTAAAAATATCGTGCATTGATGTTTTCTGTAAAAACATGGCAGAAACATAGGTTAAAATCGATTCCAACTTGGTAACCACGTGTCAGCGGTGAAAATTTTTGCATGTTCAGGTGCGTGAGCCCAGAACGAAAGCTGTACTTCAGACATGGTGGAAGGTGAGTCTCGATTTTCGTCAGCGAATGTGTGTCTTCTGGAAGATCCAGTAAGCGCCTCAATTTTAAGCGTTCGGCGACAAGGTCTTCATCGCACTCGTCACTGCTCACTGCGACGTCTTCTTCATCCGTGTCGAATTTGCCAAAATCTGCTATTTCACTATCTGACAATATCCTGTCACATTTGCAAAGCCTTTCTAATCTAGCACGGATTTCATTTTCAGTTTCGTTTGGCGAATCCGTTGGCGTGTCTTGTCGATTTTTATGTTTGGTACTTTTTGGATTTTGCATTTTATATTTTTCTATTCAATTTTTTCTGCAAGATATGAATGTTTATGATAGGATGGATGCGACTTTGAATTTATGTTGATGCATAAACAAATACTTGCACACGCTTACTTTTTGATGATAATAGCCTTGATGATAATGATTTTTGATGATAATAGCCTTACGCATATATACTTTTTCAAATTTTAACAGGATCGATCACTAGAATTTGAACATTGCATGAATTTAGAATTTGGTTAGAAAGCCGAACTGAGAAAAATGCTGACAGTTGTAAAATCAAAAAGGGAACTAACCTTCGAATTTGAGAAAAATTGTATGTACCTGGCATTGCATTGCTAACTTCAGTCATTGACTCATCAAGATACACAAATATTTGGAACTTTCAAAATTTTTTAATTCTTCGTCCAAGCTACAAAAAAATTTCATTTCGAACGTATAAATTATTAGCAAGTAATTCTTCCAAGGTTACCAAAAATCTATTTTTAATCTAAATCTGTTTTTATATCATTTACAAGACAACGTTTCTGGATTCTAACCTACTTCCATTGGTAAAGTAAGCCACAACTAAATTTTTAATTATGTTAAATAATCATTAGATTTTAAAACAATCCACATAATAACCCCGTTCGCAATTCTTTCGACAACCTCGAGGAAAATCCACCTGTAAATTAGCATATAGACTGAATTATTATGTCGTGCAATTAAAGGAGCACACACGGAATCACCTTCGCGGTACATAATACATAGCTGCGGAACGTAGAGGCCGTTGACACGTGTGTGCAATCTGTATGTATCTCACACCTGAAACAGGACATTCCGCGACTCTCTTTCTCTCTCCTCTACGTCGTCCTGATATAAGCACAGTCGCGAGCCGCCAAGGCGAACTATGACATTTGCATAAGAGAAAATATTTTAAAAATTTGAGTAAGATGTTATCGCCTTTTTGTTGACGATCGTTGAGTTACATTTCTGGACAGATGTTAAGTATAGCGTTTTGTGTGACGTTTTGAGAACAACAACAAGTGATTTAGTTTTCAATTAACCAGACGGGAAGCCTTGCATTGCCGGTACTTTTATGACTTTGATGAGATTGGTGTCATGAGCGTGAGAAGTGTAACAACAGCATCGGTTTGTGTAATTGATTTTCGAAGCCTATATATTTGCTACAATGAACTGCAATGTTTTGAACTTTTTGACCAAAAATGATATTTTTTCGATCGGATCTTATCTCGACGATTCAAAGCTCAGCCTTGAGACAATACGAGTTCATACGCTTTGTTTGTGTACGTTTTTTTAACCGCGCGCTCGACATTATGTGTTTTATCCGCCGCTAAGTGTTTTATACATTATAAAAAATTCATGATGCAATGTAAATCTTGGACTGCAGCTTCTAAAGATAATACTGGCAACACTAGTGAATAAAATGCACTTATATAAACTGTTTTGCGATAATGGCAATGAAATCTCGCATCTCATAGTTGTTTGGATTTGTTTCGAAAATAGACTAGTGCATTCGTATGAAATTCATTTAGCCATCTACATTTACAATGCGAATATTTTCAATGCAGCCTTATTTATTTTCAAAATGTACTCTACTTAAAAAAAAGAAAAACAATGTTGAAAGCCTCTCTTCTGCGAAAAATACAATGCATCGTTTAAAGGTCAACTCGCTGGCAGATTTGAATTGGCATATACCATACACCAGTTGTTTAAAGATCGATTTCGTAAACGCGAGGTTGACATAAGTCGCTGTAGTTCAATGTCAGAACATATCGCCGATCAATTGTACACACGCATCATCAAAACAGCTGACGCTAATACGCGCGTGAGCTGTGGTAAAAAACAAACTGTATCAAAGTCTTTGAAAATTCAAGAGCTCAAAAATTCCAGCAACGATAACACCCTCACGTTTTCTGGCGTTCCACAGATAGTTCGAAAACGTGAGAAAGCTGATTTTTTCTAAGTGTCTCAAGAGAGAGAATCCGGCAGCGAGCGATATTTTCCCACTGTTCCAAACGCATGCGATCAGGAGCTCACGTGTCGGGAGAGTATCGGAACTATGCGCAAACTACAGGGCGACGATGATGACTGCTGCCGATACAGAGAAAAACTCGCCGCAGAAAAACGAAGAGCCAACAGGGCATCGCGGAACGCGAGGAAAAACGTGACGGTCTACTACTGCAGTGGAATGAGAGATGTCGGTGCTGGTGCGTTTGGTAAAAATCATTGTGTGTGTGTGTGTGTTGGCGGAGATCGTTAAGAAATCGGTAATACGTGTCTTGAACTGCGTAGGATTATTTGCGAAAATAACTTTATTTTGCACTTTGGCGTGATTATGTGCATAATAAATTATAATCGCTGTTGAACAATCAAAATGATGCGGCGTTGGTTCAAGTTTGATCGATTACCTTGAGAGAAATTTGTGTCCGATTGTCGAGTGACTTTAGAGGCGCACGGCTTCATTAACACGATTTTGACCTAAATATGTACGACTATTTGAAAACGCTACACTTGAAAATCTATGGACAATTTCGCTTATTCATGACGAATTTGCCGTCATATCGATATTTTTAATTCTGTATTGACAGGTCACGCGCAATCGAGATTATCGGGATGCTGTCGCGCAGGAAAGATATGCAAAAGAATAAAGAAACCTGAGAAAATGTCGTCAGGTTTGGATCAAGCTTTGACCAGGATGAAGCCATCCTTTGACGAAAGAAGCAAATATGCCAATGTCAAGCATATTCTTTGCATTCTGGATACGGAAGAAGCTGTGAGACTGAAGAAAGTTAAAGAACTGAGGGAGGCCATGGAGAAAAAAGAAAATTGCGATGAACCTGATAGTGGTAAGTCGGCTTCGATATGCAAAAGTAATTGAGCACTGTAAAGTGTAATCACTTTATCGATACCGGTGGGGCGATTAAAAAATTATTAAATATGGTGGTTCGATTTATGATTAATGTACAGCTCTTCGGTTATTAAACCAGGAGTACGAAAACGATCTTATTATACGTAATAACTCGTTTACTGTAAAGTGGAATAATAATATCGATTTACGCGCAAAAAACGGGAGATGGAGAGAACACTTGTACCGCAATAGCCGTAAATTAATTTGTATCCGTGTACAAATAAAAATTTGACGGTCGTCTCAAGGGAACGAAAAATCTCGAACAAAGGTACGAATCGCTTCGGGCGCAAACGGCGATGAACAGTGACAAATGACTTCGCCATAAGTACGACAGTTAACTTATGGTATACATTATGCATTAAACGTGATTTTCTGCCTGACTCATCAGAATGAAACGAGATGTATTGTAAAAGTGAGAGTCCGGCTTGTGCGTGTTTCGTTGCGCTGACACAGGGGCTGAATCATTTTGTCTGGGTAGGATGGCAATTTTATAGATTTTTTAAACCCTTTTTTAGCACCAGTTAGGAACAATAGAAAATCCGATTATTTCTACCATAAACATTCACAACTACGTACTACATTAAATATTAAGTATTTAGAGCAGAAGTATTATACCATTGTAAAAATGTAGCATAATGTTTTTGTACTCGTTTGAATTGTAGAAAGCGAAGTAAGGAAAAAAGCAGCAATTGGAAATTCTGAAGCGGATAAAAAAGGTGGAGGGTCCAATAGCGATAATGTAAAGGGTAAAGGAGCCCAAGGGAAGGATGAAGACACCGTTGGAGGAAAGAAGAGCAAACCGGTTTTGCGCGATAGGAATAGAGATGGGAAAACCCAGAGGAAAACCAACATGGTTAAGGATGAATTTGCCAGTGCAGAGGGTGAGCGCGAATGCAACTCGATATGTTCAATTGATAGCGAAGTAGACGTTGGAGGTAAGATTTTTTCGTCGCGTGATGCGCCTATTAACATACGCTCCTGTATTCTTGAATATTCTTGCTCTAAGAAAATAGTTTTGATTAATTTATAAAATAAAAATCATATTATGTTCTTTATGTAAATACCGCGTTATAATAGAGATAAAAATCTTTTAATATCATAATTAGTAAATTAGTCGATCAAAATATCTGTGAAGAATAATTTACATTAATAATTCATAGAAAAAACACAAGTATTTTTGTTTTCAGTGAAACGCTCCGTAATAAAAATTAACGGCAAAAACTTGACGAAATCCTTACCGGTTCTACATTTTTTTTCGTCGTCCAAACAGTCGAGTAATAAATAGTAGTTCTGAGTCAATTCTCAAGAAGGTTACACAATAAAAAATTTGACCGGGCATTAATATTAAAAACTGGTTCTACGATATTAAGCCAGTGAACCTATAGTCGAGCGGTGGATGTCAAAGAATTTCTGGTCTCTATCATGCATTTAGGAAAATTTTTGCCTGTTATGACTTTCATGTAATGCGTGGCGCATTATTATTTTAATGACGTGCGTAAAAAATACGATGAAAATCCATTGCGTACTACTTTATAATTGCAGGTTTAGTAAGGTCTGTGGTCTATATTGACTTGACAAAATTTTCATCGATTAAAACAGGCGATGGATTTCCGGAAAAAGTTGTCGCATTGCATGAGTTGGCACTTGGAAAATTGTTTGTACATAATTTTAATGACTGATGGTAATTTCCAATCTATAAACAAATTGATGGAAGAAAATAGGCAAAAATTTTAGTTACCTATTAATTTTTTTCGAGGTTAAAAAATACTAAAAAATCTTCCATTGCGTTAAAAATGAATCTAATTTGGCGAAAGAAATGCGTGATACTTTAACGTGTGGTTATTTTAAATGTTTTCAGAATTCGCATTAACCAAGGAAGAAATAAGCTCTATTGAAAAGAATCATAAACAACCTGATTCGCAAAAGGATGATCAACAAAAAGAAATGGATTCAGCTGATGATGTGATAAACAAGCCATAAAGACTATAGTGAAAAAATACACATTCCTATTTTTTAATATTGTATTTATAACCTAAACTAAACAAAATTGATAACGTATGAGTATATCAACGATTTTAAAAAAATGAATTACCCAAAATTAAATGAATATCCAAAAGCACTTACAAAGTGAATCTTTTTTGTTCAAAATAATGACATTGAATACAAAACTATCATCCCGAATACAAGCAAGCTAATCATTCTATATAAGTATCGATAATATTATCCTTTCTTATGATTTGATGCAAAAAACTTGAGTACCATTCATATCTTGTATTCGTTGAAAAAAATCATAAGTATGTTTGATCAGAGGCGCTAAGTGTTGAATAAGCACTTGAAACTGCAAGGATGCTTGAATATTATATCAGTGAATCTCCAACAGGAAAGCTTATGATTGAAAAAGCGCGAAATCGATTCGAATTAGCACTCATCAAATTTCACTAAACTCAATCATAGCTAATTTTAATATCATTTAGTTATTTTAGTGGGCTTAGTGACAGTGTAGTTTATAAGTATCGAAAGTCCGTTTTTACTTGTATCAAGCACATTTTTAACACACGCGTGAAAAACGCTACTCGAAGAAATCATAAAAGGCAAAATCCGAATCCTAAAAAAGCTCAAACGTATCGTAACTTAAGTGAATCAAATAAAAAAACTGATTCCATTACATAATCTTTACAATTCAAATCAATCAAGGCTCTAACTTTGCAAATCAAATTACTCGCATATTTGAAGTAAGTTCGCTACAGTTTTCATCCAAAAGAAAAGAAAAGCTACCCAATACCCGAAGCAGACACGAGAGCATACAAGCGCATCTCTTCTCATCAATCCTCCAGACCCAGATAGATAATGAAAACAACGTCCACAAACTCTCTCACTCTCTCGTCTCTCAGCGCTTCCTCCCTCCGCCGCATCTTATCTCACGGCGGCGGCGGCGGCGGCTACGGTAGCGGTAGTAGTGGCAGAGAGGCCCTTATCGCCGCCTCAGTTATTTCTTATAATCGAAAAATCCGCTCTCGGCACAGTTTGTGTAGTCATCGGTAAGCCGTCAGTTGGCTTCGCGAGCGGTGCGTACACACCGCTTACTCCCGGCGCGCTGCTCGCATCGTTTTCCTTGTGAACTTGTGTATAGCTATATACATGCACGAGTATAGATGAGATCCGCCTGCAAGCTGCACGGATGTGACCAGACGATCGTCGGCTGATGATCGGTTGCTCCAGTCGTGAAGAAGCGCGCGGAGGAGTGCATCGCTTCAGTTGTTCGTTCGCTCGATCTGTTGCCGTAGTTGGCTACCGAGTTTGCTGATCTTTGTGACTTTTTGATCGAGTTCGAGCTGAGAGCTTTCGGCTCTTCTCCTTTATCCTTGATCGAAGACTTTTTCATTTTTATTCGGGGTGTAACGAGTTTCGGTTCGCGATTTCTCAGGAAGACACGCCAAGAGGACAACATGAGGAATCTACTGTGTTTCGCTGGATTCACCAAACGTAAGTTCCGATTTTGAATTTATTCGTAGAATTACTCTACGAGACGATCGAAGGATTTTATAGGGTTTGGAAAAAAGTTCGCGGTGAATTTAAAATCTTTACGAACAACACTCGCGGTCGATTTAATTGACGCGAGTTGAACGTGGATACAAACCCGTCTACAGCATCATCATCATCATAAGACATAACTATTAATCTCTCTTATCCAACCGCAAATCTCAAGCTGTACTCATTCGAATGTTTGACGCCTTCCTCCTATATACTGATAGAACAGCCAGATATAGAATCCACGACTAATACCCTGTGGTTAGGTGTATTCTCCGACTAACAATCCTCTCGCGCATCTCTTTGCAGAAAACAACAAACCGCCAAACAGCGTTATATAGATCGAGGCACGCGTGCAAACAGCTGCAGACGCGTTATTAAATCAGTTCGGCTCGGAGATCGATGCAGCCTCTCCTGGATTTTCATTTCCGCGACAAAAACGAGCCGCGGCTTTTTTGCACTTTCATACACCGCGCGCGCATACTCAATTAAAACTGCTCGACTAAAAGCTACGAGTAACGCGCTCTGGAAGTATCGAGAGTGTCATCGCCGCGCGTCAATCAGATCGCGATCCTCGAATCGAACGGTGCAGCGCGACGGGTTTTCTAGTGTGTTACATTCAGTGCGACGTTTATTTTATACGGTTGAATTTCGCGGGCATAATGAGGATGTTCGGGAAGGAGGGAAAAGGTGAGCGGCTAAGACACACGCGATGTACGGATACAGCCCGAGTAGGCTATGCGTAACGCGATGAGACTTGCCGATCTCGCCGCCTTCCGGCTTGGGAGTGGAAATTTTTATTAGTTATTGGTTTCTTTCTTATGGGACATGTGCGTGTGGGATCGGCTATTTTCTCGGTATATGAAGTGGAGTAGTTGTACTGGTTTTTCTAGATGTGTATAGACTCACCGAGGAATTCTGGAATGATTTTTGAAATTATAGTGAGCGCTGATTTGTATGAGACATCAACTTCTGGTTTCGATGATTATACGATTTTTATTCGCTTTATTGTAGATTTTTTAATTGCTGCGATTCGTGGTCAGTTATTGGCGTGTTTGCGCCATATAGGAAGCATAGGTTGAGTTGAATTAATTATTCCTTAAAATTCATCTGCCGACTCGATATGATTATGATTATACTGTTAGCAAATAAGGAGTGCAACTTAATTCGTTTAGACTAATGTTTTGACAATAAATATCGTTAATGGCATTTCGAAATGATGGATGAAACGTTTTTATGCACTCGGTCGCACTGATATGGAATGAAATTACACTGCGCGGAGCAAGCAAACTTAGCTTATCACTTATACGTATAGCAAGAGATACTTTTAATACGTTATACTGAATACTTTTAATACGTTTATTTTCCTAAACAATTATCTTACATCTTGTTGAGGAGATAAAATATGACAGCTGTACTCGCGAGAACGCACGTTTTCATTAAGCTGGAAGCTATTAGAGTCAAATCATATTAGCCTATACAGTTGATGTATTTAACATAATGCGTTCTGAAGTGCCGTCTGTCCTTTAGAACTTTCTTCTGTGCACTATAAGTAAAAGACTCATTCACTGTATACTTGAGATATCTTGAGATTCATTTATTAAAAAGTGAAGTGTTGTATTTACAGATAACTTTTATTTATTTATCAAAGTATTATCTTGTTTTGTAAAAATACGTTATCGTTTTCGACGTGAGTAATACAATTATAAAGTATTTTTTCGATGCTTAAATTGTTTATCAACGATAGAAATAAAAATAGAACAGCATAAAATTGGATAGTCAATGCATACAGTTGAGTGTAAATAGTCGGTCCAATTATGTAGTAATGATTAGACAAAGCACTGATAGGCAAAGAAATGCTATCGATCATGGGTTTTTCGGTGGACAAAAATCCATATCGATGTAGTTAAAAATTTCATTCAAGAAATACATCGACGATTGTTTTTCATTGCGAACTATTTCTCATTTCGCGCTACGATTATTTTTAATTCCCATCAAAACATCACGTTCACTTCTGAAAACTACAGCACGCACACGCGTGTATCAAAACGTCCAGTTTGTCGTGTGAAAGTGAACGATATCTTGCAGGGCCCCGTAACAAGGTCGAGCCGACTAAGGATGTTCCGAAGAAGCTGCTGAAGGATCCGCTTCAGGATGTGCCTCGTCGACCGCTTGGACTGACCGAGGTTCTCATCCTGGACACGCCGAGGGTCCCGTTGCAGCCTACTTCAAAAAGTAACTAAAACAAAACGAATGTCATACCTATTGGCACTGGCATGTCGAGATTGCACGTATACAGCTACATACTAGTCCTGGTACTTATTACGAGCCTCTTCTCATGTTGATGGGATAAGTGCATGCTGTAAAGATATTTGCGATCTTTGCGCCAAACGTATGATGTGCTTTTATTGTTTGCGAGAGAAGTTAGTTTTTTCATCTCAGCAATGCGATGCGATGAAAATGCGGTCCGTTTTAACGGAATATACTTCAGAGAAGTACTTCGAAAAACACTTTGGGAAAACCATTAATCAACAACGTGAGAGTTGTTGACTCGTACAGTAAATGCATTATTGTTGGTTTGAATCGTTAGTTTGTCTTGTTACCTATTATAAATTATTTTGAATCTTTAAAAGAATTTAAAAAAAAATTATTAAATCTATCGTCAGCTTCAGCATGAGCGGCCCAAGTGCAGGTCGAACAAGGCAGTCTTGGCATAAGTTATACACGGCTTTGTAATGCAGTGTGCACACATCGATGAGGGGAATCATAAAAGTACCAGTGCGTCACCTACATCTTAGTTAGCTAGAGACTAAAGAATCGGAAAATTCACTAGGTGGGGAAAAGACTAGTCCAAAACTATTTTGTGTTACCCCCTACTGTAGCTTTGAGCTGCTGTGCACTGATTCTGTATGCTAGCGCACCGTCGGGGTAGCGAGTATTTTTCTCAATGTTATACATATCGCAATTTCTTGTTTTAAATTGGCAGTGTTGTAAAGCATGGTCCACATTCTACATGAAGCACTGTACAATTACAGGCTAAATGATATAATTTCGCTCAAATTAGAGCCATAGGAACTAGGTTACATTAAGCAGGCAATTTTAATTGATAATCAAACTACTGTATTTACAGCGTTTTTATTCACCACTTTTAACCTCCATTAATTTCCTTTCTTTATCATAAGCAAGATCCATTTTGCAAGTTCTTAAAAATATTAATTTTATCGAGTGTGAATACTTCACTTCCTTATTATACCATAAATCAAAACGACTATTTTTGTAGAACCACTACTAAATTTTTACCGGATCATAATTTGACAAATTACTGCTCGAGGTGTGCGCACACAAATTTTCTTGAAATTCAACCCCTTCTATTATCATAAATCTGCACGTATATTCATAAATAAGCGACGCCCAAGGCTATCAAGGTTATTATGTACTCATTGTACACTCAGGCTATATGACAAGCCGCGAACCGATCGTGCGAATATTTAAAAAACTTACACCATTTCCAGTATTATTGGTATAATCGATACTTTTATCCGCAGTTATACATGCCGCGCATTCGATAACCTCTGAAAGATTACTCTCGCCAATGAGTTGTTGAAAAAATTGAGGCGCTTGTACTTTGATAAATTAATTATCGGTCACTCGAACCATTCACCAGAAATTGCCAAATAAACGCAGATGCGAAATCGATTATATATGAAAAAATTAATGTTTTTGTTGGTTACACGATTTTTATTAAAATAAACAACATTCTTGTAAAAGTATTAATGTATATAGCTTGTACTTTAGTTATTTATTTCAATTTTTGTCAATTTTTAAAAATTATTATACCTATAGTAAACCGATTTTTAAATAGAATGAAACTGTACCGTATGAAACTGATTTTCAAAACGGCTATACTATAAATTTGAATTGACGAATTTGCAAAGCGAAAACAGTAAGTGATATTCAAATGAACATATTAATTTTTTTTCAATTAAATGTGACAGACTGCAATAACTATAGGGGTATTTCACTTTTAGCAACGTGCTACAAAGTTCTGTCAAACGTAATACAAGCTAGACTCACTCCATTCGCGGAAGATATAGTAGGAGATTATCAGTGCGGATTTCGGCGCAACAGATCGACGAGCGATCAAATGTTTACCATAAGACAGTTGTTAGAGAAAAAGTGAGAATTTTGCGAAATCATACACCAACTATTTATAGATTTTAAAAAAGCGTACGACTCTATTAAGCGAAGCAAAATGTATCAAATTCTAGTACTTCTCGGTGTGTACCGAAAAAACTCGTGAGATTAATTCAAATATGTCTGAACGGAAGCACGGGAAAGGTCCGAGTAGGCGGTAATGTATCAGAACCCTTCATGATACGCGATGGTTTAAAACAAGGGGATGGGCTCTCTACGGTTCTGTTCAACTTAACGTTAGAGTATGCCGTTAGAAAAATGCAGGTTAGCCAGCTGGGCGCAACGCTTAATGGAACAACGCAGATACTAGGCTACGCAGATGATTTGGATATACTGGGGGATTGTAGGGAAACGGTAGCAAGAAACGCGGAAATCTTCATAAAAGCGGTGGAGTATACAGGGTTAGAAGTGAGTGAATCAAAAACAAAGTACATGATTGTGAATAAGCTAGGCGTCTGCAGAGGGGACGAAGATCTCAGAGTTGGGAATTTTACTTTTGAAAAGGTTAGCGAATTCAGGTATCTGGGTACGACCATAAATGATAGAAACGAGATTAATGTCGAAATAAATAAGAGACTCCATTCGGGTAATGCTTGCTTCTACGCCGTGAGTAATTTACTTAAGTCGAGGCTGTTGTCTAAAAACGTTAAAATACGAATATACAGGACAATAATACTGCCGGTGGTTCTGTACGGGTGCGAAACGTGGGCTCTCACTAAGCAGGCGGACAACCGTTTTAGGGTATTTGAAAATAAAGTCTTGCGAAAAATATACGGGCTGAAGAAAGATGAGGAAACCGGGGAATGGAGGAGACTACACAATGATGAGTTACGCAATCTGTACGCGTCACCAAATATTAACAGAATAATAAAATCGCGCAGATTGGGATGGGCAGGGCACGTAGCGAGAATGGGAGACGACCGTACGGCAGCGCGTGTCATGAAGGGCAGGCCGATGGTAACGCGACCTCTAGGTAGACCTAGACGTAGATGGGAGGACAACGTAAAAGCTGATCTAGTAGAAATAGGACGGGTGGGTGTCGATCGGAGAGGTGCATCTTGGGTGGGGTTGACACAAGATAGGGCAGCGTGGAAGGCTTGCGTAGATGAGACAATGAACTTTCGAGTTACAAATGCCACTTAAAAAAAAAAAAAAATTAATGCACCTATAAAAAGCTTTTGACCATTCAAAATTTGTATATCAAAGATTGATGAATTTTGGAGGTTATATATATAAGTCATCAATGAATTTTAATTTCTTACGAATCATTATTCTCTATTTAACATATCATCTTTTTACAAATAGTAAATAATTTACCCCTATGTAAACAAAGCAATCTCTCACCGCAAGTGCGAATCGTGATACTGAGATTTTCCCTTTTGGCGTCATTATATCCTCTGGTTTTATATAGCAAAAGAAGTGGATGCGTATAAGCTATACTGATGAAAGACTTTTTGATTACCACGTACCATAAAACGCATCGAATTTATGGTAGTCTTAATGTCATGACGGACCATATTTTTAAAATGCTGTAAGACGAGTATCAGGTCAACGATCGAAAAAAATGCGAGAAAGTACAAGGCGTTACGACGCATTTATGTGTTTATACGTAAGTGTGCGTGGTACTGAATGACGCATCACGTTTTTAGAATTTTCATGGTCAGGGACAAGGTCCGCGAATTCGTCGGCGCCACACTGCTATATAATGGATTACATTCGCGGATTTCAAATCAATAAAAGCCTACGAGTTTGTTAGCATATATCTGCAGCGCGATGATGTTACCGAGTCAATAAGATTTTTTAAGAACAGGAACGATTTGATAATTCATTATCTTAAGATGATTTTGGTGCATCATTTATATGTATTATTGTCGAAAATTTATATTTTAACATATTTATAATAAAAATTCTTTTTCTTTCTATTGAGCTTTGTTTTCGAACGAATGCGTGTTGTAAGCTGACGAAATGCAATTTCCTTCTAATGATGTTTGAATTAGTCTTACAATTAATTTAGGAATTGATTATATCGATATTTGTCTATGACTATGATAGAGACGCTAGAAAACTTTATTGTTAATTTTGATCTGTCAATTAAGGGTACATTAAAATCCATATTTTTTTTAAGTACGACTATATACTTTTGATAATTGATAGACTTGATAACTATCAACCAATAGCGCGTTTTTTCCATGCTTCAATGCACTTACCTCAAATTACAAATTTATTAAATATTTTATATACTTTTCGTAAAATAAATGCAGCACCAAAATCAGTACACGTCGTGTAACAAGTAAAACAATAGTAAATTATGTAGTCAAATCAGGCAATGAATAGTCGATGACTCATTCTCACGTTTCAATCTGAAACTTTGAAAAAATTAAGATAAAAATAAGAGCAAAAGCTGAATAAACCAGTATCTTTGTGAGGGGGAATCCCCAGGTCCCATCTTTTTCCTCGCTTTCAGGCGATCATTTCTTTACATCGGAACCCGCCCCCCGCAGGATTGCAGGCTGTAAAGCAGTCATCCATACACATTCAAAAAATGCATTTCGTAAAAATGCGATTTCAATCCAGCGCATATAGCATGCACAAAAATCCATTGGATTTGCGATACGCATACCATTTTTTTCTCATTAAGAATTCAATTATTAAAAAAATAAAGATTATATAGATCCCAAATAAAAAGCCTCGCCAAGTTGTATATCCATACATGCAAAACATCTTTCGAAAGCATTCATCGAATCCTGCACATAACCACCCATTACAGAATTATTATCCCAATATACAGCACACCTGCTCGACGATGACGAAACCACCGCACAGGAAATGTGGCATTCCACACTTACAAAACTCGAAATCCCACACGTGAAAACAGTGGAAAAATAGGACGGTCCCGGCTCACGAGACAAAAGTCGTCGTGAGATCCTCGTCGCGATGTCCAGTCGTTTCTTTTTTTTTCGCGCCCCTCTTCTCCCCACAGCCGCGTGGGCGAGCTGGTCTCGCGGATCAGAGCAAAAGGGATGCGAAGAAAGGAAACAAGACACCTTTCGCCAAGAATCGGTAACTTTCCAGCGAACAGTCCGGGTACGATGACTCCGGCAGAGTAAGTACATCATGCACTGAGGACGAGTGAAGGGCCGGACGTGGAAAGTTACAAACCGTTTTGAAAATTGGATTCCGCACGACGATACAGTCGCACTTTTTCACGCTGCGTCGATAACTTGACGCGAGGACACGCGATTATAGCCTGTAGGTCCGTGGAAAATTTCACAGGATTATGTTGCTTATATACACTCCGCATCAAGGAGAGTATATAGTTTTTCTTGGGCTCGGTCTTGAGTCGGGAACAGTCGATTAATCTTCGTCGTTATAACGCTCTGTTAATATAGTAACTTGACATTATTCTCTTTATTTTTTTGACTATTGCAAAACTAACGCTTTTTTCATCGACACGCGTAATGAACCTCGAGTATACACGTGGATCTGCTTTGAGAGTACGCACCCTGTCAGGCTTGTCTCTTCGTTTTGTTTATAACATTTTGCATTTTCCATGAGGCGATAGATTTATTTCAGTCGCGCCGTATACTCTTTCGGTTTTTAGAAAATTTTTGTAGAATATACGTTCAATATTTATGACTCCAAATCTCTGAGTATAGCTATAAAAAAGTGTCTTAGACGAGCCTGTTTTATAGCCTGGAAAAAAATGCTGCATTATCCTGATCGAAATTGGCCGATTTAAAATGGTGAAAAAGCTAAAAACTTAGATTTATTTGTCAGTTCTTGTTACAAGATGTAACGCTTTTTATCCTAGTTCTTTGGCAGTTCTTAGATCGAGCTGTTTTTGAAAAGTAATGCCAACGTAATGCCCAAGATAGTTGGTCAAATGACAGCGTCTACTTGGCTCGGTTGGCTAAGGCGCACGGCTTTCCTTGTGCAGGGCTCGGGTTCGAGTCCCAGGTCACTCGAAATATTTCGAATGATTTTTCGCATGCAAATCATTATTCTATATACTTTCATTTAAAAAAAACTCGAATACAAGCCTGCTAGTAATGGTTTTCCAATTCTAACCTCGAATCGTCATTAACCACGTGCACCTGTGTCGTATTATTTCACCAACCATCTTCGGAAGAAAATAGTTAAGAATACTCAATCTAAAAACTGCCAAAGAACTAGGATTAAAAGCGTTACATCTTGTAACAAAACCTGACAAAGAAAATTACCAAGTTCTGAGATTGACAACCTCAGAACTGCCAAATAACTTGGATACCGTTTCTACCAGGGTACTGCCGTATGGGTAATAATTCAGCTAATATTATAATGAGTTATGATTTTATCGATTAGCAGCATTTATAGTTTTTTTGGACAGAAAAATGGTTTGTTGAAGACTATTTAAATTCAGACTCGCTTACATATATATTGAAGAATTAAAATTGATCAAATCTAGCCCCAATATATATAATTCAATAATAAGCTGTCGAATCAAACTGGCACTGTATTACTGTTTCAGTAGAATGAACCAGTTTTATATTCTCCGTAGAATATGAATTTAGAAAAAACTATTTAGAAAGAACTAAAATTAATCTGCTACCGGAAAATGAAAAATTTATAAATGAAAAGATGAATATACACAACATTTTTGTATTTTTATTCATTCACAAGAATATTTACATTTTACACGCTGATTAAAAAATTCTAAATTACTCAAGTTAAAATTTCTTAGTGGATATATTTTTTTACTGAAAATCTAAATTTTTGTTATACAAGAATGTTGTAATAAAATTATCCAATTGAATCATTAACGTCATAGTTCGAGATCATGCAGCCATAGACTTTTACGGCCCAGTTGATTTGATTGCGTGGTAATCGAAAATGTATATACTGGTATGCTAAATATTAAATAACCGCTCCAAACCTGATTTCATTTATCATGCAGATGCAACTGTCACTCGAGTAGGTCAAAACGTATAGTAATGCGCATACATTTTACGTCGGAATAATGCAACTAAAATTGAAGTATTTAATTACAGCGAATGCAGAAAATGCGATTAAAAGTCTTCTACAAATTTTAAAAATCTTCGGTCCTCAGATTTTGTGATACTTTTTTCTAATGCAAACGACAAATAGAGTCAGCTCAAGACCGAACTCATACTTAAACCGAACACCCACAGTCTTGCGAAAGTAATTTTCTCTATAGCTTTCGCTAGTTCGATATTTCAAAGACATAAACACGTTAGCCTACGGGTCGCATGCAATTCGGCCGCAGTTGCAGCAACAGGTAGTCCCGGCAACCAGATTCGAACTTTCGAGAAGGACCTTTACGCACTTACCGTTTCGCAAACCTTGACAAGTGCTATTGGCCGCGCGTCTATCGAATTTTCGAGATAACAGCCCATAAACGAAAAAAGGGGAGGAGTCCAGCGCAAGGGTCATGTGCAGCGGAAAAAGTGAGAGACGCGCGAGGGAAAAAAAGACAATCGGAACCGAAAAGAGAAGGGAACGACCGAAAAAATAAGTAAGTAAGTATATGGTGGTTTGCATTGACGAGCATTGTTTGTTGCCGAGTCGCGTTGTTTGTTTTGCACGGAGAACAGTGTGCCGGGAGTAGAGTTTGCCAGTATTGTCTGCAGAGCTTATTATGTAAAGTCGATAGATTTATGGCGACCAAGAGAGGGATATACCTATATAACTATAAATATACCTAGAATTTTCAAATTCGTTTGCCGGGCGTCTGCGAGCGAGCTATCGCGGATATTTACCACTAGTTTGAGACAGAAAATAATTGTGGCACGAAGGCAAAAAGAATAAGAACAAAATGCGTTCGTAAACAATAATTTATTTATGACCGTGTTAACAGCGTTATGTCATGAAATAGTTATCGGTGTCTGGTCTAAGTATAATTTTCACGATTCACTTCTGTGTCTAGCGGTGTTAAGGTGAGACACCGATTGTTTTTGTGAGAGTTATACCGTTGCGAACCAAAATGAGACTTCTTCCAGGTTCTTGGAATATACTTTGAGAAATTATTCATCGACTCGGAATTCGATTATGCAAAAAAAAACTACATAACAACTACAAGCAAAGATACTCAATGAACAAATTAATTTTATCACGTTATACAATGAAACTCGTGGATGCGCGTGTGACATGCTTCATCAAATATATACACAAATGACAAATTTTTATGGATGCAAAAACAATCGGTCAATATGCAAAATTCCATTTCGATGCGTGCGCTTTTTTTGCCGAATACTTCTCGCATACGCGAATCTCGAAAGCGAGAGATATACGCATCAACAATGCAAAATCGCTGCGCGCGCGCGAAGCGATAATTGCGTCACGTAGACGGTCTCCGAGACGACTCATAAAATAACTGCACTTTAGTACGTGATAATTCAATATAGGCGCAATAGAAAAAAAAACGATCGATGCACGATTAAAATTCTGCTAATACTGTGTACCGATGATCGTACTTCCGTATATTCAATTAGAGGGCTATAAAAATATTATCTAAAGTTTTTTTTTTTTTAATAAATAATATACATAGAATATTCAGTAATGCAACAAGAGAAAGTTGCAGTAGACGATTATAGTTTTGTAATTGATCATATTTTTTCAAGACTAAGCTAATCAGTTTGATTGGAAAGATTCAATGATTATCAATCATTGTTTCGTGACTTAATAGGCCTTAATACACTTCAAAAGTTCTCTTGGGCGATCAAACCTCAATTTTTCAAATCTGACATGCCTGCGGCGAAGTAACTTGAAGATGCTGTATATAAGAATGTAGAATTCGGAAAAAATGTTTGAATAATACAGTAGGAATGGTTTTATGCAAGAGGTTATGAAATTTTCAATACTGTTCGCAAAAATTATCGCACTTCTTATTATAAATAGTGTAAAACCAAATTTGGATTATAAGCCATTTTTAAACACTTATACTACAGCAAGTACCTACTCGATAATTGTAGTTTTCCGATAATTTTCAAACGTAAACAATGCTCAAATCCTTATCGGGCTCTATTTCTCAACTCCGCAGTTGATTATTCACAGCAAATAAATTTTAAGAAAACGTGACCCGGTTATCAAGTTTTCGATATCACTGCCTAATTACATCCACCCGAGTTAGCACATTCCTCTGAAAAGTGTGTCAATCTTGAAGTGCTTGACTGTAACCGTATATTCCAATAATCACCCTAGTGAAAATAAAAAATGTAATAAAGTGTAATAAAATATAAGAAAATGTAACAAATCGTACCATTTTGTACGTTTTCGTTGGATTTCGGACCTTTTTTACGTTTTATTACAGTTTGCTACATTTTATTACATTTTGTTACGTTTTATTACAATTTATTACATTTTTTTTTCCACTAGGGCTATACTGATTTTTTTTCTCTGCTCGACAAGATACAAAGCAGAGGCAATCGTGTTCCATGAGTTACTTTTTATTTGACGCGATCTACTCGTGTGACATAATCGTTCCACAACCGTTATAGTAATGCTATGAAGTGGTCCATCTAACGTATACGAAAATTTACATATGGATGTAATCAAACGAGGATCGCAAAAACGCTGTGATAAAGTTTTCCATTCGAGTCACCTTGATTTTCCAGACCAGTGACAAACTTTGTTCCGCCGACACTCGCGCGTCGCTTTTTGCATTATATCCAGCGACAACACAAAATTTTTCCATCTCCTCGTATTTATCGCGTGCGATTCCAGCTTTTCTAAAGTTCGACTTACGTGCGATACGGAGATTTCTGCCGCGATGGTGGAAAAAAAATTATGCATGTCATCGATCATTTTCCAATTGGAAACTCATTAGGCGGTTCAGTTACAACGACGAATATTTCAAGTCACCGTCCGAGGAGAAAAACCGATTATTATTTAACTTTGTGATGCCTTTTTTATCGTAAAGCGGTGCAGCGTAAGAAAGAATTCAGCTTTTTATCTTTTTGACAAATTGTCCGTACCTTAGAGCTACGCGTTTATGTCTGAACTTTACAAATTCACTCTTTTTAAAAGAATTCAGAAAATACATTTTAATTAGTGTTGCATTCAAAATCATTTATTAATTTATTAGTTATTTTACATAGATTAATGTATAAAATTAATTTTCTTTTTGTACAAAATATTGCTTCCAATATTGTTCACAAAATTATAGCATGTACGAACCAGTTCTTTCTTAACGTACATAGATAAGCTTAAGCACTGTACTGTTCCTAATGTTAGGACTATTCGTTCGAAATACTTTGGCTAATCTCTTCAACATCTTCGAAGACAGTCTGACTTTTTTCATTGACGAAAATAACTTGCAGCTGGTTGATTTGCTTGGAGACAATGGTTCTGTCAATAGTACTAACGCAATTGTTCTCCTTGTCGGTTATTGTCGACCGTATAACAGAGTGCGGCAAGGCGTACTTGAGCTTCTTCCAGAACCAGGGATCGCCCCACTTGACGTAGGTGTTCATCGTCAGGTAGGATCGGAGGTCGGTATCGAGATCGTAAATGTGCCCGATCTCGCCGTAGACGACGATGATGACTCGAGCGCGTTTTTCGCTGAGAGCCCGTTTATAAGCGGTCTGAAACTCCATACGGGCCCAGACGCTCTCGATAGAGTTGGGCGAGAGCACGTTAATAGTTCGTCGCGAATCCTCGACGCTGCGAGAAATCTGCACGGGTATACACTCGCCGGCCAGCCAGTCCCGGATGTGGATGCAGATCTTATAAGGTCTCGGTCCTTCCTCGAGTTTGGTCACGAGTTCCTTCACCACAAACTCCTCGTCCTTGTGCGAGTAGCTGACGAAGGCGTCGTAGATCTTGCCCTTGTCAACCTCACGCTCTGTCACCAGGCAGAGACACGCGTTCTTCGAGTAGAGCCATATTTTGATCTGCTTCCCGAAGCAAAAGTATAGAGTTGCTACGCAACTCATCAGAAGAACGAAGAGACTGGCGAGAGAGCCGGCGATGATGATCAAATTATCCGAGAATTGACAGAGCTCGTCTATTGTGAGTCTCGACAGAGATACGATGGAGTTTTGGCAAGTAATGTTCACAAAGTCAGAGATCTGCTTGTAGCCCATTTGAAAGTTAGAGAGCAGATCACGGGATGAACAGTTGCAGATCCATGGATTGTTGCGAAGCGTTAGTTGCGAGATATTGGATACGTCGAACAGTTTCTTGAGGACCTCGGAATTCAAAGATGTCAAGTTGTTGCCTTCGAGGTTCAAAATCTGTAAAAGAAACGTGTCACGTTAATAATTTGAAACGAAATCATAGAATCATATCATTAATATTCATACTATGAAAGTTCAGCTTACCTTCAAGTTTGGCGTGATCAAGTTCATTTCCACATCAGTAATTTTATTCTCGGCCAAATTTAAACTGACCACCTTGTCGTAACCCTTCGCACTCATGTTTGGCCCAGACCTGAGCTTGTTCCTGGATAAGTCCAGCTCAACACAATCGTATCCACGAGTGTTGATCCATGCCGGAGGAGAAGTCAAGTTTCTACGAGCGCAGTCGAGCAGTAAAGAATTGTCCGACGGCGTCATCCAGCAGTCGCAGGTGGAATTAGCTGCGCAGGGATCGTCTTTCTGAGCCTTTGCAGACTGTACTCGGCACTTGATCGCACTCGTCTCCAATTGTTCGACAACCAAACCTGCCATATGTTCAGGACCGTCGCAGGTCATGTTTTTAACGTTCAGTTTGACGAATTCTTGGGCCTGAAGGTCCATCTGGTTGTTGAGATAACGGACAAGATCGTAAAGTTCGCAGTCACACTGAATCGGGTTTGAAGACAGAAAGACGATGGCGTTGCGAGGGTGCATGACATTGGATTTGTCGGCGATCTGGTTGGTAGAGAAGTATTCGAGGCGAGCCAGGTTTAGCAGCTGAATATTGTTGTGACTCAAATGGACTTTGATGCGGTTGGATGTGAATTGGAAATCCGCGGCCTGTAACTTTTCGAACTTGTTGTACGACAAATCGACAGTTCGTAAATTTGTGCTGGTGACCATCCAATCGCTGAATATTTCTTCGATGTTATTATGCGCCAAATCCAACACTTCAAGCGATGCGCATGCATGAAATGGCGAAATTTGACCAAAGAGATCAAAAACGTCGGTACGCAGTGTCAACTTATTGTTTGCAAACTTTCCGATTTTCAGCTGTTGAAGGGAAGCAAAAGCGTCAACATTGATGTAAGTCAGATCGTTGTGCTCCATGTTGAGCTCCTGCAGATATTCCAATCCATCGAATGTATATCTGTAGAATATTAATTTTTAAATTTCACTCGAAAAAATAAAAATAAATTATTCGAACTTTGAAACCTGCACTTACTCTTTTATGAATGTCAGATGATTCTTGGACAGATCAAGCTTGATGAGCTTCTTGTTATTGAAGAAAGTTCCAGCCTCAAGAAACTCTTGGTCGTTGGAAGACAAACTGAGCGTGTGCAGTTCAGCAGCATCTTTCAGAAGATTAGTGGGCAGCTTCTTCAAATAATTTTCATTTAAATTCAACTCAATCATACTCGTCGAGCCCCATAACAAATCCTCGGGCAGGTAGTGAATTCCGCTATGCGCGAGCGAGACCACTTTCAGATTGGCAAAGCCGAACAACAATTTGCCGGGCAGCGTCGTGAGATTACCGGTATTATTTGAGTGATTGACAATCTTGAGTTCTGGATTGTATTGAAATAGATCGGCAGGCAATGAGATAAAGTTGTTGCCGCCAAACTCGATGACCTCCAGGCTCTTTAAATCAGCGAAAATATTCGCCGGAAGAGTTTTAAGGTTGTTCAGCTGGATGTCGAGGGCAGTGAGATTTTGCAGGTTGTGGAACACGTCAGGCTTGAACTCGTGCAAGTTGTTCTGCCCAAGATTCAACGAGTATATCTGCTTGAGCCTGTCGAAGATACCTGGTGCCAGAGACTCGAGTTTGTTGCCGTTGAGCTCGAGCGTCCTCAGAGAACTAGAATTGTCGAAGAAACCTTGCGGGATCTCGGCGATGCTCGTATTCTTCAGCTCCAAGCGCTTCAAGTTAGGAAGTCCTGTAAGCGTTTTAAAATAAGCATTAATTACGTTTTGTCTTTTTAATACAACTAGAGATATTTTGCTCGCTTCGCGCGAGCAACTACTTTTATTTGTATGTATGCTTTTTGGACATGTCTTCAGTTTTGAGGTTATAATTTCTCAATTTAGAAATATTGATTCAATTAATATCAAATTAAAATTTATCAATTAATGTATTAATTGTTTTATTATTTATTTAATTTGCTTTTATATCATAAATAACTTTGTAAAAATTAAATCTATTTTAATTCGTAAATACTTTCTAGATTTTATATTTTCGCGCCCTTTTAAAAGCAGCCAATCAAATCTCGTTTTAGTCGGCTTCACTTTTCTCGTATCTCTTTTTTAAGAAGGAATTAGCTATTTTAGATAGGCTTCACGCGTTATATTATTGTCTGTTTATATTTCACTTTAGGAATTCTCTCTTAAAAAAGTGATCGACTTTGTTATGAAGCATTTAATTAGAAATGTGAATTTTATCACATAACCTACAAACGCTTCAAACTATTGATGCTCGGCAGGCGGCAAAATTAAAATTTTTTCTGGACTACAAAGATATAATTGATGACATGATAAGGAGTGCGCAAAGCGCACTTAGATTTCCTAGTTAAAATAAAATTTTTTCATAGAGATAAAATACTATATAATTAAAACTGCGTGCGCATACGAACAGCCAATCGGAGCCAAAATGGAATCGTTACAACATGAAGCCATATTCATTCTTAGAATAGGATCACTCTTATGATTGAATTATACATATATTGTTAAATCAGCGAAAAAACTCACCTCTCAAAAGATCTCGCTGAAGCTGTCCCAACTTATTGTACGATAGTACGAGATGTTTCAGCTGGGTAAAAACGTTGAAGTCCTGAACGGTCAGCGGAGCGCTGAAATCCTCGTACTTCAAATACTCCACCCCCAGAGCATTGATCTGCCAGTCCACGATTTTAGCGCTGTACATCGGACCTGGAGCTGCACAGGAATCAAACTCAAACTTGACGACGGGACCGACAACGATGGCGGAGCCCAGAAGGAACTGGGACCAGTCCGGAGAGTTCTTGCACTGGATGCGCACTTTGTTCCCTGGCTGGATCGTGATATCGAAGGCCGAGTTTGCTGTGGAGTTGATCGCGCAGTGGATCTTGTACTCGTTCATTGCACTAACGAAGCAGTAGCAAGGTAGATGTTTGGGGCAGCTGAACTGACCAGACGTGCTGGAGACGGCAAAAATCAGGATAACGGCCAGTGGCAGTGCAAACCGTGCCATTGTAGAGTATTTTTAAAAAAGACGATTCTGGAAAGAAATGTTTTATTAGATACGACGTTCGAAGAGTCAGGTGTTTAAAAATCGGTTTAGAATATAAATACATGTTTTATTCCACACCCGACCGAAATGGCCACTTTTTGCACCTGAATATCGGGGCAAAAGTAGCATATTTTTCCCGTAAATCTGTTTGGAGGCAAAAGTATAATCAACGGGGCAAAAGTAATTTTTTTTTTTTAATGAATGAAATTAATATATAAAAACACGTTGACTTCGATTTTCAGAGACAAATAGTAACCATTTCAGTCAAGAGTGGAATAAAGTACTATATGCAACACGGGTCGAAAGTAGCAGTGGGGTCCGGTGGTGATTACTGACTCGCTTCGCTCGGGCAGTAAACGCACCCTCGTAAAAATCTTCTCGCTTGGGCAGTAAACCCACCAGCGGGAAAAATCTGCTACTTTCGACCCTTGTTGCATAATGTACTATTTCGTTCGTTTTATCGAGTTTTTCTCAGTATTTAAATCGTGGTTTCACACTGTACTTTTCTTCGTATAGGGAGCGACGATGTTGATTGTAGTGTGCTGAACGACGGCGCACGCTGGATCTCACAATGAATTAATTTTTTTAAGTCGCTACTGCTTAGGCGACTCGTGCTATAACTGTTAATCAGCACAGAAGCTTCGCACGTAGCTATACATTCTATATACACGAGAAAAAAGGTTTTCAGCGATTTTTCGCTTCAATGTCAAGCCTGGAACCTGTTTTTCGGATGCACGCTACGACGCTTTCGGACGCATGCCCCACTCTCCAAAGTCACGACGCGTGGACCAATCAGCGCGCGTGTTTACTATTTCTGTCTTTGTCTCTGTTCTCCCCACTCTTCCTAGTCTACCGCCTGGCTGGCGGGATAGCGCGTCAAAACTCGCTGCTTGGAACCCGAAAAACGTATTCCAGCACAGCGACAGGCGCTGCCACAGAATCAAGAACTCGCTACTTCTCGAGACATGCCAAAAACCGCTGAAAACCTTTTTCCGTGTACGTCAATCGAGTGCTTTGTGCGCAGGCATTCCTCACGTAATTGTCAAAAATGCGAAAATCCGCCAAAAAGTGAAAATTCGGGCTTTTTAGGCATTTTATTCCGTTTTAGATGATTTTCACCCTATTTTAAATTGCTCGCAACTTTTATGTTCGCATGGCGGGACAATAAATAATCCGGGGAGCAATAAAGGCTATTTTTTTGGCAATTATAGTAATTAGCCCGTAACTTTTTGTTGGCATAGGGTTTGGAGGTGGCACCCCTGTTTTTTACATATTGTATGTCCAAACGCAGGTAAAAAAACTTGGTTTGGTCAGTGTGTCCTCAAAATTGCAAGAGCTCGATTTTTCGACCGTAAAGTGACTTTTCGTAGAATGACTCATGTGTGTATAACAATTATTACGCATGTGAAAGGGGCTTTGCAAAGCTCAAATAAAAATGTAACAGCTTATAAATAAGAGATTCTGGTTCACGAATCGGCCGTTATAGGATATGGCGCTACAGTTTTTAGAATACTATATGCAGTATAAATGCATTCGCTATGTAATTTAATTTATATAATTTAGTAAATTTTTGGCAAGAAACATACGTACATGCATTTTAGCAGCAGAACATTATATCGTCGCTCCCTACGAAGAGTAGCACTGTTCAAATTTCCCGTCATAAGTAGCACAACTCATTTGTCGCACGCTAGACTAGCACAACTCAAAATTTCCCGCGAAGACTAGCACAACTCAAACTTTCTCACAACTTAAACAACGAATTTCTATAAAAATTTACAATTTTTTACCGAATTTAAAATTGTTTTCACAAATACAATAATTTTTTACAAGCATTTATTTAAATTGTTCCCTTTTTTTAGAAATTTTCGAAACTTTTTAAAACTTTAAGGTTTGTCTGTCTTTGTCCAAGGTTTTCATGAACTTAACTAACCCAATAATCCAATAAAAACGTAAAATACTCACATTTTAAGTAATATAAGTCGCGAGTTGTGCTAGTCTTCGCGGGGAATACGTGAGTTGTGCTACTCTTGGCGGCATTTATGAACTGTGCTACTCTTCGCGGCAAATCGTGAGTTACGCTAGTTTTTGTTTGAAAATTTGAACTGTGCTAGTCTCCGTACGGAGCGACAATATAAAAAATTGCTAATCCGAACGCACTATAAAAAAAGCCAATATCGATAAGTGAATGTCATTTCCAACGACACTTATACGATCGTAAGATGTATGCACATTATACTCTGTTCCGTAAACATTAAAACGGTCATTGCACCAAGGCAACGACTTCCTTCTTTTTCCGGTTGCGGCGAAAAAATCGCTCTTTTTACTGTCTGGCGAAGGAGGCAAGCTAGTTGTTTTATTAGAGCACCGGTGTCCTGGTAGAAAATTAACGAGTGAAAACCGTTAAAAAGTTAAGTTTAGTTGACCATTATTATCAAATTTGAATGTAAAATAATAAAGCAAAATGTTGCTAATATTTTAGTGATGCGTGTCTATTATACCAACACAGTATTATTTTTAAGTTAAAAATTATGTTTTCCTTTTTTTCTTGCATTAAAACGTTTGCATGTTTTATTACAAATATTTGGATTTTTGACGATTGCAAGATATTTTTCTATAATTTCTGGATTGTAACAGTCATTTGACAAATTTCAAGCAAATGTTCTGTTTTATCTTGAGTTAATGTGTATATCTATGCATTTATAATGTTTAAACTCTTATTTATTTAAATTGTTAACCACAACTTAGCTAAGTGGCCCAAAACTTAGCTTATTAACCGTTAACGTTTCTACCAGGGTGAGAAAGTCAAGAAAGTGCTTGACCATATCAGTAAGTAAAGTGTTCTCTATAGCCGCATAAACGCGTTCTTGTGTAGATAGCCCGCATTGCAGGAGCGCGAACTTGTTGACAGACGATTTATGGGCTTCGATGAGCTTTTAACCGCGCAAAATTCGGGGTTAAGAGAAGTTTACACGTAAATCTTCGATTTTTCCTCATTTCTGATTGGAACGTTGATAAGAACGTGTACAGTCGTTGGTTTCTGGGTCACCAAAAGAGTAAGTCTGTCGTCTGGAGCTCGTTTTTCCTGGTAAAAAGGTGCAGTCACCTCAAAGGTTTAATGCACTTTGGTATAATGCGTAACTATATACGCTGCAAGGCGCTTGTATTTTGAGATACGAAATTCCAAAAATAGCCTTCTTTCTCGGTCTCGGTATGAGAATGAAGTAATAGTGGTGATTGATGGGGAGACACGTGCAATGATTAATGGATTTTTAAACTGTAAAAGTACTCATAAATGAATTTTTTTCGACTATTTTTCATGTGTTTGTTTAACAACTCATTTATAACTTTATTTTAGAAATTTTATGTGCATCAGAGTCTAGGAAATCACGCGGTTTTTTGAGCACTTACAGATAGGCAGTAAGCAAAATGCAAATTCATTTTTGTCGGAATACAAAATAAGTCTTGTTTTTTACTATTTCTAAATTCTCGCCAACTCGGAAAAACCTGATCGTGATGAGTATGAAGTAGCATAAATTATTAATAGACATTTTGATACATGATTTCCGCGCAGGCATGAAACAAATACTTGTCGATTATTCACAGACGCAAGCAATATTATGAATTGCTTATGATATGTTCAACCGGACAATGGATTATTTATTAGTAATAATTCTTTTCATAAAAAGAGTAAGTTGATCGGCGAAAAATTGTTTAAAGCCTGGACATGCTTATATTAGTTTCATTTATTTTTAATATATACTTTCAAAAACTAAATTTTTGCTATAGGCATAATATAAATGTCAATGTTAGACTTCGCAATACTGGATAGTCGGAATGATCATCATTCAAAAATTGTCTCGCCAAGAATAAACGATAACCTTATGTATATTCCTGTCTGCATGATAATTGTCCTTACGAAATAATACATATAGCATTTCTTGACAAATCGTAAAAGCGAATACCGCTTAATGTGCCTCGTAATTATGATTTATCAAACACTTATAGATCGATAGCGATCTTATGATTTATTTTTACACGAAGAAGTGTGAACAAATCCTACTGATTTATGGTATTTTTTAGCATCCCATTTGTGTATTTTGATTTTTCGTCAACTTTTAACAATTGTTAATACTATTATAATTGCATATTTTCGTTTACGCGTGCACGAAAAGGAAATGATTTAAATCAATGATAAAACCCTACGGAAACTTTTGAAATCCAGCCTGCAGTTCGGTCTTTGATCTCTGCCGTATATAAGTATATGGCTCGAGACTAAAAAAGCTGACCACAGATGAGTGGAAAATTTTATACCGGCAAACCTGTAGCGGGAGCAATAAGGGGATGCCATAATATCCTTTTTTGTTCACATTTTTTCACTGCCAGATGCGAATCGCTCCTTTAATGGCGAGCTGTATAAGTATATGTAGAATCGAATATTCTGAACCTCTCTACACTAAATTTCAACGGGTATTGAAAAAGTGTACGACGCATCTTAGCCGAAAATTTCGTAATGCATTTCAATTCGCAAAATTTACAAAAATTACGCATTACGCATAAAAAATTTTAGTATGATCTAGCTATCTTAAACATAGATTACACAGTGAATGTCTCATAAACTACTTGGTTTTTTCAAGACATTAAAACAAATGTAACCATTGAGGTGTCGCATCCCACAGCCTCGCGATTAAGCGAATGCTCATGGCTAGTCGAACGATATAGAGGTAATAAAGTCTATTATGGCCGAGTTCAGCATATTAATTTTGTATACCTCATATTCATGAATGAAACAATTATGTCGCTTATGCGATGATCCTGATGCCGAAAAAAAGTTTACACAGATCGTTACATCAACCAAAGATTGATTGTATTAACATTATTACTTTGAATAATCGAGTTGTTATATACGCCGTTTAATCGTCAAACTCTGAACTCTTTCGTATTATTCTATTTCTTTCATTGCACATCTCGGCATACAAGAATAGATTTGTCGAGAGCCGAATGATCGTTATGGATGATGACGATGAAGTCGATCAACGATCATTTCATTAATTTTACGCCATCAGTAGCAACCTTTTTAATTGCAATCACTCGTTTCACATTATTGACTGTTTTTCGCCCCCAATGCTTTCTCTAATAGTCTCGGGCAGACTGATGTTATCTTCTGTTCCATTTCACGTATGCACGTATACAGCTTCGCTGCAGACAAACACATCGAGCAGATATGCAAATTGCAAAATATTATTATCCAATGCATTCGGAAAATCATCATCATTCCGATTGTCCTGTCTAATAATAAAATTGCTAGTATAATGTTTAATCTCAAGGTGTGCATACGCGCTATCATTAACGATCTTTAAAATGCAGCTAAGCAAGTCAGCGCTACCTGCAGTCTTCCTGCTCTCGCGAATGTTATTTTTCTAGGCAATACGGAGAAGAAGAATGAGAAAAAAATCCGGATGACGCGCGGCTAAGAGAACGGAATGTAACGACGCTCGGTATATCCTAATGGACCTCTGGAATGATCCATCGGTGGGGGCAGGCAAATGTTATTAATGACCGCCGCACACGGGTCGTCGATGCGCCGAACGTTCGCGAAAAGGGTCATTAAATGCGAATAATTCAACCTCGCAACACCTATAGAGAGCGTCTAGATGATTCGCGCATAGGCAAGAACAAGTTCTGCGAGTCCGGAAATTGATGAGCGAACGATCGTCGCCGATGCTGATGTAAATCATGCTGGGCAATTAGTCGTTTGATAGTATTACACATTCACTAATGTTTCTATTACGATCGTTAAGTCATAAGAAAATCCCCAATTGCGTGCATGCTGAAGTAGCAGATGATTACGTAAAAATTGTTTGCGACTGTTAAAAAAAGAAGGGAAAAACATCGGCTACTGAAGATTCCGTGCTTTTTCTCAGTTTTTTATAGTTCGAATTTATATTATATAATCAGATTAGTAGTTCGTTGGCATCCTTGGTTTTCGTATCAAAAGGGCGTTAAGTTGAATTTTATGCCCCAGGCTTGAACATTTCTTTTGGTATAACGAAACTATACTAGGCGCACAAATTCATCTGCATGCTTTATGCTGAGTTTTGCGTACCCTAAATAAGGAAAGCCGAACTTTGTGCCCATTGAGCTTTTACTTTACGTTCGTGCGTAAAATCGAACAAGCGGCTAACCTAACGCCCAAATCACTATCCTGCACAAAGCTGCATAAGTTTTACTACGCGGAACAAACTACACATCAGGAGGTAATATCAGAAGCGAAAACCCGTGTAAATGTTTTCACATATAGCTGCTCGTAATCTCGCGATCGCAAGATCGCGGCGACAAGGTCTCACGAGTGACAGCGTCGAAGACTGCTGACGAGTGGCGAGCAAACTCTTTCGCGCCTTATGTAATTTTCAAACAATATATTTATTTATCGCTCGCGAGAATGCCGCGTTACAAAGCCGTTATTAGTCCCAATAAGATATATCGGATGCTAAATGCGAATATATCACGAGCACGGAGGCACGCGCGAGCGCGATCGCGTTTTATACTTTTAAATCTTTGGAATCGACGACTTTTTGCGAGCTTCGCGACATGGGGATCGTCTTGTATATGATTTAATGGTATTATGCACTGCTCGGTCGAGCTCGAACCGAATGATTGATCGCGCTGAGGCTCTCTTCTGATCTATAATGCAAAACATACCGATTCACTACAATTTGTAGCGATCTGCGTTTGAACGTAAATTGGAGTTTTTAACGAGCCTCGACGCAAAAACTTATCGGTCCAATTATTAATTAGCTCGGAGTATATAGTAGCGAGATTTTCCGAGAATTTTTCTCGTCAATCGGCTATATATCGGGGAATTGTATTGCTCGTGAATATATAGGAATAAAACTATACGATTCTTATTCCTTTTACTTCGTACGCTGAGGCATAATCGCATATTTTCATATATTTAAAAAAATACTCTTGTAGGACTGATCTAAAATTAATTCTTATGTATAAATTTAATGTGAAAATTAATGCATACGCGCGCCGAGTCTAGATACCTATATATGGTGGTGTGCTACTGGTGCTGAAATGCTTAGTTTGGCCTACTGTTTGAACATCGTTAAAATTATAATGTAACGTAGATAATAATAAGTTTTCAAAAAAAAAGTACCCGGCATAGACCAATCACAGCAACAAAATCCGAGTCATCAATAAATACTCCAGCGAAAAATCCCAGCGTCTTGAAGGATCCGCGTGACAGCTCACAGGCCTGATACCTGCGAGCTCGCACGTCGCGTGTCGGACTCCCCACGAGCGCGTGAAAATCATGCATTTCGGCCGATAAGACGACGCGATACCATACGTATAGCCGCTATTACCCACGTCCGCATGTAAACAACAGTACATATGGAGGATTCTACGGGACAAATATACTCTCTTGACTTCAAAAACGGCGAAAAAAAATTGTTGGGGCACGCAGCCGGACCATTTATTTTCTAATTATACATGTTTAGAAGAATGCAAAACCATCCTCCAATACTAAAAAAGTGCCTTCTGACACTATTTTATATAAGCCCCTCAAATTCGTCGAAAAATAGCCATTGTTCAACGACACGTACCTACTGCATAAAGACACAAACAAAAAATGTATTAAGTAAATCAAGTATTTTTAACGCATTTTTTTTTTAATTAAAGCTCTTTTTTCGCCCTTTTTGAAATCAAGAAAGTGTATTTTTCCCGTAGAATCCCCCATATACAGCCGCAGCGCAAAGCCGGAATACATCCTGACGCACGGTTTGAAGGCGAACGAGCCGCTGCGCCGGTTCTCGCTCACGATAGCGTAGTAGCATTACAAGTATACTATAAGATTCTAAGAGATAATAAAGACTCTGTGCACTCGGCGTACGTGCGAGTCGCATAGTATGCCCCTCGCGAAATTTCGCGGAGAACCGGAAGCGCGCAGTTTTTTTGCACTTTTTATTTTTTGCGTTCGCGTCTAAGTAGTGCCTTGAAGTTTCATCAGGATGTGCGGAAATAAGTTTAGATCTATGCAATATTATTCATTTCTCTCTCTCGTTTGTTTTTGCTACCTGAAAAGTGTCACACGATCCATTTGTTATCGAATCTCTGCTTTTGCGCAGCGTCTGCGCTACTTAGTTTTTCTCGAAAATTCCTACGTCGACATACGTCGTTGCAGGAGATCGTAGGCTAGCGATAAGAATCAATTACTCACGATGATGGCGGCACAAATACGTAAATGTTATGAAAATTTTAAATTCGAATTGATTACACAGTAATCGATCAAATGCCTGTGAAAAAACTATTTCGTCACTTGTCAATGTCCGACGCCGGGATCGACGAATTGTTTACCGCGCGGTATAGGTGAGTCCGATATGGTTTTGCTCGTCGCTAAGGTTATACGTTCAAATACGGGAAACTTCCGTAGTCGCTCGCGGAACCTTTTAAAAGGACCGATATAACTGCCAAACGAAAGCTTCTTCACTCTCAAAATGATCCAGCCTTGAATAGCAACAGGTTCCCGATGTTTTTCTTTCTGCGTATATACATACTCGCGACTTTAATTTCGCTGTTTCACTCCACGCGGTGTCCCATCTCCGAAATACAATACCTGCTTCTTTTATTAAAACCGAGCTTCGCTTCCTCGGCGTTTCCTTAATTCATGCAAATCACCTTTATTTACAATAAAAATGAAAAATAAACAAAGAATACGCTTGCCTGCGCAAAACGCAGCTTTTACCTGTTTTAATTCATAATCGTGTTTGAAATGATAACGTCCCTTTTTCATTGCGGAAAACTTCGTAGCGATGCAATTTCATATTCAGGCCTTAGAAATGCAATTATTTATCAATACAAAAGAAACTATGATCGATCGAGCGCTATGATTTTTTTTCTGATGCAATTACGAGGCGAAAACGCATCGGCTAAAGGCGTATTCTTCCTCGCGGAAACTCACCGAATTGTTTGTCGTCGTAACAAATCAGCTGATGAGCCAATGTGCGGAATGCTCGCGGTCGAAAATCGCCGGCAATTTACCGATCACCATCATTATGGAGACACACTCATGCGTTATTACGTCCGGGTTGAGTGGATATTCGACATACGAAGCAGAAAAATACGAATAGATGACGATGTTATACGCGCAGTCGAAAAGTGCTACGCGACATAACAAGGTGAAATAACGATCATGCCGCGCATTAGTGTAAACCGCAAGCGGGCGATTTACGAACAAGAGACGTATCTTAATTTTTGCGAACTGGGTGATAAAATTCACTGCTTTCAGAGATTGTTGTCTGTGTTAGGGGATTCTTGGTATGATTAGTCGTAGCGTCTCTGTTCCATTTCGTTGGTCCGGAAAGTTTTCAAACTCGTCTTTCCTAATGTAAATCACGGCTATTTTTAGCTACACCGTGCTTGAATCAAAGTTATATAGGTTCTCATAAACTATAAATCAAACGTCGCAATAATAAAGGACGTTGTCAGTAAATAATCTGAATTCGCATCATCGGGACTTTTCTCAATCTCAAAAAGTTTCCTTGCAATTATAATGGATTCCTTATCAATTATGAGTTTGTTATTCGCGCGCAGCCAAACACCCGTGGTGCGCACTTATCAGCTCGTAATTTTTATAATAACGGCTTGAGGAAGTGGCGCGTCGAAGCTACTCTGAACCGTTCGTATAATGGTATCGAAAAATTATGCGACCAGAGACTCGGACGCTCGAGATTACCGTATAGGAGAAGAAAACTCGAACGGGTGTGCTTTTTTCGAGTGTAAAAAATTCTGCAGAAAACCGAGACGAGGGGGGGATTGACGACACAGGAAGTCAATTAAAAGCTACATTTTTGCTATTCGTGCAGCGAGAAACACGTGTGTACGTGCACGTATTCGTTTTGAAATTTTTTTATTCGATAAGCGGCTTGATCAATAGGTCGCTTTAGAAGGTAATTCAATTCAATCATAGGTGAGTTAAGGCAAATTTGTTGATAGATATATGGTAATTGCGATTTTTAATACACACTTTCGATAAAAAGTTCGGTTAACTGACTGATGTAGTGTAAGACGAAACTCCTGTTGAGGTCAAGCGTCTAAATAGTAAGATAAAATTCACACGGGGTTCACTGAGCCGCCTGAAAATTGACAATTTTTGTAAAAAAGTCAAATTTTGCGGTTTTAATTTTTCACTGTGTCAAATCCTAGCTGAAAACAAAGAAGCAAAAATTACTGAACAATACCAAATTATACTCAGTTTTATATAGAAAGAAATATTAATTTTGAGAGATGATCGAAAATGTAAAAAAAGTGACACATAGTCATCGTAACGCCTTCCAGGCTGTTCTGACCTCGTAAAAAGTGGTTTACATCAAATGGAATTGGAGACGCCCCCAAGCTCAAAAAGGGACTAGCCACCCCCTCGTGGAGAGAGGGACCAGACAGGTCAGGTTTAAGAAGACTGGTGGAACGAAGACGCCTCACTTTGCGGACGATGCTCGTCGTGAGTGGTTCTCCAGCGGAAAAAGTTATCGTCGTGACTTCGCTTCTTTTTTGGACAGTGTACAATAGCTCGTAATGAATAATCAGTGCGTTTATTATATTCGGGCTTGAAGGTGAAAATAAATCGAACTTGAATAATGAATGAAAATTTTGCATAAAAAAGTTTATAGAAGTAATTTTTTTTGACGTCGCTATCCCATAGCACACAAGGTTCTACAGAACCCCATAAGGAGGCGCTTTGTCAAATCGGTATGGCTAAAAATCAACCGCCGTGTCACCGACCCCCGAAAAGGGGGATCTCAAAGCTCTAATTTAACGTCGGATTTTTCGGAGTCTTTGTGTTACGGAAAATAAAAAAATTCAACGAATAGACAATGTATCGTCAATTTTTGATCCCCGCCTGTGCGCCAATTGGAAAACACCGTCTACTATCAGAAGAAGATCTCAGCCACCCGTACACTCCTCTCGGACAAGGTAAAGCGTATTTACTAAAAATAAGCTAAGTCGCATAATTGCGAAGAATAAGGCAGCAAGAAGTGTGATTTTTCCAATAACAAATTACACATCGCTCCTGCGCGGTGACATACACAACGACGAGCGCGCGCGCGGCAATTATACACAAAGATTTTTACGTCAATGCACGATACAACGTCTCAATTAAAACGATCTGCCGCAGAACGTGCAACGTATACGCATGCAAAGTCGAACTAATTACACATCAGACTGATGATGATTATTCAAGCTTCCTTTGCTTTCGATAATTTTCATTCCCGTTCACCGATCGATTTCGTATCGGACGCTGCAGACGCGCGCTCTTTTTCTCCGGCCGAGCCGTTTGTGTGCAAATCGCGACTATTTTCTATCGGCGACGCTTGACGGAAATCGAGGAAAAGCCGACGTGCAGCGTATAATTTTCGAATTTTTGATAAGCTATTGCTATTTTGCTGGGGCTGCTTTTTGTTCCCCAGCGCGTTCGATACAGTTGGCTCGTAAATTTAAAGCTGATTGAAATTATCATTTTCAATAATCGCTATGCATATTCCCAGCCGATTTTCCCCTACCGGTTTCAAACGATCGAAAGTCGATATAGCTGATTACCGCGTTTCACTTTTATTTTTCAAGCGTGTTAGGTAGCGAATCTTGATTCAAAAATTAAATTATTCTCCAGGCTGCGCTGGCTAAACAGGGCAATCGAAAGCGATAAAACGTCTTAATAGGCGATTCCGTATTCCCCGTTGGTGCAATTAAAAGGCGCTTCTCCTAAATTTCCTAAACACTCTCGACGAAAAGAAATAAATAAACGCGAGAGAAGCCGAAAAAGTAGCTGACCGGTGAATAATATATCGACCTCTGGACAAGAGTCGATGATTGCATCATCCAGAAATGCAGCTCCATCTCTCAGCCAAAAAAAAGGTCTCTTTTGCGATTTCCGCGTCGCGACAGGAAATTTTATCGGCGAGTCACGACGCGCATGCCCAAAGTGATTCGAACGTAAAAGAAAAAACGAAGTGGCTGAGAGAAAAAGAGAGAAAGAGAGAGAGAGAGAGAGAGAGAGAGAGAGAGAGAGAGAGGAGTTCGATGCAGCATCCAGTGCATCACAATCAAGTTAGAAGCTTCGACGGGTCTCGTGTGCTAGTTGCGATGCAGCGTGAGCTCGGCACTTTTACGGATCACCTCCTCCTGGATGGGCTTGACAATAATAAGAAGGGTGCGTTGAATTTGATATCAAGCTGCTGTATAACATTGTGAATAATATATTCTAAGATTCGTTTCTACAAGCTGCTCTCAGTCGAGTCGTTTACCGAGTGATAGTGACAGCGTTGGAAAGTGTGATTGGATGAGGTCGGGAGAGAAAGCGATTTTTTCAGTCATTTAGTTCGCTATTCTAATCTAATTATAACATTTTTCCAAACATGAACCATAATAATTTATTTTCAACCATAACGACAATTAGTCGGCAGAAGAGCAAAACGAGTGACAGTGATCCCATAAATCTCAGAAAACCGCAGGATCCCCCGTCAAGGTCACCGCTTACAAACGACTTTCCTCGTATGCCCCCACGAGCATTAATATAAAATACACCGCTGGAGCGAAAAACGTAAGCTCCGACATTCAAAAATCCCGAGCAATCCGGCGAGCAAGCGAACAAATAAAACAAAAAAAAGAACACACTGCATTCGACTCGCGCATCTTCGAGTTCCTTCTCTCTCTCTCTCTCTCTCTCTCCCTCTCGGTTGCGGGGACCGACCGATCGCGGCCTTTAGCGCGAACCGTCGCCCGGCGATTGGTCAGCGCTACACGTGCCTCGTCCACCTCTCCTGGTTCCGATGGAGAAGGAGGTGGCGGAGCCTGCTTATTTCTCTCGAGAGCACGAGAGCCAGGCTCGGCACTTTTCCAGCGTATCGCACGGCACGCGGTCGACGTACCTTCTCCTCTCAGAGAGACACACACGCAAGAGCACGTTGCCTGTTCTTACTGATACAGAGAGAGAGAGAGAGAGAGAGAGAGAGAGAGAGAGAGAGAGAGAGAGAGAGAGTTGTGTTGCTGTCGTTCTCTACGATACTGGACTCTGTAGTAACCAAAGCTCGCGAAAGCTTTCTAGTCTGCAAGGGCTAAGTTCTCAGCTGCGGAGATTCTTTTCCGACGCGAAAAATCATCATTTTAATTCGAGAATCGGCCGACGAGCGTTGGGCGCTTGCTGAGAGCGTCTTCGGTACTGGCAGAGCTTTTTTTGTGTGAACTTGACTTTGTTGTTGTTGGTGGGTGGAATCATGAAAGACGTGATCAATATCTGGAACAGGCTGTCGGGCCGAAGCTACTCGGCTGTCAGCCAGAAGCAGGACGATCTGCAGCAGAGGGATCAGAACCTCAGGGAACAGCAGGACCCGGTCATTTACGCGAGGAGCTTGCGCCGGAAGTCCTCAGTTGTCGTCAACCAGTTCTTCAACAATGCCATTCCGCTGCACGCCGATGGCCGGCCCAAGTGGGCGAGAAGTAAGTGAATCAAAGAGAATTTTTTTTTCTTGTTTGCACGACGGATTTGCGGATTGCTCGCAGATTTCGCGCTGGACTCGTGAGTACAGTGTTTTCTTTGGGAGGGTTATTATAGTTGCAGAAACTTGATGCGTTTAGCTGTCACTTGTTTATCTTTTTCCACTCTAATTGCGCGTTCTCGCTTCAAGCGGAAGTAAACATAAAATAAATCAACGCATTGTTGCATAATATTTGTCGGGTAATTATTCTGAATCCTCAGCGTTTTCCTACAATTCATTCTACGTTACTCAGAGCCTATAATTATACTAGAAAAAAAGCCTCGACATACCGTATACAGCGGAGTAACCTTATCAATTAAAATCATAAAAACTGCGATTGAACATCATTTATATTATTATGCTAATGGTTATCCCTGATATTAGCGTATTTCCTCCAATCTAGTTAATTCATCTAGTTTAACGAATCGAAACTTTTTTAGCTACGATTCGGAAAAAGTCTCTTCTGATTATCGAGCCAAGCTGTAGTGTAGGCATCCTTTATCAACAAATTTTATCTTGAATAGAAAACTATCTGAATTACAGTAACTAACAAAAAGTTAATGGACGAGAGAAGAAACCGCTCGTGAATACGCGATGAGCCACAAGATTTTTTCTCATTGTTTACTACTGTAGCTATTGAAGTCTATTGACGCAATAACATTGCAATAAACCATTTTTTTCAAAATCGTCTGGCTGAACGTCTGCTTCGATTGACGAACTCGTACAAGCATCCAGAAAATTCCGTAGCCAGTATTTTTCTCTACCTCCTATAATTGATAGACAGACAAAAAGGCAGACGAGTAAGTGATTCACAACCGATCGCGCTTTGTTCTATAACCAAGCCAACAAAATTCAAATTCAATAGCGTCGTTATCGGTATACCTAATTCTCGTAAAACACCGCCATCAGCACGTAGTCGTAAAAATCAACGCGAAAATGCGTAATTCAAAGAAACGATCCTGAATCGAACGTCGACATAAGCAATTACATGTACGCAGACGTACACTCGCAGACCTGTTTACCGGAGCCTGTCGGTTGCGCATTCCTTCGACTTATCGCTTTGCGCGCAGACACCCTTCCGCGTTTTCGCGCTCGTCTTCTTAATTACAATGCATTATCATGAAGACACTGAAATTGCCGAGTTTTGCACGCTCGAAGCGATAGAGTCCAGTCGCGCGAAACGCGTTTTGCGAGCGCAACAAGCAAAATTTAAGCAGGACTGTTAATAACCGCTAATTAACAATTATGCTGATCTCTCTTGCGCGCTTTTATACTATTTTCAGCGATGCGTGAGCAGTACTATTATTGCGATATATGGCGCCTAGGCTCTTTTCAATTTCCCTCATCATGATCAGAGCTCAGAATGTATGTATCTCTCTTAAAAAAAATGATGGCCTTTGTTGTGAAGCATTTAATACGTGATTTTGATTGGTTGCTGGTTGGTTGCCTAGGCAACGAGATCAGAACCGCGCTTTAAATTCATAACCCTCAAAACAGTCATAACTCATAACCCTGGTAGAAATGTTTAAGGTGTTTAAAATGAAATGTGGAAACCTTGATAACAGATAAAATATATGTAATATAACTAGCAAGAAATTTTAGGAAAAATTAATCATTACCAAGAGTGTGTAGTATTACCCCTAACCCTATTTGAAGTAGTAATAAAGTGTGTGAATAATATTTAGTTTTTTTTTTTTTTTTAATGTCAGTGAGAAGTTCAATTAAAAGAATAAAGAGTTTGAAGATATACTGTGTCTCTGTGCCCAAAGTCGCCCCGGTGAGGTTTGAGAGGTGAATTTAAAGAAAAGTTCAGTATCCGAGTCAGTAAGTTTAAGTCTATCATTATACAATGCTCTTTAAATTGTAAAAAGGCTACTAGACAACTAAAATATGACACTGCCACTTCCTATGTTACCTAGAAATATGTAACCTAGATGATTCTGATTTTTAAACTGTTTTCGTTCATATTTTCACATCCAGGCTCATGCTAATTTTTTAATTGAGCAGGTCAAATTTTACTTATAGCCAGTTACGCAGAAACTACTATCTCTAGCACATTGTATTTCTGGTATCTAGCATATTTTTATATTTTTAGTCAAGGTTTTAGGTAATTAGAATTTTGACTTTTAATAGCTGTGAGAGATTTTGAGACCGATATCTGTTTTTTTATTTTTGCATTTATTCTCATTCAAAAACTAACAGGTCTCGAGAGCTCATATTTTGCATATAGGTTTCTTTTGTTATTGTGAAAAGATATTTAAAGTTGAATTGACCTTAACTGAAAAGCTTCTGATTTCGACTCCGACACTGATGCGTATGCAAACTCATGCTATACGACTAAATAATTATCATGGGTGTTGTAGTCGAACACAAAAGTATTTTAGTTAACGTTGATTCAACTTTAAATATCTTTTCACAATCACAAAAGAAATCTACATGCAAAATATGAGCTTTCTAGACCTGTTAGTTTTCGAATAAGAAAAAATGCAAAAATGAAGTAACAGGTATCGGTCTCAAAATCTCTCACAACTGTTAAAAGTCAAAATTTTAATTAATGCCTTGACAAAAAAGCTAAAATACTTATCATTTTTTTCATGTAAAAATACACTGGAAATCAGAAATACAATGTGCTAGAGATGGTAGTTTCTGTGTAACTGTCTACAAGAAAGATTTGATACGCTAAATTAAAAAATTCATATGGGCCTCGATGTGAAAATATGAATGAAAACAGTTAAATCATAATCATGTAGGTTACATGTTTTCTAGGTAGCATAGTAAGTATCTGTGTAAAATTTCAGTTGTATAGCTTTTTTATAATGCAAATAAATGGCATTGTAACGATAGACAAACCCACTTATACTGAACGTATCTTCAAATTCACTATTCGAACCAATGATGACGACATTGAGCATTATTAATATATTTATTAAAAAATAGTTTTGAGGGATTTATTAACATGTTACATGCTTATAAAATATTAGCAGACGTTAGTGTGCCGCACAACACTGATAATAGATTTTCTACCAGTGTTATTAGAGAGAGAGATAGAATCAAGAGCGCGCGAAGCGCGCCTTCATTCCTAGTAGAATATACAATCGATTTATTAATGTATATATTGCCTAAGATATATCGAAACTATCTCCATATGTCAACCATTACTACACTAATTTACTTATCGTGAATGTAGCAAGTCGATCACATGCTAATTTCTGGTATAATCGATAATTACACACATTTCCCCACCGCCTCAATGAGAACACCGAAACGTACTCTCCAAAAACCTTATCAATCGAGCGCGCAAGCCATTAAAAGTTCAGACGTGCTGTATCCATTCCGCAAAAAGCACTATTCTTTCCGCGACATGCCAACGACCAAATGGAATCGATCTATCAGTCGCGTCTTTACTCAGAAATCAGACAGGGGCGGTAATCTATGCAAAGTGAAAAGTGCTTGCGCGCGCCGATATCGATGACGACCATAGCGATCGCTGCTGTAAGGGAATCCCGAGAAGTCCTGACCTTGAAAAAGCGCTCGTTGGCGACGAGCCCACTCTGCTCATTTGGCATTCGCATGGGAGAACGGATTGCGACTCTCTTTCGAAAACGTGGCACGCGATCAAGAGCGACAATTTTTCAGAGAGTCTACAGAGTGCGACACTGATACTCGAATTTTATCTTCGATGCAGAACGAAGAAACTTTGTTGCGATTGTCTTTCAAACGCGTATTTTCCACCCGTTTACACTTTGTCATTGCTAGCTTTGCTTTCGTTTCTCTTTTTGCGAGCGATTATGAGTATTCGCTTCAAACGATCCGAGGCGCGATTCATAAGAAATTTTATTGCGATTTTAAGTGCGCAGCGTCGTGCCGGATAACACCTGTTTATCGGAGTGAATTTACGGGCCGTAAAGTTAATTGAAACTCTCATCGTGCGCCGTTGATTTTTGCATACATCGTTTGAATACGATCTGTGTATCGCCGATCGATGCGAATTAATCGGTAATCTTCCGCGATGCGGATCGGGAAAGTATCGGAAACCAGGACCACGGTAGAAATTTTTCGCGAGAGACCCGATTCGCCGTGATTTACTGCCGTCTCAGCGTCATGAAATTTAAGCACATAAATTTGCATACCTCAAACTAACGTTGACACCTGAATCTGAGTTGTCAGTCATAAGCTCGCGTGAGTCGCCGGAAAAACGTCAGAAGCGCAAATTGGGACAAAAACTCGCGACAATTGAAATCTGTGTGCGAAGACTTCGCACTGGTTTTTCGTTCGGCTCGGGGAAAACAACAGAATATAGTTTTTACTGCGTGTCATAAATTTCGGAGATGTTAATTGTGGTACTCTTCTATACGGCGAGTATACATGCCTTCTTCGCTCAAAGCGAACGACACGTCTCCGCATTCACTCCGTGTTCGGCGAGTGTCTTTTCACCGTCTCTGAACAATATTTTCGTTTCATCGAAGCAAACAAACGAAGAAAATCTCCTGCACAGCACGTATCATCTGTTTCTCTTTCGGCCGCCTATACACCTCTGTACAAAACACCGCGAGGCCGTTTGCAGCCTTCAAATGAAGCTATTACTAGACCAACCGCGACGTCGCGTGTGCTTCGAATGGATTATAATAATATTAAACGGCCCATCTCTCGCGCGCAGGTGGCCCGGAACCAAAAATAACATTGCCGCCGTCACGCGTGTGCTTTTATTATTCTTCATTGTGACCCCCCGCAAACGAAAAAAATATCAGACAAACACACACTCGTCGCGATGATCTGCGCTCGAGGCACGTCTCTCATTATTGTTATTATTAATATTCGAGGAGCGTCTTTACCTACTCGTTGAACTTTGACCGTTTTGGCGAGGCGCGATTATACATGCGAAAATTCAAATGGGCGAGCACCGAGTTCTTTTTTTGCCGAGAGGGCTTTTTCAGGATCGGTAAAAAAAGACCGGCGATTTTTGCTTTTCTTCCGAAATTGAAAGTCGCGCGTTGTAATGGAATATGGGTCGAGATTTGCGGATGGATGTGGGACATTGAAATTTTTGGAAAATACGCGGTGAGGACCTTACGAAAGAATCGATAAATTTCGCTGGAAAATAAACTTAAGGATTACTCGGCTTGCAAAATCGAGAAGATTATTTATACCATTCGCCTGAGAGATGGTCGCATCCGATAATTTTCGAGTTTGTCGTCACGTTTCGCCGGATTTATTGTCACCTGCAGTAGTCGATTAGATCGTTAGTCACGATTCCGAGTGTATAAACCCCACGTAACGCAATCATAATCCTTTGGCCATTCCGTAAATTTACGACCACAAAATAATATTCGCTGTGTATATGCGGCGGGAAAAGAAATGTAAATGTTTACGTCTCTTTTTCAGCGTGAACCGCGCGAGATTTGCATACTACTAGCCATAATTCGCGTGTTTGCCAACAGCCGCGATGAGATACGATGTCGACGCGGCTGATTTTCGGCAATCTGATCGATCTCAATCGATCGGTTGGCCGTGACTCTTTAAAGTGTGTCGAGGCATAATAATATCGTAGCTCATTTTTTTTTCTAAAACGAGCTTTTGCGCGATGGCGAAATTTCGGATTCGCGCGTATCCTTATGATGTTCTTGCGAAAAGAGCTTCCGACCGATTACTTCATAAGTATTGCCGACGTGATTTATGGGTTTCACACTTTGGATTAAGTTGTTACCGATATTGTTGGCGAATATTAATCGATTTCGGAACGTTTTGCTCGTGTGTGCCAAAAGCTTGATCGATGAATTTTTTTCAATTAGTCCATATGATCGGCAACGCTGAAGCAGCTTACGGATTCTCGACTCGTTCGAACCAACTACAGTATAGCAAATATAGCGTAACGACTCGCAGAAACGCCAAATGGGAGAAAAGCAACGCGATGCATTATAAGCGAACGTCGTATGAATTTGGCGCGGGTGTTCGATTGCTCGACTTCATTCACGATTCGAGGCGTCGGTGCGCTGCTAATCGTAACGGGAGATACTGTATATCGTTTATTTAGCACTCGAGTCGAATGCTTATATGTCCGATTAACTCGCACCGCTTGACGCGCCTGAAACGCCTTATCGGGAAAATATTCGGTCGTTAACGACTGGTATGTCTGTATGGAAAGTAGCTTAACGTATAGGTGATGCGTTTTCAGCCAATTTTCACTATATTCCAGCGATTCGCTTGCATATACGGCAGCTTTGAATGAAATATCAATTTTCCTGTTCGAGACTTGAATGTGAACCTTTTTGCGCTATGTTTAATGCATAGAAACATCGAGTTCGTGTAAACGTTTATGTACGGTCGCCGTTTAGTTCGCTGCCGATTAATCGGATAAAGTCATCGCCCGATTCCGAATGTCTCCAAATTTAAATGTAAACGTTAAGTATCATATTTATCTTGACGATTAATCTTGCGTGACTCACGGACACACGCGCCGCGATTAATGAAAATCAAAGTCTTCGGAAGTATCGAATTAATGTATAGAGGACCTGAAAAATAATTTTTTATCTTTCAAGTCGATCCAAGGATCAAAGCCCAGTCTGGCGGTCGAACGAGTCGAAAATCGTAGAATCTTCCGAATCGAAAATCTTGGATTTGCTTATCGATGATCAAGCTTAATACACGTAGTTAATAATGCGTTAATCCCAACGTAGAGCCGGACATCGAGAAAAATCGCTGTTTAGCATTATCAAAAAAACTGGTCCCCTGAATAATCCTCTTCCCGCAGAAGTGTGTCTTTCCAGCTGGATATATAAGATCGCGGAGAGTGGAAGTGTAAAAGTGGTACGATTCACTTCAACGTGAGTCATCGGCTGGAATAAAGTAGGAAACGTTGAATGGCGCGCGGTCAAAACTTCTGATAAAATCTTGAGAAATGCATGTATGATAATTTCCAAAAATGAGAATCCAGAATTTTTTGAAAATAAAAGGACCACGCGGACATCGAGTTGCCAAAATTGACTATTCACCTCTGCTTTTATGGCTTTGTAACGGGTTTCTTTTACGGGGAATCCGCGAGCTGCCTTTTTATGGAATATTTTTTGTTGTATTTTTATCGATGTCTTAAAAATTTCCAGCCACATTAAAATTATACGAGATAAGATCGTCCGGCATTCCGAATGGCACATTAATTGAACATAAAAGTAAATCTTTTTCTTCTCTGCGCGGGTTTGTGACTATTTACATGTGCTTGGATGCGATGTGCGTGTACAAGTATACCGAGACCAAAAGAGGAGCATGCTTAAGTACACGTATGCATGCGCAGAAATTTTCCAAATCTCCTCGGTTGCATGCGGAACAGTTATGTACCGACTGACGCACTTGATTCCAGTGTTTGAAGATTACCGCGAAATTAGCAGCACATTTTCGCCGTTCACTGTAATTTTTCAATCGGTACAACCGACAATTATCATTGACACGACTAGTGAGAAACGAATACATCGTAGCAGACTCGTAATTTCAAAAATCTAAACATATAAACGCAGCCGAGATACCACATTCCTTGGGTTCTGCAAACTCGTGACCGAAAACAAGTCCAGTCTTCATTTCCACCCTCCCCTCTATGAGTATCTGGTTAGCTGCGATATAATGCTGCTCTTCTGCTGCGCCGCGGCGAGAGCGGTCGCTCGCGGCAGGGATCGGCGAAACCGGTTCCCGCTCAAGAAAATTTCGCCAAAACGACTCGCGTAGAAATTTCCAGAGCTCGCGCGCTCCGCGCATTTGTTTACGAGCTGACTCCCCTCCCTCGATGCACTTTTTGCACATTTTGCTGTAAGAGTATCCGCGCTGACCGGTCCGCGCCGTTTGGCAATTAAACTGATGGGATGCCTTTGCTTCGGATTGAGGTGTTTTTTTCTTGAGCTGCGTCGTCTTTGTTTCTTTTTCTGATACAGATCGGTGTAAGTATTTGCTGACCAAGTTCAAATCCTTGATACGCAAATAGAGTGAATACTATTTCATTGACGCATAAAAGTCTAGTCTAATCTAATCGAACTCACCCGATTAAGAAAAAAATTCATTTTAATGATAATAATTAACGCTCGTTTTTTGTTTGCACAATACATCATTTCGTTGGGCACGCACGCATATGTGGACGGAAGGTACGATGATAAAAAATATAGCTGAATGCACGTGTGCATTTGAATATAGCACATGCTCGATTATTATCAAATAAAGATAATGGGCGAATGCAATCATAGACGGGACGGTGAAATCATCTGATCTTTCTTTGTTGAGCGCTAATATTTCGATAAAGGCAGTTATAATATAAACTCGATATTGCAGATCCACGTGTGCACAAAGCCATTCAGAGGTTTCACTCGTGTGAGTGATTCATAACTAGTTTGACCGAAGATTTATTGAACTGTGCTACCGCAAACCTGTTAATTAATTCGCTAGACGACGCAGAGAGAACGGAGAAACAAATCCGATTTTTATCCACCTTGAGCCTCTTCCATTGCATATAAAGACCTTCTCTACAGCAATGTGCGAGTATGTATCATTTAATCAACACTCATGACCAAAGTCACGGCGGATTTAAGTCACGCCTCTACTATAATTACAATACCGATTTTTCAAAAATTGACGGAAAGAAGCGGTTTTAACTCGACAGTGCTTACAATCGAATTCTTCAAGAGAAGATCGGTAAAGATCGGCCTGCAGTCGACCGCGCCCGATTTGGCTCTGAAAAAAAAGCAGTTCCTCTCATCAAGTATCGTGACTCGGCTGCTCAAGTTGTACACTTACATCTCGCACAATAACCCAGTGCACCGCATTCGCCTTGCGACTATCGCTTCCGCGGAGCAATAAAACGCGAAAAACCTCGCCTTTGTCGACCGAAATCGTTACTACCGATCGTAATCGGCATCACAGATGCATATCCATACTCTTGGTCTCAACAACGACGAAGTAGGAGCAGAGAACGTTCGAGGCGCCGCTGCACCGCAATGATGATGGTTGTTTCGACGCGGCTGGTTTATCACGATGGTTATAATGTTGAGAGAGAGAGAGAGAGAGAGAGAGAGAGAGAGAGAGAGAGATGCGTCGTGTATCGCGTAGTGCGAACGCGTGTACGTATACGTACGCTTGAGTTTGCAACGAGAAAACGAGGAGCGGAAGGTTTATGTAATGATCGTGCGCGCGGAGACGTAATTGGGGTGAAATTTCCGCGTCTGGGCTTACCTATTAAAGAGCCTGATTCATTTCATTGATTATATACGCAGCTTGCTTAGCTCGGCTCCGCAACCAGCTATATTCGAATGCGTTACTTTTATGTTTCTGTCGTCTAGACTTTTCTCGGGGAAATTTGGAAAATTCGAGTTGGTTATTCGACACGACTGGTTATGAGCAGAGATATAAAGTATCGATCCATGAACTATCGCCGGCTGGACTACTGCACATAATACCGATAAAATTTCGACGCTCGAAAAGCCCGATACGTTTGAAAATAGACACGCCGTACAAAACTGTCCGACATGAGTGATAAGTTTATCGCCAGATACGAGGTCTTCGAACCGATATTACTATACGCTCGTATACATAAAGCGCAAGGCAGTCCAGTGGATACGCAGGAAATCGTCTCGATGCGACGCTAGTCGTAAACAATATAAACATCGCTCGATCAAAAAATGCACGAAGCCGACGACCTCGACTGCGCGATTATACATCAGTGCGAAAGTAATAAACACTGTCGCATAGATCGGTATACGATTCTATTGTACCTGCAGCATCGAAACAGCGTTATACAGCTCAACGAGTCAACCGATCGTCAAGCCGATTGTTCCGAATCGGTTAGAGCGAGAGATCCGCGCAATCGTCGGCGCGCGCGCGCGATTTATATGTATTATTGGCGCTATCAAGGATAGCGCCGCGCACAGACACTGCACTTTCACGTCATTACGGCACACATAGTCCCGCGCGCACGCGAATTTGTCATGCGGAGCGCGAGCCTCGCTATTATGCAAATCGATTTGGGCGGTCATATTTCGTAACAGTCGGTCTGCGTGCGTCCATGTATCTATATGCGTATGCTGCACTTGCTGAAAATGGAAAAATCGAGCGGGTATTCGGGAGAGCGAAAGTAAGCGTTTCCGTCGTATATATTGGTGGGGATCGGTCGGTTTATATATATGGTATCAAGCGTTCTACAGATGCACCTTTTTCTCTTATGGCTCCTGTACGCGCGCTTTTCAACATCTGAGCGACGGGAAAGCGATAGCGACGTTGATTTTGATGGCGCTGAGCAGTTGAACGGTGCTGATTTTGATATTGATTTGAAATAATTTGAAACTACATTTGTTATATTGAATTTTCAAATTAGATTAGCGCTAATTTAAAACACACTTGATTTTACGTATGTTTATCACATTCGGTGTGTACAAATTGGTTTTATCAGAAGTGTACATAAATTCAGGAAACGGAAGGTTACGTGAATGTACTCGCAAAATTATCCGATATAACTGGTTTGCGAGTATAACAGCCGACTGTATACGAGATCGGCTGAAGCAGTATAGGTACAGTTTGACATTTAAACCATAACAAACTTAACTTAGCGCGTCCTTTTGCTTTTTTTACCTCAAGCACATTAACGTAATCGAGTGGCATGAGATGTGAGCTTTTCTCGGGCACAAAATCGGCAAACAGCATTTTTCTCAAATGACTTGTTGACGCGAAGCGCATAACAAGGGGTAATTCCGTCTATCCCGATCTGAAGCAGAGACGCCCGCTTTCCAACTGTTACCTCGTCGAGGAATGTCATTTGTGCTTCAAACTTCGAATTTCTATTTCCCTTATCATAATGCTGCCTGCTATAACTGCGCGTTCCTGTGAATAAATCAATAGAAAATCCTTGTAAATGCCGATCAAGTCAGTATATGTAAATATATTGAGCGTTTCGCAGATGACACAAACATTTTTTTCTGTCCACACCATGTTATATAAAACACCGGAATTCATTACATTTGATTTGAATAAATTCCCAAAACATATATATTTTAATAAATATCGTTATACAAGCTGCTCGCAAAAAACCAAACGGGCGACTAAAAATAAAAAAAAAAAGACAACTTTGGACAAAATACCGTAAACGGCGAATCACGATGAATCCGGACGATCAGCCGTATCATCGAATATAAATATACTCACGGCAAATTAATGAAGCGGCTCCCGGCGAGACCCATACGCACACATTCACACGTGCGCACGTGCGCTACCGACCCACCAATTGGTATTCCTCGTCGAGATTTATGGGACAATCGCTTGACACTTATCGGCCGTTCGATTAAGCGCTACGTCTTGTTCCTTTTGAGAGGAATGGACACTATCTTGATTTCCGATCTGCCCAGTGACGATCAGCTGTTTTCGCTGTGAGAAAATTCGCTTCTTACGTTTAATCGATTTGGCGGAATACGACGGGATTCCGGCTTTTTTCGTAGTACAGTATACGAAAATTACAGTTTTCTTTACTATATATTAAACATTTCTTATCACAGAGATTTACCGCTTGGAATATTCATGGTCTTGTAAATGATATGGGAATAGAAGCTCCAGATAAGCCTGAAAACTAATTTTAGCGTCGGAAGAATAATTCAAATCGACAGTGTACAAACGAAAGTATCAAACAGTATACGTTATTTAGATTTATTTAAATCGAGTGCGAATCGATTTGTACGATAACCAACTGTTTTAATGGTAACCACCCAATATCTCAGTTCACAGCGTATAAAGTAGCTTCGCCCAAAAGTTGCCGGAACGACGCAGAAGTGAACGAAACGCAAAATATAATATATATATATATATATAAATAATGTCATTAACATCAACAAGCAATTACCATTAGTCAGCATCCAGTGCTCGTGTACCGACCAATGCCACCGAGGTTTTCGAGTGCTTTTCGCTATTATATCTGCATGTAGCCAAACAAACAAAAAACAGGTGATTCCCAGTCTCAAGAATGCCACATACTACTACGCGCGATTTCGTCCGAAACGACGATGCACATTTTTTTTATCGCGCGTCGTTATAAAGTCACGCGATAATGCACAATAAATACGAATCGCTTCCTGATTTTTATAGCGGCCAGCTCTCGAGAAAGGAAAACTACGGGCTTTTTTGCACGCCGAGAGTACCAGATCGTCCCGGAGATATATAAAATAACGGTATAGACTGTGCAACGACGATATAAAAAAAAATCGTTATCGCGATCGCATACTACTAGCCATTAAAAATAAAAAACGAATCCTTCAGTCGAAAGCTATTGTCGCCCGTCGGCGATAAATCCTCTGGCGCAAAAATTCACCCGCAGTCGCTTCCGCGTCTCGAAGAAAAAAATCGCGGCAGGTGAGTCAATCGGCCTCTCGCGCGATCGGGGAAGAGCTATATAGGAGCTGCCGAGCCGCGTTATACGAGTAGCCGTAGAAGACACAAGGATAGCCGGCTCGAAAAGAGACGTGATTCCGTTTCGGAACGACCCGATTAACCGCGCGCGCGACTGTATACATACTTCGCAGACAAAAGCCAATTATCGTGCGACGCTTTTCGCGCAAGCGCGCATGTGCGGTATCCTGAAGTCAAGGAGAAGCGCGAGCAATTTCTCCCTCTGTTTTTTCATCCGTGCGCGTGTGCACGAGCTTCTAATTCATCGAGTTGATGAACTTTTATTGCCGGCGACGTTATGCGCGAGCTGTGCGCGATAAATCGCGACGGATTGCGTCAAGCGGATCCATAATAATTCGTTAAGAAAAATAGTAACTTTTGTATATAAACGAGAGGTTTTCCCCGGTTGCGACAATGTTAACGTGCGACAATGCACCGAGAGCGCGGAGCCGCTTATTTTCCGCGATTAAGAAATAGAAAAAAAGTATAACCGGACAGATTGAGGGAAAATCAAAATCTTATTCATTCGATATAGTATAATAATAAGCACATGAAGCGCGGAAATGAATTATTGAGATAGTTTTTATCGCGCGGCTTATCGTTTAATTATGTCTTGCTTGGCTCGTTACGTGTGAAACCTAGTTGCAGCGGAACATCGTTTTTATCTCGGTAAGGACCAATTGCTAATTTCAATTTGGCAGCTCAATGCCATCCCAGTGATTCTAGCCACCGTATATTCGATAAGAATGTCTATATCATAATAATATATATAATTGCTTTCCTCGTACAGTAATAAACGTTTGTCCAACTTTGCATATCGACGAGTTGACAACCGGACCTTATCCCGTACACTTAGTAACAACACCTGTCTGTCAATCGCGTTATGATAGCGAAGTTTCATTGATAAGTTGCTCGCACTTTATTTATTATCATCTAACTAATCACTGCTTCGGTCAACATCAAGAAATCCTCCCGTATGCAAAAAGTATAAGCTACTCGATAACGCACGAGAGAAAAGTAGGCCACCGACGCGAGAGAGAAAAAAAGAAGAAACAATCGCTTGGTCGCCGAAAAATAAACTCGTAACGCGTAATCTATCGCGAAAAATCCCACTACACACACGACGCTTCTCAGAACCTTGACTCGACACTCCGCTCGCGAGCTTGCGATAATCCGCGCTATCGTCTTCGAAAAACCTCGGCCGAATCTGGGTCACTGGCATCTAGCCTCGACTTTGAGCTTATTCTCCTTTTTCTCTCGCCGCCTCTTGTGACGATTCGTATGTGAGTGTATGCGGCGACGCACAGATTGAGATCACACGCGCAATTGTGCAATTTCAAGGACGCGATCGAAGACGACTGGAAGGCGGCCCGAAGAAGATCAGGGTTATAGTGCGTCTCTGTTTTGTTTTCTTCGCTGCCGATAAGTCGCAACGAGTATATAGTAGGGAAAAAGTCGCACAGTGCGTGATTTTTTCCTCGTGCGATTTTGTTGAAAACGAACTTTGGCGTATTCTTGGTTTCAAATCAAAAGATACCTTTGGTACGTCTCAATAGCCGACGATACCGATCGTTCGTCACAGCCGCGTAATTTGAATTACGAATACATATCTAGCTAACCGATCTTAATCCGCGAGCGCGCGACAAACGTTTACCATTGGAAAAAAGCCCATTTAAAGCGAGCGCGCGCGATATCGGCGTAAACAAGCTGCATACGTGCGCGCGAGCGAGTCGACGTAGTGTAGGAAAAACCTGTAGCTGATGGAAGACGCACTTAGGTGAATTAGAAAATTTGAATGTGTACGCTTGATGGATGTGGCATTATTCTTCCTTAAAAGAGGATTGATCGCCAAGTCACGAAAAAACCGGCGACATATCCTTGAACGGATCCCGTGCGCCGCCTGTGAGTCAGGAGAGAGAGAGAGAGAGAGAGAGAGAGAGAGAGAGAGAGAGAGAGAGAGAGAGAGAGAGAGAGAGAGAGAATTGATGAGAATTCGAAACCGCTACTTTATCCACGACAAGCGCTCGCGCGAATTTCGAAATACCCATTACGCACGCGTGGATTTAATGGCATAGCGACGGCGCAGGGAACGATGAACGCTAGATCGTATGCATGGATGCGCGCACTGCGTTGTACGATGTGATGTACGTTGCTTGAGTTGATTGAAAAATCACAGCCGATCGTACAACTAACGAAAGTCTTCCTTTTCTTCCAGGCATCTTCGTGCTGATGACGATTGGCTTGTTGGGTCTGGTAACCGGTTGCGTCGTTCTGGTGCTGCAGCCCTACGAGTTCATTTTTAAGTGGAAGGCGACCTTCGGCGAGGGCGGCGAGATCTACGAGATCTGGCGAGCTCCGCCCGTTGATCTCTACCTCAAGGTCTACCTCTTCAACATCACCAACCACGAGGCTTACATGAACCGCGAGGAGACCAAGCTCAAGTTCGAGCAAATTGGCCCCTACGTCTACAAGTAAGTATTGCGGCAAAAAAAAAACGGTATTTCGCGTTTCGCGAGTGCGCGTACGTTCACTTCTCCGATCGACGTTTCACACGCGCGACGAGATCCCGAATGCGCTGATTTTTGCAATCGAGGTCGCGACGACGGCTAAAAAAATTCAGTGGCCATACACTTTCTCGCGAAAACGGGACAGACTTATCGTCTGCCATAATGCGATAAAAGATTTGGCCGTAAACAGCCGGAAAGTAGTTCATCACCCGATTGCGAATTAGTTATTTAACCGTTGTCCTTTATTTCAACAGAGAATATCTGGAGCACGGAAACGTGACGTTCAACGATAACGGAACGGTGACAGCTGTGCCTCTTCATCCTCTGAAGTTCATGCCGGAGCTGAGCAATGGAACCGAGGAGGACATCGTCGTGATGCCGAACATCGCTCTACTGGTGAGTTAGGGGAAAAATGTTGACAGGCCATTTACGCGATACCCGTTCCAATGTGGGACGATTTGCAAAAGGTGTTAAAAGCTTCAGTGCCTCATTAGAGAAATAAGGTTTCGGAGTAATCGATCAACCTATTGTGTAACCGCACACGTGGACCCTTGCGAAATCGGCTGCAGAAAAGAATTAATCACGATGCGCGAAATAATTTATCTCGCAATATAATATGCAAATTAAAACTATACGAATGAGTCTTAAAATAAAGTCATCGCGTCCCGGCGAAGCATCCCGATTCTCGATCATTCCGAAATATACATTCCGAAATAATTCCACCGACATGCGGGGACAGCGCGGCGCGAAATCGAGGAAAAAAGGGCGCCTGTCGCAGGGTCGTTGCAATCACGCGCGCAAAACTACGTGCGCGCTCTCTCGTCTATCCCACGCGCACTGGTCGTTCTATGGCCTTGGCAAGGTCGTCGTTTTTCGGAGCCGAGAGATGTGAACGTCCGGACGTAGCCGTGAGGGACACTTGAACTCGCGCTCACTTTCGTGCGCGGTGCCTAGTCGCTCTCGCTTTATTTTTATTTTATTCGGAATCTCGAGTGAATCACTCGCTCGGCCGCGTATGATGTCTTTTCCGTCGCGGTTCGCGATACGCACGAGGTATATGACGAACTAGTTCGCGAAAATCGTTGACCGCCACAATATGAGTTCTTCGTACACGACCACTGCGATTGTTACGTAAAAGTTTCCACCCGATTTTACGTTGTTCACGCGAAACTCACTCTCGTACACGTGCACTTTTATGCAAGACGAGATTTACGATCGAGGAGTAAGAGGTGTGTGTTTGGCTTGACTTATTCGGGGAAGAGGTCATACGCCGAGAACGCTTTACATAACAGAGAACGCGCGAAAGGTCATCCACCTGGATTTCGATCGGTTTATTTGTATATAAGTTTTACGGGTCAGAAACCCGATGTAGTGGCGACGCGACGCCCTTGGATATGAAAGAGGAAATGAAGGGAAATGTCAGTTTCGATTTTGTTTTGGGAAGCAGGAATTAACTATTTGGTAATTAACCGCGTATAAATGCTAATGATTCGATGTTTTTCTTCCCTTGCCGTTCTCGCATTTTGTTTTGAATTTCATAATGATCGTGTGATTTCACGATGGAAAAGATGCTCTTCTGATCGAATTAATCTTATTTGAAATATGTATTCTATTTTTATTGTATAAAGAAGTTCAGCAACGTTGTTTACTAAAATTAAATTAAGATGAAAAAATCGCCGCAGACACGCGATAAAGCGATTCACGACGTCCATATACTTGCGTCTGAAGCGCGTCTGCATCAGTGAATATTTCCAATAATTTACGAACCCAATCGCAGCCTGGGTTTACACGCTGATTAATTAGGGAAGTTATTATGCGTTGTACAACACAAGAGCAGGACGATAGGGGCTATCTTTGTCCTACATTACTCGCCAATATTATCTGACGATTAATGAACACCGCTTTACAACTGTCTTCGATTTTTTGCGGCACGTGAGCACAGCAATACGCGGAACGAGTCGGCAGTAAAACGTCGATTCTTTTGAAAAAAAAACGTTTCGTTACACATTCCCGAATTTCGCACTCGTATAACCACCAGCATAAGAAGAATCTGAGATTAGCTAACAACTGCAAACAGGACAATCGCGCAGACGTCGACTTCCGCATAAATCAGCTCGAGCCAGACGTATATTCCGAATTCTCGGGTAGATCCCTCGATTTTCGTTAAAAATTCCTTGCAACGCCGAGGAATTGTGGTAATGTACCTCTTATCCACTCAGCGCACGCGGCTCCAATCACGGGCTATACTTTTTAGTTGAAAAATGCGCCTACACGCCGTGAATAAGCGAAAAATTTAGTCGGCAGATTCTCTGAAATCGAGGCGAATTTATTCCGCCTCGCTTGTTTTCCTCGTGTCGCGCGGGACTCTTTGTGCCACTTTTTTTCTCTCGCTCTTTCTTCTCTTTTCACAAACGCGAAGAAGACTTACGCTCGTGCGCTCTGCAACAGGTTCATTTGGTTATTCACGTGGGCTTCGATTGGTTGGTTCGGCTGATGCACTGACTACTAAGGAGTCGCATTGTGTAAGGATGGAAAAATGTGGCTGAGCAGAAGAAGAAGTGGTAAATGGTCTAATTGGATTTTATAGCGTGTCGGTGAGAAGCGCGGTTGTTTTGAATAAACGCTTTTCGGAATTTATACTTCTATGCTGATGCAGAGAGAAGCATGTTGTATACGTTACGCGACTGAGATAAAAAAAGAAGGAGAAATAAGAACTATCGAATTATTGATGATAGTGATAATGGTCAAGGCTGTCCTCATTTTTATGCGATTATAAATTACGTAAAAAAAGAATCCAAACTCGTTACCGAATATTGAACTCATTCGATCGCCGTCGATCGACTCCAGAACTCGAACTGTGTGAACTCGAGAAAGCTCCCCCATCGGCGGACTCTAGCACACGAGATCCGGAAGAAATCGAAAATAGAGTAGTCTCGCGCTACACGCGTTCAGTACAGATAACAAGCATGTGAGCTTACAAGAGGTCGACGATCCGATAACTCGCTATATTGCATATACGCACACATACTTATGCGCACAATAGAGACGTCGATGCGTTTCCTCAAATGGCTGGAAAAAAGCCAAAGGGGTCACGCATATACGCGAAGAATTTCGCAATTTATATGGACGTAGATTTTCTTTCATTTCGGCTTACTCTATCGCATGATCGGGAGGTGCGATGTCCACAGCTGGAAAAATGTAAACCGAGCATAGATATCAAGAGGTGCTGATCTCGTGTGCGTCGCCGCGAGTTATTTCGAAACACGCGTCACACAATTGCAGTCGTGATTTATCGTGGCTTTTGACAGCTGCTCCGGGAGAATATAGACGCGATTCGAGTCTTTTGTATGTACGAGGCGCACGAGATAATAAGGTTCGCGCGCGGCACGACTGATATCTCTTCGCTTTTCGCTGCTTTTTTTCGCTTCTGTGCGTATTATACGTATGCACGCCGAGAGGAAAGCACACGTGCGGCTGATATGTCGAAACAACCCAGTTTTACAACAACAAAGAAAGATTCATCATTCCACATATAGAGCGCGTGACCCTTTTTTTAATCCTAAAGAGGAAAGCGGTTGATTAAGATGAAAAGCAAAAGAGGGGGTCCTTTCAATGCCCGATTATAGGGACGTTTACCCCGTGCTCTTGAGCACCGAAAGCACTCGGCGAACGGAAAGATAAGGATAAGGTGTAACGAACGATCTCGAGAGCTCGTTACTACCTACGCCACTCGGGCGAGATGCAAACGATCAGGAAGAAGACAAGGTTGCCGAGGTCGACCGTAAAGTCGAACGGAATTAAAAAAAAAATAATAAAATCCGGGGCTGCGTCGTTTCGCAATACCGACCGCATGTCCCGTTGACTTTTGCGTGTAGATGCGATGACACGATAGTCGCGAGGGACGACTATGCGAAAATTTCGAATAACAACATCCCGATTCGTTTTTTTTTTCATCCGTGGGCGCGAATTCGCCACAGCCGCGATAATCGAAGCTTCCAAAAACGTTCAACGACGCACGACGAGAGCTTGCGATGTTATTGAGCGAAAAATTCCTCCACTAAAACATTCCCATAAACCACGTCGAGATACGTTGCCGGTGACTTTTTTCATGATAGCCAAAAAAACGAAGAAGGGAAGGATAAAGGAGAAAACGAGAGAAAGAGAGAGAGAGAGAGAGAGAGAGAGAGAGAGAGAGAGCAAAATTAAAGCGGAGATAGGAGCGACTAACAAACGACGACAACAACACGGGAAAAAATAAAACGAGGATGACTCTCCCCCCAACCCCCACCCCCCGAACATTAGGAATACCGGATATACCTGCGCAGGAGAAAGAGAATATATATTCCGGGGATATTCCACGAGAAGGACTACTTTTATCCTAAAAATATATATTGTAACCGCGCGTCAAGCTGTGACGTTCGGTGCGTGTGCGTACACGAGCGAGGTCAGATAGAATCACGCGGATCGTACCTTTAATTAGGTATTCGGAGGTCGATAGTGGTTTTGTTTATTGTGCGGCGAGAGATTTTCCACTGACGAATTGATCGATAGGTACAATTCGGTTAATTTATTCTCGCGTTTAGGGACTCGGAACTGACCGGTGTAAGCACGTAAACAACTTTTTTCGCTGGACATGCTGTGATCCAATTCGCCAGTGGAAAATATCACGCTCGATTTTTCTAAGAGACGAAAAAATCAATTTTTGCATCCTCTTAACGATCGCTGCACTCGGCGACGGGGAAAAAAGCCAATGAATACAAAGTAACATAGTTCTCCACTGCGAAATCGACATCCGCGTGCAGTCGCTTCTAGAGTATGCTAGATTTATACAATCTAATGTTAAGAAGCGACGGAAGCTTGACTCTTTATTATTAATCGCTTCGGCTGATCGTTCCGAGAGCATGCTGGAGAAAAATTGGGGAAAAATTTTGTCATTCTCCGCACTCGACAGATCGCAATCGTTTCCGCTGCATATACAATGAACGTAGACTCGCTGCCAGAGGTCACCTTATCGATTATCCGCGGAGAAAATGTATTGAAAACAATCTCGCGGAAAAAACAAAACGCGCAGCGTTTAAAATTGAAGAGGCCGAAAAGCTTCTTCCTTTTGAATTTCGAGAAGCGCGCGCTGCAGGTGCAAGCCGCGTTGTGTTTCTTCATGCAGCGCCACACGCCTCCGTACGATCCTTATGACTCGTCGCTGAATCCGGTTGTCACACGCGCATAAAGAAAGTTACTCGAAATGCAACCAGCATATATACATTTCTTTATCGTGTTGGAATAATACTTTGAAACGATGACAGTGTGTTCTAAGAATATCCGAACACGCGTCTATTCGATGTTAATAAACGAATCGGTTTCCCAAATAATTATATTGTTATTATTATTATTATTACTAAATGCAGCTCATTCACCTTTCATCTGCGCGGATACGTTATAGCATTCATTGAAGTTACCCAAGGCTCTGGAAAATTCGACGTCACCTGGCGCACCGAAAAATCGGCGTACAAAGAAAAATAGTTATAAGGAAGGTGAAGGCGTTCGGGTCGCGTGCCGGTCGCGCACGCTCGTGAGTTGCGCAATATTTTCGAGCCGTCGACCGAAAAAGATGCTGTGCGTATATTACCCTGAAGCTGTAGCTCGTTGTGTCGCGTCTTACGCAAGCGATTACTCGTGAATTATCGCCGATTTTCGCATCGCGATTTTGAGTTTTCAAACCGATTTTTGCCGTACTTGTACGTTTCGATTGAAGCATTTTTTTTCGTTCATCTATAATCGAGCGATAAGTTTTCCTGTTACCACTTGCGAAGTTTACAAAGTGCATCATATTTCATCGTCGAGGAATCTCGATAAATGCGTTGTATCCTGAATGCGAAAACTCGTTTTCGCTTCCGAATGCACAAAAAAAGAAAACCAGATTCTAGGTGTATACATGCTAAACATCGAGCGTAGAAAAACCCGAGGACAGACGCGACAAGCTTTTTTTTCCTAGCGTCGGGAAAAAAAAACAATTCCAATGAAAAATCGCGGCGGAAATCGGATGGAACCCCCCCGGGGCGTCCATAAGGTGAACCGACGCACGAACCTTCTGGAATAAAGTAAGTAGCGCTGGAAACCGGTATGTGTTCTCTCGCGTATGTGCTCTTTTTTGTCCTCCTCCCCGTGCGCGCGTATGTAACAGTAATCGAGCGGTGCGGAATATTTTCCTCGGCGACATGTTCGAGCGCGAGATTCTCATAATGCGCGTATGGAGTTTAAGCCTCTTCTTCGCGCCTTTGTTCGAGAAGATCGCAAACCGGAACTTTTTGCACTGGATCTGCTGATGAATATACCGCTGGATTGTTCGAAGTCGTTTTTTAGCCGGAACTACCGCCAGCTCTTTTCGTCGGTGTTTATTAATGGGGATTTATTTTTAGAGATACTGGCTTTATTTCGGTCGCGTTTACCGCGCTCTGCGGGCATGTACTCGCGTTCGCAGCTGTATTTTTAACATTCATTATCATAAACGTTCTTGCGTTATTCATCATCTAATTTTCAAATATATAAGAGCAGATTGATTACGCGTATTACACTGAAAAAAAAAACACAGTCATTTCTGCTGTAAAGTCCGGTAGTTTTAACCGTTCTGCCACCGTAATGACTGTTCAGTAAGAACAACGGTGTGCCACTGGTAGTTTTGGCGAGTCGCGACTCGTAAAATTGGTCGCTTACGCGGGACACCAGCAAAAACGACCGAACCGATTCTTTAAAACTACTGAACTCTACAGTAATTTTGGCGAGTCTTCGTACAATGACGGATTACTGGTGCGATTTCAGTTAAAATGGCTGAGTTTTTCTGAGTTTTTTTTTCAGTGTAATATTTATTAGTGTCTTGCGTGCTGTACACTGTGAAAGCACAAGTATATTGAGACGCGTTTGTGGCTCATTGTTATGCATCCTGAAAATGTGGCAAGATAAAGTAGTTTAAAAATGTTCCACGAGCTTGACGTCATATCGCGAAAAGTGTTACAGCGATGACGACATGGAATTTCTGGTTTAACTTATATTCCTTACACTCCATATTACAATTTACCGCTAATTATTAAGTTGACAAAAAGATAGTACGCGTGCGATAAAAGGAAATGCCGTTCACCTGACGTTTTTCACTTTGACGATAATTTATTTATGCAAAATTACAGCAACGTCCAGATTATTATCTTCTGCTGGATGAAAACTGCTTTGATAGTTAATAACTTATTCGTGTCATCGTTTCGCCGGAAAAATAAACGGAAATTCTTCGGAATGGACTGTGTGGTACGCAGTCGTTGCCACCAGATCTCACCCGGCTGATAAAATGTAGATGACGATCAAGTGAATTCGCGTAAACCAGCTGTGTTGCTACTAGCGAGAAAAATAACAGTGTACAATGGCAACGTTTGCATTGACGTCTTCAAGAAAACCGGTTGCGTTATATTTTTGCGGATTTACGGAAGCCACAAGAACAGGAATGCGAAATAAACGAGATGAATGGAAATATTCGAAATTTAGGCTGACACTTATCGTATAAAGGACGCGTTTGTTGTATTTCTGAGACGTAAATCAATCGCCATGAGCCGGAAAAACTGTGTGAATCAGAAATTCGCGACCCTGGGAGATCGATTCACCGATTCGTAAGAAGTTCTGCGTAAAAACGCGCTATTTTACCGACAAATAAACACCACCGGCTAATTAATTCACTGACTTATACGGAGACAAAGTGCCTTTCAACGCTACCTCAGTATCGACAGGAATTTCGCGAATTCAGATCGAAGATCTGACTCAGTCGTGAAAAGCCGCAAGAATCCAAGGCGTCGGTTTCCCCCATTCAGATCTCGGCATTTCTAAATGCACTGTTTATAAAACATCGCAAAGGTCGGCGATAAAATTCAATTGAGCTTTCCTCGCCGAGAAAAATAATTCGATCACAAGCTGTACACAGCAGTTTATTTACAAGCTCAACGAACAATGACACATGGAAGTCGCAGCCTTTGATTAAAGTAGAGAATCTGCGCTCGCGTACAAAAGAACGTTAATTTGTTCATGTAGACGAGTAAATTAGCCGTGCGACGATAACAACGCAAGCTCGTTTACCTCGGCCGTTCTCGAAACTTGCAGCTTTTATATTTTCACACACCCTATATACTATCTTCGATGGAGAAGCTTTTGCATCACACAGCACAGCACTTAACGAACAAACGCTAATCGCCGAAAAGAAGGTTACTCGATACTGCCCTATCCTGTATATAGGAAAAAGGCACTAATTAACCATAACCGCGCTTTACGATCAATAAACCTTTGTCGCGTGTACGTGTGGCCAAAGCGCAACACTTGGGAGCGGAGAAAATTTAATGTTTTGAAAGGATTGCGCAGAACCGAGCCGCTCAATTTACATTCCTCCCGATATCTCCGCACGCGCGTTGCTCCAAGTGTAGCGTTCGCCTGGACTTATGTAACGATCGTATCGATGGACCGCTGCATCTCCGGTTGTCAACCACGAGGCTCTTACGTAATTTACGCAATTCTGCATGTACGCGTTTAATTAGCGCGAACAGATCGAGTTCGATATAGGTGGTAAAGTGCGCGGTTATTTGGGTTTGATCGCATTTTTCGTGCGCATATGGCGCACTAAAAACCGGTATATCTTCATAGTTCTCGGGACGAATCAAGTAGAGCGGAACACCGAGTAAGTTCTCTTGTTGGTGTTTTGGTTCGATTATTCGAAAAGTCATCGCGGAAAAAAGCTTTTAATTGCTAGGAACGAGCGATACACGCTGCCGATGCGGAGAAAAGATTATCGGATCGTTATGAGATCGGCGGGAGACGTAAGCCCGCGATCAACACAATTAGCGCGAAAAGCAAATTTCATTCGAACGCGTCATGGATAGCGGCGAAAAACAGCACATGCTCGGCAAAAAACGCACGAACGACGCTGTTTTTTTGCAGCGCGCGCGAGGTGCAGGATGCGGATGAAAAACTTTAGAATGTGGTTCACAGCTCAGCTCGAGAAGATGGAACAACTCATTCGACTTTACAGCGAAATGCGTAGAGATGCTGCATCCGATCGGACGTTATGCAATGGGTAAAAAGTTAATAGCGTGATTTTGAAATTCAAATTCTTTTTCGCGAAAGTACAATACGCCTTATTCGACAACGAAACTCTCCAGGTCCACGTAATGCATAATTGCTCGAAATTCTCGCGGAGCTGCGAGTAGCTTTCGTGAAAAGGTCGGTATTATAAACGCAGAACCAGTCGCGGGTAACTCGACTCCTTAACGCGCAGCCTCCGTCGGTACTCGCGTAAGCTGTTACCCTTACATAATAATGGAATCGCCGGTAATCGGACGTGCAAAAGTGCACTCATTGCGCGAAGAAAGTAAATTCGCGCGGGAAAGTGCACGAAATCGTGCTGGTAAAAGGAGCGATTGTTTGTTGCGAAATTTGAAATAAAAGAAGGAATTTTCAGTTGAGTGCCGTGTATAATTTATAGTGTATAATCGATCGGTGATTGCCATCCTTTGTTCGCTACTCCCCGATTTGAATTCTATTTTTAAACTCGAATGTGGGTATATAGTGCATCGCCTATAAGGCGAACTTGGATTTGCAAACAATCGATTTTTAGCGGACTAGCTGTGAATCGATGATTGCTCGGCGTTAACGATGTTTTTGATTAGTTACACGCTTGGGGAATATTCAATTTGTTTTGCGCATTGTAATCACGACGATTTTTTCTCAAATTCGTGTTGCAGAGCATCGCCAACGTGATGAAGGACGCCTCGTACATAACGCGCTGGGGTTTGAACCTGTTGATCCGTCAGACGGACTCGAAACCCCTGGTGCACATGACGGCCAAGGAGTTCATGTTCGGTTACGAATCGACCCTCGTCACGCTCGGCAACAACGTCATGCCCGCTTGGATCAAGTTCGATCGGTTGGGACTCATAGATAGGGTGAGTTTTGCTTCTAAATATCAAACGATCGAGTTCGCTGTACCTTTATTAACTATACCATACTCATTTCTCTCGCGTCGTTGCAGATGTACGACTTCGAGGGAGACTACGAGACCGTCTACACCGGAGAAACCGATCCGCGTCTGACCGGTCTGATCGAGAAGTACAACGGCAACGAGAATCTACCTCAGTGGAGCGGAAAATGCGCGAACGTCAAGGGCTCGAGCGACGGCGCCAAATTCCAAAGCTACATCGAGCCCAACGACACTCTCAGGTTCTTCAGGAAGAGTCTCTGCCGTAGCGAGGCTATGGTGAGTGTTTGTCGCTTAAATCGACGAGGATAATAAAAATACGTTAATTTCTCAAATTAACGATCTTCGCTCCCAACTCAGATCCGCACCGGGGAAAAGTACGTGAAGGGCTTGTACTCGTACAAGTACAAGTTCATGGACCACGAGCTCGACAACGGCCACTTCAATCCGGAAAACAAGTGTTTCTGCAGACAGGGCATGTGCCTGCCTTACGGACTCATCGACGTCACCGACTGTTATTACGGTCAGTATATACTCGGCGAAAGAGAGAGAGAGAGAGAGAGAGAGAGAGAGAGAGAGAGTCGTTGATTTTCGAATCATTGGAATTACCGCACTCTGATACTGCCTCTCGTTCAATCGCGCGCACATATCCTTCGATAATTGCGTACACTTATACGGATTCCAGAGGATGATGCTCCGATGACGGCGAGTCATTATCCCCGAGAATTATCCCGAAGATTCGACACACGAGTGTCACGGTTACGCGACTCTTCGAGTCTTTTTTCCTTCGACACGTTTAAGTGTGGGGAATTAGATTGCATTAAATTTTTCTCACGGATCATTTCTCGGAAGAGTCCGACATTCTGTTACTCGACAAAATTTTCACTGATGTATATATTTTTCGACGGTCAGTGTTACTGATTAGCCAGTTTCGTTAAGTACACGTTGTTCATCGGGTATCCGTTCGTTAACCGATGGACAGATTCGCCAGTCATCCGAGGAAATCGCGCGCGAACGTGTGATCCAGAAAAAGTGGGAAGCGACGTAACTCTTCGACAATACGGACGACTAACACAGCTTTATAAATGCTTCGACTGGGCGAGATTGAGCACGCTTTATTATCACTCATTTTGGGCGAACAACTTCAATCCATACTCATGAATTCGTATTGTATTTTTCAGGCTTCCCGATCGCTCTCTCCTACCCTCACTTCTACGACTCGGACCCGTCTCTCCTCGAGGCCGTCGAGGGCCTGTCACCGGTCCAAGAACTGCACGAGTCCTACTTCTACATCCAGCCGAAATCCGGCCTCCCGGTCGACCTCGCCTTCCGCTTCCAGATAAACATGGCCCTCCAGGACATCAGCGCCATCGAGCACGTTGATGGATTCTCGGACCTCGTCCTGCCCCTGCTCTGGTTCGAAATCGTGAGTACCCACGACTCTCCCTCCCCAACACATCACTTTGAAATTCACTGCGCCACAATAACTCTTGAATCTTTGAATCGTCGCAGGGCATGCACGAGCTGCCGAACAACCTGAACAACAAGTTCTTCCTCTACCTGAACGTACTGCCGGCGATGCAGGAGGTCGCGATCTACGGCCTCTTCCTGGCTGGGGCGATCAGCCTGGTCTGGAGCGTCGTCAAGATCCTCACTTACAAGCCGAAGAGCTCGGGAATCACGAGCCAGTGGCTCGACGCCGACATGCAGCGCAAACGACTCAACTACCTCAACGAGAGGCGACCTTCTCTCAAGGCCAAGGAGATGGACGTCTACTTCAACGCGCTGCTCACGACCAAAGAGGAGGAGATCGAGCCGATCGAGCCATCGGCGCTCGAGGAGTTGCCCAACCTCAAGGAGGACATCGTCTGAGGAGTCACACAGCTCTCGCCGACTCTTCGATATGACAGGGTCGGCCGACGAGGATCTTTCTTTCCGCGCGCGCCCTGAGCCTCTTCTTTTTCGCCGAGAGAAAGAGAGAGAGAGAGAGAAAGAGAGAGAGAGAGAGAGAGAGAGAGAGAGAGAGAGAGAGAGAAATAAGTCACTTCTGTGTCGCATTCGTGCCTAAAAAGGAAACAGGAATAAGTACACTTAATAGCTTTCCAAAGAGAACTCGCGAGCCCTCTCACGTGTGGATTTTAATTTCGTTGTTTTTTCCTCAATTTTCCAATCTAATTGCGGATCCGGTGATATGCACACGCGTGCCGTGCAAGCCTTTTGGTACGGCAGTAGAGGTGAGAAAAAAAGAGAATGGCGTACCTTGTGAATTTTATCGCGCGATACAATCGATACATCCGTCCAATACTGTGCGCGCGTCTATGTGACTGCGTAGGATAATGTCCTTACTCCGCGTAAATTGCCAACTAGTCGAAAAATTGCGAGACTCTTTGTCGAGCATTTATTGCTCGATTGCAGAGTGTAATACTTATTATACGCTTTGTTGGGCATTAATTGTCGCGGAAAGTCTCCTAGTTTTTCTGCGATGTTGATGATTCGAGTATTTTACGTTAAATTAGCTCTAGCTTTTATTACCACTGTAAGAATTCAATGTTCCGATGGACAATAAGTACTTACTTTTTGAATTTTCATCTGCATGGATTATTTATACACTATTATTCTTTAAAGTAGTTCGTGGAGAGCATCGAGCTGTATAGATTGTAGAAGGGCTTTGATATTGGATTGCAATTTTCTTTATTCCGTTAAAAACGTTGATCAAACATGAGGAATATGTCTTACAATGGTATTGAAAAACTTTGAAAGTTTAATTTAATGTAAAGTATAATTGGTTTGGGCGAAAAGATTCCTTGCGTATACACACAACGTTCGATCTATCGTTAAGATTCGGATATCCAATCGAATTTTTCAGTTATCCATTTCAGCCTCCATTATACACTCAGAATTGTGCACAACGCACTTCAATTTTTTAAAACGACATATCTATACGACAATTCGATGCAAAGACTGAACGAACTAATTTTTTTAAACGTGCTTGCTTTCGTGAACGTAAATAATTTGCCTATACACGAGAAAAGGAAATTTTGTTTAGTACACCAAGTTCATCGAGAACCGAAGGCAATTTAGAAAATTTTCACAGTCGAGTTTTTGCAATTTCCTATAAATTTGAGAAAACGACATAGTGTATCATTCTCATAGTTTAAGTAAAAAAAATGTCGCACTTGGACAGAGGGCGCATATGGTTGTAAATATGTAAATAGTATTGATTTTATTCTATATAATATAATCTTAATGGCGCCTTTTCTTATATTTGTATAAATTATGGAAATTATTGTGGGTCACTGTAGCAAAATTTTGCTTTCTGCGCATGATATGATATAAGAAGTAGGCAGTTACTTTTAGAGACATCTAAGTTATTCCGTTAGATTAGAAATTATACTTGAGAATTAATTAAGTGACAGCCAATAATTTTGCATTATTTTGTGAAGGGTAACGAGATAAAACAACGATATTTTGCGTTGATGTTTAATATTTTCCTAAATGTTTTTTGAGTTTACAAACGAATTTCTCAGTTATACCTCTCGGTCAAAGAACATGATATGTAACCTAAATTTTCTTGTATACGTTTGGCCTGTGATTGTATTGTTATAATTATTAATTTAAAACCAATTATACTTTTTTGTATTTAACTTTCTCTTTTCCTCGATAGAGATTAAAATGCACTAACCGCGATTTGTATATGCTTTACTTGATGAGTTCATCAAAGAATCAAGTATTGTATACAAAGATGCAATTATAGAGCGGCTGGAGTGTTTTACATGACTTGTAACGGTGCTTTTACACTTTTTTTTGTTAATCGAATTCGATTAACGTTAGTTATAGTAATGTCTATTAATAGTAAGCGCGTAATTTAATGTATACAAGAAAATAAATCGACGATTTCGTTTGAAATTTTGAACCTCAAAGTTAAAATTAAACGAAGATATAAGGGAAAATGCACACCAAGTTTATATTATACGGATCGACAGGTTTTAGATGTTCCGAGAATTTGTCAGCGTGCATACTCGGCACGTCGTGTGATGTTCTTGCCTTATTTATAGACAATAATAAGAGTATTTTTTTATCTCATGCGTATACAAGCAATAAATATGCGTACGAATTTTAAATATAGAACTTTACTGAGGATAACAATAGTTATTTTCATGTGTACGCGCATATGCACTGTTATTGCGATATTATACTTGCACTCCATCGGTAATGAAACTACAGTTTATTTTACGAAATCTTCCTACATGACACCATGACATCATTTTTTAAGAAAAATGACATTTTTTTTATTTTGTATTTCTATGACAATAATTTGTAAGAAATGGAGTGTAATCAATTGTTATACTGTATCTTTTTTATAAAAATTTCTTGCCAGTAAGAATGGCCTTTTCTTGGCCAGAAATCTGATGTTGCTCAATAAAGTAACCTTTTCATAAAGAAGTTTTCTTTTTTTAATTCGATTCTCCATCAGTATTATTGAAGTTGAACGAGTGTCAAATTTGTTGTAGTGACATATCAACAGTAATTTAGCCATTAAAGTCATTCATGTACTCAAAGTCACCAACGATGAGACTTGCTAAGTGACTTGCACAGACATTTCACTCTCATCAGTATGCGAGCCAATTACTATCAACGACCAAATCTCTCATAATCATAGTATAGATGATAGAACTTACTATTCATTTCATTTTTCACAATATATTTTATCACGTCATTAAGCTTGCTGGGCATTGCGGCATCGCAGAATTGTACTCCACAGTTATTTCTTCATTTGGATCTTTTGTTGAATTGTCTTTATCAACAGTACTAGTCAAAGATAAGTTTCCAGCATCAATATTAGTTGAATTGTTGTCAGGAGTACCAGTGAAACTGTTGTCAGCAATACCAATCAAATAGTTTCCTTTAGCAATTCTTCTCCTGTGAATGGCTCATTGACTGGGTTATCAAGTATACTCTCTATAAAAACTACCAAAATTTGTTTAATAAAAATTTACCTTTAGGTAATACTCCAGCCATTTAAGGTAATTTTGGTACGACATTTAATAACGAGTCAAGTTTCTGTTGATTTCTTTTTTGCATATTGACGCTCTAATAATTTCACTCATTTTGTCTAATAAAGAAATATTAAGTAAATTTTAAAAAATTACTTTAGTTTTACGTATAACCGAAATACTCATTCATATGTTTTTAAGATTATGAGAAATTTCCAGTTACTATCCATCAGATACACGCTTGACTTCAGTAAAAGTTGCGACTCTATTCTGATTGGAACTTTTCCCCCGCACTGATTTCTTTCGGAACACAGCAACTTATGTGACATATTTAAATTCAAATTTGAATATTAAATTGTTAGTCTATTTGGTTATAATCCATGTGATAAAAATTAAAATTAAAATTTTCATAGCACAGTATGACCTAAGCCCGCACTTATGGTACGCCTATCCATGGCCTGGGTAGTCCTTTTTTGCCCCGTGTTTATCACACTCGCTGCACTCGTGCGCTAACCTCACGGTGCAAAATAGGTCTACTTATGACACAGATAGACGTGACGCTTATATTTATTCGCTTAGGTAGGCTTTGCTATAATAATACATTACGATACTATAGTAGCATAAGTTGTACTTTACGACACGACTAGCATAAATCCGCTGTCACGCCTATCCGTGGCATCAGCAGTCCTTTTTTTGATCGTGCGGTTAGCGCCCGAGCGTAGCGAAAAACAATTGTTACTAAGAAGCTAGTTACTCTTATGTGGTGAAAATGGCAGCCTATACGATGAAAGTTTCTGAGAACAAAGTTTAATTCTATTAAACGGACGTTGACTTGAGGCATTTTCTTCCTTATCTGCTCCTATACAGCTTAATATGTCGCTTCCGTTTTTTATCGTGACATCAGACACCATATAAGCGGCGAGACTTATTTTAAAATAAATTCAAAGATAATCATTTTTTGTATATACGTGTTAATATAAAATGATGTATCTATATCTGGAAACAATAAGTTTTTTGAAATAATTAAAATGAAAAATGTGATGTCTGAGAAGTCAATAAAAACTAATTTCATTACTTTAAAAAAAGTTTAGTTTATACCAAAGTAAATTTGTGATACTCAAATGATTGTGGTATATGCCTAGCTATGTGAAAAGTTGAAGCTGTCCTTCCATTTGAGGAGTTGTATCATAGGTGGAATCTATTTGAAAAATCGTTATGTTCTCCTGAAAATAACGTAGAAGTCCTAAATCTGCTAGGCAGACATGCGAATCTCTGTTTGCATCTCTATATAATAATGGTTGCCGTTAACTTTCCACTATGATATTGTAGAATGAGAGCATTTGCTGGATCCGCTATAGTCGGTTTCCAAATTGAAGTAGATTATCAGGCATGGCTGGATACATTCGCCGTTTCCACGCTTTCGTCAAAGAGGGTTTTATTGTTTCGAGTGGTAACATGGATGAACCCTCAGGATATCTGAAGCAAAAAAGTAATAAAAATTACATTATAGATGTAACATTACATGATTAAAGTCATTTTCACTGAAACATTTACTTACAATAACGACATTATGTCGTAAAAGTCTCTCAAACGATAGTTATGTCTCTGCATTTCCGTCTTCAGACCATATCTGAACCTATCATTATTATTCCAAATTTAATTAAGCCATCGCTATTTTCACATTCCGAATTCTTGTTTATTAGAAAATCTGCATTCTTCTTTTTTATCGATGGCTAGTATACATACATATAATTAAACGTTAAGAATTATTATCCACAGTTGTGTCACTTTCCGAATTTTTTATTTTGTCTGCAACTATTTTGTCTTTCACAATTTTTACTCGGAGTTCTTTATTAAAATAAACTTTATTGACTTATTGTTATTCACATTATTACTATATCTGTATTATATTTTGCCTACCCTAAACTTACTATTTTATCCACAATTGTCTAATCTAAAGTTAAAACTATATTTACTAAACGGAAAATTTTATACATCGCTTTCAAAATGCAGTTAGTTGAAATAAATTTAAAACGAAAGTGCAGAGACGTGGTCGAGTAACGCCAAAAATTGACGCACCAATTTTATATATCCTGTTAGTCAAATTACATTCTTCAGGTACGCATGTATGTTAGGTTGCCAGTCGTCCGGCGTAGCGATCGCTTATGATCTCTTAAGCGCTTTGGCAATGGCAACTGATGGATTATATAATAAATATATATTGAATATTTTATCGAGTCGCCACAAAAATCTCCTAAGTTTTTCAAAGATTCTTGGTGAGAAGTAAACTGTATTACTAAGATGGACCAATTTATTTGCATCTAATATAATAAATAAATATAGCACAACACTCTGTGTATTGTTCCGCACTGCTAAAACATTTATAATTATATTTTACACTCGAGACAGTATTAAAAACGAATGGATTGCAAATTATATCGAAACCTTGTTATTTTTCTCCCGATTTGCACTATTTGTTCAAAAACCTGATATAAGAATTAAAATAAATCGATAGCAATATATTTAATTATACGCCTTAAAATTAGTCACGAAAAATTTTGTTCGGCGTTATAAGTTTATCAATTTCCCGCAACAACAATTTCTGTTGTAAATCGCCACCAGGCTGGGGAGCCCGGGAAGAAAAATAACAGCAAGAGTCAGCTAATTTGGTTCTAATGATTGCATAATTATAGTGTTTATAGCCCTGGTAGAAATATTAACGGTTAATGAGCTAAGTTTTAAGACACTTAGCTAAGTTGTGGTTAACGATTTAACTAAATAAGCGTTTAACCGTTATAAATGCATAGATATGACGCATTAACTCATGATAAAAAGAAACTTTTGCTTGAAATTTGTCAAATGACTGTTACAATCCAAAAATTGTAGAAAAATACGTTACAATCGTAAAAAATCCAAATATTCGTAATAAGACATATATACGTTTTAATGCCAAAAAAAGGGAAAAACAATTTTTAACTTAATAATAATACTGATGTGGTATTATAGATACGCATCACTAAAATATTAGCAATATATTTTAATTAATTTTTTTTTACATTAAAATTTGATAAAACTGACCAATTAAACTTAACTTTTTAACGAATTTCAACCGTTAATTTTCTACCAGGGAGGTTAGCTTTGAAAATTAAATTGTTTTCAGAATAATTTATCTTAGTTATTTTTTAAATTTAAGCTTAAACGTTTTTAATCGCGAGTTCGTAATCACCTGAACCAGACTGTCAACATTAATTCAATGAAAACATAAAATGTAACTCTTTATAATTAAAATCATACCTATATATGGGCAAAAATCAAGTAGATAATGTATATAAACGTCACATAAAAACGTAAATAAAATTTCAAATTAAAAAATACATAGCACTAGATGATTAAATCCACATGGCTTTGTTATTATCATATGAAAAAAGAAACATTATTAATGAAAGTAAGTAATTAGAAAAATATCTCACCCCATGCGTTCGCCATTCATTGATCATGATATATATATATATATATATATATATATATATATATATATATATATATATTTGATGATCACAGCGATTGCCTCAATGTTAGAGCTAGCTATATAGAAGGCGAGAGCATCACGCCACCAAATAACTAACACGATAAAGCATCGGATGATGTCTTTGACCTCACGTGATCAAGCCCAGTTTGAAATGCTCGCAGACGGTAAAGACTGTATAGTTACGCTATATGTATAGCTTTCAAGGCACCTCTGTGACATTCGTGCAGAACTCATAAATTTAATTTTGAAATTGGAAAAAATTTTAATAAACCCGTTTTATGTTTATTTGATAAGTAAGCTGAGGGTAACTTTTTGAAAATAAAAGGCTTGGATTTATATGTATATATTATTCTAAGAAGGTAAAAACTAAAGAGTTGCTGCTTCTTCTACTAAATCAAGAGTGCATTTTATTTTTAAACGCAATCTCAAGTGTTTAACATTGTACCAAACAATATTTGTATTATAAATACTATTATAAGGCACCATCACTAGGCACCGACCACCGCAGTTTATTTAACGTGAAACTATTCATTAACGATTTTGTTTCACATGTATAAAACAAGATGCATATTACGAGATCAATTAATAGCTCCCATTTGTACGTGAGAGATAGGATTTCGGTTCAGTTCGCTTCTTGACCAACCGAATGAAAAATAAGCTATAATTTAAAAAAAGATGAATGATCTTTATTTTTCATTAAATGAAATACGTTGGCGTAATAATAAACTAGAAAATGATCATATACGATATATAATCTCACACATGCTATCTCTGATACACTCATAAATGAATATACGACATTAATCAATTGCATTTTCACTCGGAAGATTCGCTCAATAATTAGTCTATAAAAACTTTTCCATGATTTCGGAAAATCAAAAAGTTGTCGTAAGCATTGCTTCATTTGGTTTTCACGGGCTCGTGAGAAATCGGGTGGGAGCCATCTCCTCGGTTCTTAATAACAGCCTTGAGTAGTTTTTCCGATGGTTCCTTCAGGTCGTACGCCCAGCCGATCTTTGCGGCCAGATCGATCAGACACGTCGTCAGATTGACGTTGGTGATATAGTTGAAGCCAAGCTCGGAAGCCTTGTAATCGGCAGGGAAAACGTGGTGGTAGTTGTGCCATCCCTCTCCTCCAGTCGCGAGTGTCATGATGAAATTTTCCGCTGGCTCGATGTGCCTGAAGAAGAAGAAGACACGACGTTAATCTTCAAAGTTCGCTATCGCTGAAGGAAAAAAATGTATACAGGCTTATTTTTCAACTCACTTATCGTAAGGGTGATTTCCAAACATGTGAGCGAAACTGTTGATACCCCACGTGCAGTTCAACGAGTAGGCGTAACGCATGAAACATTGCGACAAGATTGCCCAATACCAAGACTCGTTCCAGAAATATACCGGCACCAACGTGGGTATGATAAAAGCGAAAATGAGCCTCAGCACTTGGAAGTGCCTGAAAATACACCGCAACAAGTTGTTAGAAAAGTTGACATTTTTAAGAATAACGAGCAACTTGGAAAAAAAATCGACTCACTTTTCTTCAAACTTGATGACCGGGTCGTTGAGAATGTCGCTGAGATCGAGCTGCTTGGCCTTCTTCAGTACTTCGGGATGTCTCTTCATGCAGAGCCAGCCCACATGACTAAACCAGAATCCACGGGCTGCGTTGACGGGATCGGCGTCGGTTTCCGAAAACTTGTGGTGAATTCGGTGATCTCTGGCCCACCATATCGCGGAGTACTGAAACGCAAAGGTGCGATAAGAATACGTCGGGATAACGAAGCATAATTTTCGAGGGATATTGAACATTCTCAACTTACCTGCCCAGATGTCAGATAGGAGAGGATGAAGATGATCTTGAGAGGAACCTTGGCTTTGAAGGCACGGTGAGACCACAAACGGTGCACGCCACCAGCGACGCCGAAGTTGGCGACGATGGCCAAGAACCAACCTGGAAATGAACTTTAGTTATTTCGATTGTCGAAAAACAATAAGTTTTTGTATTACTATCAAATATATTTGATAAAAAAAGTTTTCAGCTATAAAATACTAAATCACGTCATAAGCTAGACGCGTCTGTCGAAACATACGCGCTCTTTCTGATATTGACAGTTTTCTAGCATGCGATTCGTTATCTTGCGCACACAAGACACAATCAGTTAATCAACCGGCTTCTGTCTAACTGCAATACGTATTACAGATTGGTAGGGAAAAATGAATTTATAAAAGGTTACCCGTGCTTTCCAGTCGTTATTTTCTCAAAATAACGTGTCACCTCCCTGGAATTTCTGGTCAACGCGTGTTAGAATGAGTTTTATCTAAAAATTATTTTAACACGAATTAACTAGAAATTCTGCCCAGAAGTAGGATCAATTTTCTACTAGGACTGTCACCTATATAATACAACGCAGGTATACAGGCCAGTCAACGTCAACAACAGTCGCCTGATCGTCGCAGACTCGCGGATACTTCAAACACTATATACCGTAATAATAGGTACTGAAATGAAAATAACATGCGCTCTTTGTCATTTCGTAGACTCGAAAAACCAGAGTGCGATGTACCAGCAACAGTGCATACATTGCAAAAAAAAAGAGCTTACCCCACACGAAGGTCATCTTCTTCTCGAAGTAAGGATAGGTGAGAAATCCGTAGAGCGCGATTGCGTGCAAAACCACCATGAAGTAGAGGTTGCCCCATTTGATGTCAGTCCTCTGCAGAAACGGCTTGTTGATGACCTTCTCGTTGTACTCCTCGGCGCTCATATTGAACTCCGAGTCTTTGTGTTCCTCGTCGTAGTCATTGAAGCCGGGGATGTCCAGAGTTTTCAGAGGATCCTCGACGGCTTCGGGGAGCACGTGCTCGTGGATCTGTTCGTTCGGTGGCATGATGTCGCTTGCTGTGCAAAGATTTGGCGATTAGTTTCGTAATTTTTTTTGTTTTTTGGCTCGACTCGAGATACGTGTTCGTCCCAGTGACTAATTTAAACGTGCTGCTATGCGCAAAAGCTCATCGGTACGCGAGAGGCACTTACACAGGTATAATGTGCTTTATACAGATAAAATCGAGCCGTGATCCAACGACACGCGTCGCCGGTGTACGAAAATCTGACGCCACCGCAGGAACTATAGCAAATTTTAAAATCACGCGAGCCTTGCGAGCTGGCACACTGTACATTCCGATGTATCACTGCGCGTTCTGTAGACTATACTTATAATATTTCAAGTCGACTTCAGCTACAACATTAAAGATCGTTTTTCACACATCAGCAAACCCTGGCGAAAAGCTCCGTTATAGAGCGCGGTGTAAGAATTAACGCAGTTATCGCCTATATCGTTAGCAAGCATACGCAGGAAGTCAGTATAATAGAGAAAACGTCGACGCCTACCGTGGCAAGATGATCAGCACCAAATCAGTCGAGCCGAGGATCACTTCCCTCGGGGGCACTCGAGGTGATTTTCGAACTAATTATTTTTAACCGTTTCCGCGCTAGCTGTAAGTAGCTTAGAAGTGCGCGCACACCCGCCGCAACATAGACTCTCGCGAAGCACGTGTCGGCACGCTGGCTTTATATAGGAATCGCGTGAGCCGATTAGTGAATTCGTAGGAAACAAGATGTCAGCACTATGCCTCGCACCGGGACACAATATACGCGCACACGCGAGCAACGCCGGCCAATAATGGATATTAACACACATATATACGCTTGTGCTTTGATGATGCCCGCGAGCGCAGGCGCACTTTTGCACGCCTAGCAGTAATCGCGCCCAGAAGCATATCGTGCGATAAGCGCGTTATTCGGCGTATGGAAAGAGCCTGCCGAATGCCCATACGAATGCGTTTTTATGCAAAACAAATAAGTCCGATGAAAAATGATCTGTGTGAAAAATTCACGATAACTGCGCGGAGGAAATTGATGATTTTGATTTGATTTAATTATTGTTTTGTTGATTTGATTTTATGTAATTGACGCAATGAAATTTTCTTCAAATTCATCGCTAATATAGATATTTCCGACTGGACTCTTAAATTTTCCTCATTTTTTTACTTCTTCGATTAAGTCCACAACCTTATCAGAGTCATTTGTTACAAACGGACCTTTGCCCCTCTCGGATTCGCACTCATTATATACGAGTGCGACTTTAATGTTCGAGCAAAACATATGACAATGCGTGCGTGAAGCTGCGTTATAAGATACGTAGAATGTAAACAATAGAAGATGAAACGAAGATGACCGCAGATGAGTTGCATTGAAAAAACTGCTGCCAATTCATTGGCACGTAGCTCCCTCCAACTAAATTTATAGGTCCAATAAATAAAATATTGTTTTAATATACAGTATATCTGCCTGCTAATTTATGAGGCGGTATTTGATATATAATTGAATATATAAGTTTTGGGTGGTTCATTGTCCAATCGTTTGCAAACCCCTCTGTTTTTTTATTATAGAATACGAACGCTGCCGACAATTTTTTTCACAGAATATATCAGTATGACATGAATTCATAGATAACGGCACCCCTATAAGAGGAATCAAAAGTTTTGAGAAAAATCGATTTTTACATTTCAGCTCTTTACTTGAGAACCACTCAACAAAATCGTTTAAAATTTTAGCAGCAGATATCTTTTTTTATGCTAAATCACCAAATAAAATAAAATTTTGAAGCATTTGACTACATTATATTAGAGATATATGGAATCAACAAATTTTCAAAAAAAAATTGAAACCTTGATATCTTGAGAACCATAGGGGTTTGAGAGCTGCGCAATGAACTAAAACACATAAAATACCTATTCTTCCCAAAATCTCAAGTGTAATAAGGTCTTTTTACGTCTCTGTAATCAAGGCACAAAAAACTCATTTTTTTCAGTTTTCGATTTATTATTGAAAAAATAAGTGGCCAAATCACTTCAAATTTTAATGAGATATAGTTTGGCACGTGACCCACCGACATGATTTTTTTCGTGAGGTTATGATGTTTAGTTTCAGAGATATGAATTTGTTTTAAAAATCACCTTTTTCATTTTATCTGCCGAACAAAGCGGTCGATCCCGAGGGCCAAACGAGGAAAAGTAGGTAATTTTATTCTCTTTCAAATGCATTTTAGTTGAATTGTTTGTAACAATGGGATAATTGAAAAAAACGCAAAATAATGTTAATCAAAAAACAAAAAATGGCCATAAAAAAAATAATTGAGAAAATAAAAAATAACTGTTTTTTCCGAATTCAGAATCCAAAAATAGATATGCATGTCAAATTTTATTGATATTAACGGAGTAGTTCCAGAAATATTAAGGTATACACACACACATCCATACGGACATTTCCTAAAAATACATGATTTGAACTTCTAACACATCAAAAAGTATCTTCTAGAAGTTTTGACGAAACTCAAAATTTTACTATTACAAAGCTTCCTCTAGGAGGAAGCAAAATTGCAAATTTTAGGCTCATTTTTTAAGAGACTATGAGCATATAAATGATATACTTGCAAAATGTTATAAAGCTCTGTATATAAACGTTCAATTCGGCTACAATGCGAAGAGATACGTTTTTATAGGTAGTGTTGACATCGTAAAACTTTGATAAATATATAAATAAAGAGCGTGGAAAGATTATTGCCAGCGTCTGTGCGCGTGGTATCTGATATTTTCGATTCGAATCAATGAGGAACAAAGTCCACGCAATAAAAAGTCTAACCGTGCAGATATCGTCGCTCCGTACGAAGGCAAGTACAGTTTGAATTTTCAAACGAAAACTACCACCACTCACTATCTGCCGCGAAGAGTAGCACAACTCACGTATTTCCCGCTAAGACTAGCACAACTCGCGACTTATATTACTTAAAATGTCAGTATTTTATGTTTTTATTGGATTATTGGGTTAGTTAAGTTCATGAAAACCTTGAAAGACAGACAAACCTCAAAGTTTTGAAAAGTTTCAAAAATTTCTAAAAAAATTGAACAATTTAAAAATGCTTGTAAAAAATTATTGTATCTGTGAAAATAATTTTAAATTCGGTAAAAAGTTGTAAATTGTGAACACTTGAAAATGTTCATTAGGGACATTTTCGCAAAAATCGGGAAATTTGTATAGATATTCGTTGTTTATTTTGAGTTGTGCTATAGTTTTCGCGGTAAATGCGCGAGTTGTGCTAGTCTTCGCGGGAAATTTTGAGTTGTGCTAGTCTAGCGCGCGTCAACCCACGTGGAAAAAATGTATCCAGTCTGTATACAGGTTATATACAGCCAATTGTATACAGACTTTATACAAAAGTGATCGCTTATTTTATCCAGTCTGTATACAGTCTGTATACAGTCTATAGACAGGCTATATAAAATTGAGCAAAAACAAGAAAAATTTTCCTTGGTTGCCATGGTAATAATTCTCGTTGAAAAGTCGTTGCCAGGGGAACCGCACATCCGAATTTTTTTTCTATCCAGTCTGTATATAGACTGTATATAGTTTATATACAATCACTTTTGTATATAGTCTGTATCTAACCTGTATACAGACTGGATAAATCTTTTCCACGTGGGAAATAGTTGTGCTACTTATGACGGGAAATTTGAACAGTGCTACTCTTCGTAGGGAGCGACGATATTAATACATTACGATACTAGTGGCATAAGTCGTACTTTACGGCACGGCGTGTATTAGCACCCGAGCGGAGCGAGGGATCTAAACGCCGTGCCGTATCGGACTATTTATGCCACGAGTATCGTACACTATTTTACTTATAGCACTGACTAGCATAAATCCGCTGTCACGCCTATCCGTGGCCTAAACAATCTACTTTTGCACCGTGTAGTTAGCGATCAGCACAGTACAATAATGGACTATTTATGCCACGGATAGACGTGACATAGATGCGGATTTATGCCACCCAGTGCTATAAAATCGCTACGCCGGGTGCTAATACCGCTGTGCCATAATGGACTATTTATGCGACTTGTATCGTAATATACTATTAAAAACTGCGAAATAAAAAACGGTATATATAGGTGTCAATCAAGATAGCACATTATGCAACAAGGGACTAAAGTCATAGATTAATCCTGCTGGTAATTTTACTGTTCAGTAATCACCCGAGGAAATGGTCAACTTTAATCCCGCGTTGAGTATAGATCTTTATTCCCGACTTAAGGTATAGTACTGTGGTAGTCAAAACAAGTCCACTTTTTATATGTTGTTTATTTGCGAGATACACATAATAATAGAAGTTGCGTAAATTAAGTTACATTAAATAATGATTAAACATTCTCATCAAACAATTTTATTTACCGTTATTATCAATAAAAAGTTTCAGACAGAAGCTGATTTGACTCATTTTTTTGAGGTTAGTGTACATTTTTAAACTTTTATTTCTTTATTACTACGCTCACACGTTCCAAGTTTAGATTTTTGAGGTATCAACTTATTCGTTACATGTTTATCTACTAATTTGCAAAGTTTGGGTAAATTCTGAACGGTAAGTTTTGTGAAATTAAGCAATTACTCGAAAAGTGCAGATTTTCGCAAATAGAAATGTTTATAACTTTTGGCACAGGTTCCAAACCTTCACCAAATTTTAACTGAGTGTTTATCTTATCAATATCTAACAGCATACCAAATTTTATCAAATTCTGAACGGTCAATCACTTTTGGGTAGTACTACCTTAACTATGTAGCAACTTTGTTGTCTTAAAAAGTATAGGTTCTACATATCCATTGTCAATACAAACTAAATCAATTTTTTTTAATTTTTCAAGGTTTGCAGTTTTTAAAAATAAAATTTTTTTTTATTTTTCCAAAAATAGAAAATGTATTTAAAATCATCAAAAATTTTATTCCACACCCGACCGGAATGGCCACCTTTGGCACCTGAAAATCGGGGCAAAAGTAGCTCGTTTCGCTCGGGCAGTAAACCCACCAGCGGAAAAAATCTGCTACTTTCGACCCTTGTTGTACTATGAAGCCCCGCATTTGCGGGAATAAAGTAACTTTATCCCCGCAAATTTGGGAGACAAAATATATGACAGAATACAAAGCTACTTTAGTACCGCTTTTCAGGGAATAAAGTGATTATTATTAAAGTTTCATTGCAAAAAAAGAATTGAATTTGTTTCTGTCGAGTGCAGTAGTCATGATATCGCCACTATGAGTCGAAAAAAAATTAAAACGAATAAACGTTGCACTGATACATTTTCCGCCAATAACGGTATATACATATATATATTATATATATTGTATAGTATGCTTGAGTATCATTTCACGCTAAACACGTGCTATACAACAACTACTTATCTGCGAAAAATGTTCGTCACGTGTTGCATTCATGTACTCGGAATCATAGATAGTTTTGGCTGGACATGCCTTCGCGATAACCCTTGCACGGATGAATGTCTTTCGATACCGAAGAGCGATACAATATAAATTAGAAGGTTATCTTAAATGTCGATGCAAAATTGACACAGAGTATTGATTTTTAAACGACACGCCATGCATACGACTGACCCGGGTGCATGTATTATGTATATATGTCGCACGGGATGTACGCAATTACGCCTGTATATAAAGGAAGAGCAGAGCGCATCGCATGATTAATGAGCTATGTACAAATCAGCAGTTACAACTTAACTCAATCTCACAAAGCTGTAATCTATATAAAATGCCTATCGCTCTTATGAAAATCTGTTATTTCATTGTTCACCATTTTTATAGTATCGATTGATCGTTACGAGGAGGTAGATGATCCTCGCCTTGTGTTTGACGTTGTTTTTACCTTACAATAGATAATTCGAGAATGTCTAAACCAAACAACACTTTTTTTAATCTGAAAAAAAAACCCAAACGAAGTTATCAAATATACGTGAATGCCATTCTAAAAAAATGTATATAATGACATAGCTATTGCTAAAATTAAAAGTTATGACAAATTTGTTCTTATCATACATATCGACGTCTGGGACGATAATACAATGCTCTTGAAAACTATTTTATCTCCAAACGTGATAAAATTAATAAGGTAACAACTACTCATTGCTGATGCGCATAAGTGGTAATTATTAGATTTATATAAAAATATAGCGTGCGTATAGTTTAAATTAAACATTAATGGATTAATAGAAACAAAATTAATGTTCTATATTCGAGAGTAAATACATTTTTCCTTTGATTATTTGATTGTATCATTTCAATATTTAATCATATCATATATTTATAAGTATTCCTAAATAATGTGCTCTGTCAATCTTATCACCACTTCGCATTGAAATGGTAGTTATCATGAGTTATCTATATCTCTAAATAATTTTTTGCGTATTTTCCTAATCGTTCCTAAAGAATGTGATTTACCAATTATTTTGGCAAGTTGAATTTTAATAGATTAATACATATTGCCAAAGCGCCATCTGCTCTGTCAAATAAATTGACTATGTACAGATAATGATTAATTGCATTAACTAAGATAAATTGTATGCATTTGAGGAAATCGATTGAGATGAATATTTTAATTCTAAAAAACTTTTTCGGGTAAAAAAGACATCGAGATGAACAAAAAGAAATTAAAAAACAACTTTTTATTTTCTATATTGTGCACATAAAAATAGAAAAGTACAAAATTGCTCTAATCTCAACAGCGACCGGTTTTCAAATAGTAATAATATTTGAAAATAACTTGATTAAGTACAAATATAATTCTTATGGTTATATAAAAATATTACACATTGGAATATTTTAATAATCATAAGATAATTGGCAGACATCGTGTAATAATCGTGTAATAATAATGATTGCTCACATCTTCACTTGAATTTTGATAACAGAAATACTTTTCAGATATGGACGATTTACTTAATTCCGGCAATAAACAAACATATGAGATGTAAGCGCCCAATCCAATAGTTTTAATCAATAACACTGATCTTTGATAGAAAAAGTTCTAGCTTCTGTCCATTAATTTAATATTGTTTCAAAAATTATTTTTAAATAACTTATAATTAAAAAAAATATATTGCTATTTCGTTAGGGGGTCAAGCCTGGGTTAAATCCTGTAAAAAAACAAGAAGATATTCTTCTTACCAAAAAATTTTTGATTTGATGTAATTTGAAAAAAAAAATCTATTGAAAATATATAAAATATACACCATATTTATCGAAAAAAAAAACATGTATATACCTGGTAAAATCATTGACCAAAATTCATGACATTTCACTATATAAATAAGTGTTTTCAGTCACTTGCCACGGCTTTTTGAAAGATCCGGACAAATTTTCTTACTAGTAGTATTGGATTTATATTTTTTAGCAATGTCTCTCGATCGGTCCGAGGGGGCATGTTTAAGGTACATTTTAAGCCCGGCTAGAGTAAAGAAGACGGTCCGGATCTTTCAAAAAGCCGTGGCAAGTGACTAAAAACACTTATTTATATAGTGAAATGTCATGAATTTTGGTCAATGATTTTATAAGGTATATACATTTTTTTTTTCGATAAAAATGGTGTATATTTTATATATTTTCAATAGAATTTTTTTTTTTCAAATTACATCAAATCAAAAATTTTTTGGTAAGAATAATATCTTTTTGTTTTTTTTTTTTGCAGGATTTAACCCAGGCTTGACCCCTTAAATTAAATTTATTGAAAAATAAATCGCGAATAGCATCAATTTAAAAATCTGATATGATAAAAGGTATAAAATGTTGACTATAGAACAGAATAACTGTACTGATAGTTATAAATAAGTTTAATTCAAATCAGTCCTTATATTTTTAAGTCATGGTTTAAAAGAAACTTTGTAGGAAAAAAATAGAATTTTTAATTAAAAAAAATTATCTGACCTTAATAGCTCCTCCTTAAGTCTCAAAATATACTAATTAATCAACTAATTATCATCGGAAAAGTTTTGGAATGGTTATTAGTCGAAAATTTATATTCTTGGTATTCCGTCGGCACTTTTACCACACAAATTCATCATCACCTTTAGACTTGAGAGATAAATTCGAGTTGGTATGAGTCTTTATCGTCACTTTTGCATTTCGTTCGTTTTTGGAATTCAGTTTAGCAGAATATCTGAAAATTTTTTTAATAATTAGTCAAATAATAAATTATACACTAAAGAGCAGAAGTCTGATTTTTGCAATTTTAAATGAGTAAGCAATAAAAATGTTTTAATCCATTAATTTGCTATATAATTCGTGCACAAGTTGTAAAAAATCATGTCGGTATTCTTACCCCTCTGTTGTATCACACGCTTTAGATTTAAGTAAAGAATTCAAGTTAGTATACGGAGTTAGATTTGTCTTCTTAGTAGCGTGTTCATTTTTTGAATTTAGTGCGGAAGAATAGCTGAAAACATTTTGAATTTTGTTAGGAAAAAGTAATATATTCTAGATTCTATAGATGCACTCACCACTCGAATGTATTGCCAGCCTTAGACTTAAGTAGAGAATTTGAGTGTCTATTCTGTTTATTTTTGGAACTAAGTAAGGTAGCATAACTGCAAATTTTTTGAATGGTTAGTCAACAATTTGATATATTCTAAATTTCTTTGCTACTCTTATCTATTCTACATTATTTGCACACACTTACCTTCCTAAGGCATCACCAACTTTGGACTCGAGTGGAGTATTCCATTTAGTAGCTGTCTGTGTCTTCGTCTGTATAGTCTGTCCATAGTTGGAAGTTGTTGCAGAAGAGAAGCTAGAAATTGTTTACAGTTAGTAAAAATAGTTATATATTCTAAAACCTAGTGATGCACTTATTACCCAGATGTATTGCCAGCTTTAGACTCAAGTAAAGTGTTTCTTTTTATAGCAGTCCTCATCTCTGTGGTTTGTTTATCCTTGGAATTAACTGCAGCAGCATAGCTAAAAATTTATTCAAGTTAGTAAAAAATTTTACGTACACTAGAATTTGCCAGACTCAATAAAAGAGTTCAAATTTTAGAATAGTTAAAAATATTTTAATAGTTAGTCTATAATTATATATTCTTTATTTAGTCTGCATGCTTACCAGCATCCCAATGCATTACCAGCTCTGGACTCAAATGAAGTATTCCATTTAGTAGCAGTCTTTGTTGTCTGTCTAGTTTGTTCGTATTTGGAAGTTAGTGCAACAGAGCAGCTAAACAATTTTTTGAATAGTTAATGAGTTTTGAATAGTCAATGATTAGATATTGTAGATTTGGTTAGTACCCTTACCGCGCTAATGTATCAGCACGCTCAGACTCAAGTGAATGGTTCCAATTAGTAGCAGTCTTTAAGTTTGCTGTCTGCCTAGTATGTTTGTTCTTTGCACTTAGTGCAGCAGCGTAGTTAAAAGAACTAATGTTTGACTTTGTGTTCAACATTACATCAGGATTATGAAAATTATTAAATGTTATAAGAATCGATTGCACACTTGAAAAAAATATTTAGTCATATTATTTGACTACAAATATACTATACCTGTTTAGCAGAATCATTTTTTTGATTATTGATATACAACTCAGATATCTTTAAGGCTTCAGTTTCTGTCTTTGTAGAAGGACTAGCAATGCTCTGCACCTAAAATTGCAGTTTTCGATATTTATGAATATATGCATAATAAATTCTCTTTGACAAACTTTCTACTAACTGATTGAACTATAGCAGGTTTTTCATGCAATTTATCAAAGATATGCTGCTCCTCATTCGAAGATTTCTGTGATTCTGTTTGAAAGATTTCATATTTATCCTAAGGATACAAAAAAAAACGCAATCAATTGAGTTAACGTCGTGCGAAAAACCTGACGCAAATTTATTTAAAAAAGCAATCGCGCACCTGATAATTTTCAATGCTTTTCTGATTTTGATTTTCTTTCTGACTAGGATCGTTAAACTCCCCCTGCTCCTGAACCAAACGTCTTTGTAGATATCGATGCTCTTTTCTTTGTTTTTTTGAGCCACCTATTAAAGGAGCTGCGAATTGCCAAGTTTCCGAATTTGCTTGAATACTTTGAAGTGGACTAGGCGATTCCCCATCGACCTGTTAAAGAGAAATTTCATCATAAATTTTCAGAAAACAATTCACGGGAACTTTTATAATTACTGAATGACGATAACTTACAACCCATACTTTTACCCGCGTATCCCATGCTACAAATGGCTGGACTGGTAGTATTCCAGGTGTTTCGAACGTTGCGTTTCGATTTTCTTCAATTTCCGTAGTTTGAGCGGTAAATTCTTTTGCTTGACAGGACTGGACGTGCCTCTGAAATAATTCGACGGTTCAAGTTAAAATGCATCGCACAGTTTAAATAATCGAATGTGCGTAAAAAAAGTTATAAAGACGTACTTCATAATCCTCTGGGTGCAGCCTGTGCCGTCGGTCATATGGGCAATGCTTTAGTTTGATACCTGGATAATTTTTGCTACACTTAGTTATGTGGTGTGGCATTCTCGTTCGCAAAATATGATGGCTCTTATTGTAGGGGCACACATCAAGGGGTTGATCGTCTTCCGCCATGTCTCCGAGTTAATTTTATATATTAATAATTGTAATAATTGTTAATTGCAGATGGCAAGTATTTTCTCCTGCAGTGATGAGCAGGTTCTGCGAAACTGAAAAAACAAACAAATTACGGAATACGGATGTACCATGAATCATGTCTTCGATATGCGAAATATCGAATTTTCATTCGATTATAGTTTGGTGAAGCTGTAAACCGCTGTAATTATATAGTTCTGATTTACCAGCAAAATTTAACACTGTAAACATAAATCGCGCGCGACAACCGAATCGTGTTTACATAAATATAGGTATATTTTAGTGTAGCTGCGAATAACATGTATTTCTATTGATATAATGAGCGAACAGCTGTTGGATAACGATTTAAATTGTGACAGACAGACTTTATAATAATGAAGACATATATACCGTTTGTCTATTCAGCTACTAACAATAAATTCACTCCGTGAACTTCTTGGCAAATATGATGATAAATTGAGTCATTCAAACAAATTACAATTAAAAAAATATCACGAATGCAACTTATGCGATAGCTTTTTATATCACGCTCGAACTATCCATAATATACCCTTTGTAAGGGTACACTACTAGCGCCAAGCGTTTACGTGTAAATCAAATGATGTGGCGAAAATTGGAACATAAATAAATAATACATTGCTCTTATACCAAGGCGAATACGAGGCGACTTAAAAACACACTTCAGTCGTTTTGAAATGCACACGTTACGATTTGTCACTTTGACATTGATCTACCGCAGCTCTGTGTTTATAAAATGCTTATTCCAAATTCAAAAAGTTAGATGTCGCAAAGCATCGTTATCGAAAATTAGAAGTATCACACTCGAAATTCCGGATAACTGTTGACAATCTTACTATTCTGTTTTACTCTTGTTCTAGTTGAAAGTGAAATATCCGGAGTAGAACATACAGCACAATAAGCCGGTCTAACGCTTTGACACATGAGATTTTTATTTATCTTCCGATTTTACCGAGCAACAGGTTGTTGAATTAAATCGAAAACTTACCCAAGCCAAATCAGCAACAACACACCTATACGGTCACTTATTATTTAGTCTTTGCAGGCCCTTCAAAATCCGGGGACTACTTATCGACGCTGACGACTAATGAAACGCCAGTGATACAATGACACTGGCGGATATTGGATGATCATACCTATATATACACAGGGACAACCGACAGCCCGCGACAGGACACAGCTGGCCGTACGTGTTTGCGATCGCTGTTGGCGCGAGTCGCGGTGAGGGGGAACATTAGCGCCAACGATCAAATGAGGTTTCGACGGGTGCCCTGGACGGGTGGCAAAAGGCCAAAATTGGAATATAAATAGTTATAGGGCTCTGGTTAGGGTGAACTACATTGTTCTTATGGAAGGTTTTACGAAAAAGAATATAATATGAGTATATACATATAATATTATTACGTCGACAAAAGGCTCACTTTTCGCAAAAAACTCGTCTGATGCAAGAATAAAGCTTGTATATCGTCGCTCCGTACGAAGACTAGCACAGTTCAAATTCTCAAACGAAAACTAGCACAACTCACGATTTGCCGCGAAGAGTAGCACAGTTCAGAAATGCCGCCAAGAGTAGCACAACTCACGTATTTCCGTGATTTGCCGCGAAAAGTTTTAAAAAGTTTCGAAAATGTCTAAAAAGTGAACAATTTAAAAAAAAGCTTTGTAAAAAATTATTAGTATTTGTGAAAACATTTTTAAATTCGGTAAAAAGTTGTAAATTGTGAATATTTAAAAATGTTCATTAGGGACAGTTTTGCAAAAATCGGCAAATTTTTATAGAAAATCGTTGTTGAAAGTTTGAGTTGTGCTAGTCTAGCATGCGTGAAATTAGTTGTGCTACTTATGACGGGAAATTTGAACAGTGCTACTCTTCGTAGGGAGCGACGATATATAGTGCTGTAAATGCTCGTTTGTAAAACGTTTTTGTAAAACCCCCCATAAGAGCAATTTAGTTCAGCCTAACTATTTATATTTATATACTAATTTTCATTTATTTACCATAACAAGTTGATACTCTAATGTGCCCTTCTGGTGTCCTCATACTGTCTGAGCAGATCCGCACGAAACGAATAGTCAAAATGAGAAACTTTCACTTGTCAATTGCCATTAAATTTAATAGCTTTTCTCGGGCACTCTCAATAGGCCATAAAATTGCGTAGTATAGCATCGCATAACGATAGATCAACTTTTTTTAAGCTTTCAATTAAGCCGTTAAGTTTCAAGTCCAGACTCCTTTACAACTTAACAGTAATATTTCCGTTTTCGCCGCATTATTTTTTACGTCAAATTTTAAATAAGCTTCAAGTCAAGGTAACCTTTGAACTTATTAAAGAACAAACATATCCACTACGGATGCATCTTTTGCCCTCTCTATCTCTTTTATGTATTTAATCATGATCTGCAAAAACGATATAATAAATCTAAATAAAAAAAGTACATAATAAAATGTAATGCAACCCACAGCTCACATCGCTTTGTATACTTGAAACTGATAATTTATAAATCATCAGCTCAAGCATATCACATTTATCTAGAAGTAGCAGGCAAGGATAGACTTACAAAAAAACTACTTTGATCGTTTTAAACCTGAAAGTATATTTGTATAAATATATAACTTTATCTAGTGTATAAGTTATAAAGAATTTTACATTCCCCATAAAAAATAACACCATGAATTATTCAAAATAAGTATAATTCTATTTTCGAATTTTTATGCGTGACGAACGATATTGAAGATGATCATTATGTATGTATAAGTATGCTGATGTACAATTAATCCCTATCAATCAATGATAATTTATCATTCAACGATAAACAAAATAAATATATTTACAAGTTATGAATAACAAATAATTAAATTAATGAGCCGATTGTTAGGAAGCACAAATAACCTGAGTTGTTCATTCAAAATATTGATCCTAGTCATTAAGATATTTCTTTGACTTTATTCTCCTAACGGCTAACGTTTTTATACCACCTTCATCTAGATAAAAAATAATTTTAATTTTAGTTTTAATTTTAATTTTAATTTAATACTAGTCTTGTTTAATTTGAAACATTCACTCACCATGTATTTTTCTGTCCAATATATCCATGTGAATTTTTTTAAAAATACTTTTGAATTTGGCAGCATCAGGAATATAAGGACTGACGTAATATTTCATTACAATTGGTTTTAAAATGTGAAAAGTTTTTCTGTGAATTTTTATCGACTCTGGAGATTTATTTGTCGGTACTTCGTCATTCAGTTTTTGACGTTTAGAATCTGGAACCATATCTGTATCTGTACTTTCTGAATCTTTTGTATCTTTATACGGACGTTTATTGTAATTTTCAAGTTTTTTAATATCTGCGTGATTAGTTCTTGGTAAAACTGACTTTTCAATCTCAATTTTATTCTCATTTTCATTTTTAGATATTTCATTTGTACTCTTTGCTTTGTTACGGCTGGTACTATCAAGTATTTCAAGAACATCTTTATTCTCGCCTCTTTGTGGCGATAAATCGTCACCAAAAAGTAAGGCATTTTTGGTAGCTAATTTAGTCTTTGTAGGAACTTTAGGCTTGAAAGAGTTTACACGTTTAGATTTTTTACTTTCCAATTTCTCTGAATGCTTTAATTCTATTGTATCTCCGCTGTTGATCATATTTTCTTCTGATTTGGTTTTAATCATTTTTCTTTCTAAATTCTTTTCTATGCAATTGTTGTCATCAAAGCCTATCACATTTGCATATGCTTCACTTTTATTATCGTCTGAAATTTCTTTGAAATCTGTTTTATTCTTTAAGTTTTCCACTTTTTCAAAATGATTGTGATTTTCAATTAATTCAGTAATATTATTCTCAGATTCTTTTATTGCATCTCTATCAAACTCATCTTTGTTTTCAATTTTTGTAGCTTCACTATTTTTAGAATTACTTTTAAAAAAATCTGTGATGGAACGAGAATCTGTTTGTTTCTTTAATTTGCTATTTTTGGCATTCGTTTTTGAAATTTCTAAGGCTGTTTTAAATCCATTACAAGTATTTGCATTGGATGTATCTGATTTTGATGATGAGAAAATCTTAATTGGTCTTCTCGATTCTGTAGTTGATATTGAACTTTTTTTCATTCTATCTAATTCTAGAGCTGTTGTAAAACCACCACATGGATTTGAATCAGCATCTTTAATTTTTGAGTCTTCAGCTTCTTGATATTCTAGCTCTTTTTCTTCGAATTCACTTTCTGTATGAGAGTTTCCATTGTTTTTAAAGTCTTTGCAAAGTTCTATATTTTTTGTGTACTTTTGAATTTGTGAAATCTGTCAACATTATTTTTTAACATTGTAAATAATTATTATTAATTAACACTGTAATAAAAGTTTTATTAATATAGTACTTAGTTAATAATATTCTATTAACCTTTTGAGTTGTTAAAAATCTATATCGAGAAATTGCCTTTGTACTGCAGATAATATTGTACTCCACTTTGCGAGCTATTTCATCAATATCTTTTTCTGTTAATTGTTTATCACATTCATGCCCACATAGTTTAAAGTTATCCAACAAACAAATATTTATTTTACTATAAAAATGTTCTCGCACCTGAAGATATTAATTTATTGCATTTGTGTTCCATTACAGATAATTAGTATTTGGAAGTAATAAAAACACTGTAAAATATCTTACGTTTACAGTCAATCCCTTAACTTTGATGTCAGTACTATCGGCTGCAATAACACATGATTTCTTTGCATACTGTAAATTGATTTGACGTATCTGAAAAAAAAAAAAATATATATATATATATATATATATATGTATAAACATTATATTTTGATTAAAGAGAACCTTTGTAGTATGTAGAAAAAAATTATCAAATCACCTCATTATCTTGTAATTTTCCACCTCTTCGAAGTTGAAATTGCTCATTTATTAATTTTCTTTCCTCTAGTCTTGCCTGTTTATCCAGTTGCTCTCGCTCTCCTGATCCTTCAGAATCACTGTCATATGTACTGATAACAATTAATGTTCATTGATTAGAAGTTATTTATTTGTGTTAATTTTGATTGATAGATAATATAGAAACACATACACATTATCGTATTTATCCATACCAAAACTTTCGAGAGGTTCTTTACGATTTTTTGGTCTGCTATAATGATTCGATGATTCAAAATGTAAAATCTTTTCTCTGACAGCGTCTTTATTTTTACAAACATCGCACCTATTTTTACATTGAGGCACTGGGTCACCAAAATATTTTGAAAACAAAGCGTGCCTGCACCTTTAACATTATAAACAATAAATAATAAAATTGTAATTATTGAAAATGTTTAGTACATGAATATTTTGTCAAATAAATTAAAAAATTGAAAAACCTCACTTTACACCAGTAAAACTTTCTACAATTTGTTTGAATGACTTCATTTTAGCTTGCTGATAATCTTGCCTACTCTTATACTGTGAAGTGGATAATTCTTCTTCTGCAGCATTTTGGCACAGGAAACTAATTGCATTGAATTCTTCTCGACTGAAATATACTCTACAATACGATTGTTTTCCATCTCGACCAGCTCTACCTGATTCTTGATAATAACTTGCAATTGTTTGTGGAACTGTCCAATGAGCAACAAATCTATCAAGTTAATGACATGTTAATGAAAAAAATGTTAGTAGATTTATAATAATTATGGTATCAAATTTTTACCTTACTGAACCCTTATCTACACCCATTCCAAAACTACAAGTTGCGGCAATGACTGGGACTACACCATTAGTCCAAGAATCTTGAACTTCCATTCTTTCTTTACTTTTCAAACCTAAATGTAGAAAAGGTAAAGATTTTATTTAAAGAATATACAAAGAAATAAGATTTCACAAAGCATAAAATGCTAATCAAGTACCAGCATGATAAGACAATGTAGGAATTCCCATAGAAGATAACTTCCTAGCCAATGTTTCTGTAGTTTCTTTTTTTCTGCAATATATTATTCCACAGTTTTTCTTCTCCTAAAATGTTCAAGTATATATGTATAGAAGTTGTATAATAGATATACACAATACGAAGAAGTGTTATTACTTTAGGTACTGAATCATCATTTGGTCCAAGAGAATCGTTGATGAATTTTTTTAAATGTTCAAATGGATCTGGTATGGCGTCAATGAACCACACATCATAGAATAAGTTTGTTCTAAACACTGGAGTGGAAAATATCATCGGACTTTCCATTTTCAAGGTTTTAAAAATATCTTCTTTAACCTAAAGATATAATTAAAATAATTACTTATTTTCTTCATAGTATGATTAAATATTCATAAGATAAAATTTAATTAAAATATTTGTGATTATACACCTCTTTCGCAGCTGTGGCAGTAAGAGCTATAATTGGTACTTCTGGTCGCTTTTTTCTTAATTCAATGAGTTTTCTATAACTAGGTCTAAAATCATGGCCCCATTGACTGAGACAATGTGCCTCGTCGATAACAAAATAAGACAACACATTTGGTTTTATTTGGCTTAACATAAGCTGTAATCAGTATAATATAATATGAATTAATGCAAGCCCTAGAACACAAAAGTTTTATCTTTTGAATTATTATATTAAGATACATACCTGGAAAGTAGATGTGTCGCATAATTCAGGAGTTACGTAAAGAAGCTTCATCTTTGGTTTACTCGATAACATATCTGTTTTTATAGCTAGTCTCATGTTCTTTGTAGTCTTGCTATTTAAAGTATGGGCGACAATATTTTTACTATTTAAATAGTCTAGTTGATTCTAGAAAAGAAATAAATAACTTATACTAACTTGTATTCGACTATTGGGTTTGACAAAATGATATACAAAATTAATAATAACCTTAACAAGAGCTATAAGGGGTGAAATGACAATAGCATAAGAATTTTCTTTTGTAACAGCTGGTAATTGAAAACACAAAGATTTTCCAGATCCAGTTGGCATACAGATGTATACATCTTTTTCTCCTGGAATAAAATTAAAAAATAAAGTCATTGAAACTAATAAGTTGACGTTTTAAGCAACATATGGAAGCATTATAACTTATATCAGTACAGCTATTAACATTGTAAGTATTACATTTACTTTAAGATAAATAAAAATAAGCATTAGATTTTATAAACTAAATATTTTTCAACAAACGTCATTATCATTAAAAGTATATTGAGCGTATCCAATTCGCTAAATGTTGACATCAGTTAAGACAAGCAAAAGTGTTCCTTATGAATTTGTTGCATCAATGTTTATAAATCAGCTGCGGAATAACCTCTCATACCTTTGTAAACAGCTTCAGCTGCTTTTCTCTGCAAGTCACTTTTATAATTGTCATGGCCGAACTGGCTTTTTAATTTGGCTCTTAATCTAGCTTCGGGGAAAATTTCGCTGGTCATTGATAAGTTTAAAAAAAGAATAAACAACTAATAATATCTCCATATAAGGTTAACTAACATAACTTCTTTTAGGCATAAGCACAACACCGATCACAAATTCACGCAAATCGCAACAAAGAGGCAATAAACAGCAGACAGGATTGGCGGGCTGGCGCGCCAAAAAAGAATAAGATTAGATTTATTATAATTTTATTGGCTATAACATAGGTTACATTGCCATGTCACAATCAGGCTAGTTATATACAGTATTATACAAGTTTGTGTCTAAAACGTAGAAAACCATCGTTTACAATTCATTCGTTCGATCGGTCGTTCAAAATACAATTATACCATTGAAACTTATTTTAATTTTAGATACATTGATCAATTGCAATTATAAAATCAGATATAAGTTCAATAATTCTATGATTCATTTCATATAAAAAAGGTATAATGGAGAAAGGACCATACAATTTGAGAGCATAAAGATTATCTAATAAAATTTTTCTATGTTCTTCGTGTAGTTCGCAATCCCAAAAAATATGCTCTATTGTATCAGAATCCTTTCTACATTTACAAACGTCAGAATCAACAATTTTATACTTTATAAGACTTGAGTTAAGACGAGTATGGCCTGATCTAATACGATTAATTATACTAATAGTTTTTCTTGGTACTTTCGTGTCGATATACCACGGTTTTTTAGTTTCAATATAAAAGTTATCAAAGTAAAAAATACCTTTAGTATCTTTATCCAATAAAAATTTGTTCTTATTTGCTACATTGCATTGTTTCTTATAAATAGATATTAAATCAGAAGAGGGAATATCCAAAGGCAATCGAATTTCACCCAATGCACCAGACTTAGCCAGTTTGTCGACTTCTTCATTACCAACTATACCTCTATGAGAGGGGATCCAATAGATTTCTATTTCAATATTATTATTTTTTAGCGTAGTTAATTTTGATCTCAAATCAACCATCAACGGTGATTCATGTGAGAAACCTTCAATCCTATTCAATGAACTAACTTTGTGAGTCAGAAATACTTTGTGAGTCAGAAAAAATACGAAATTTTTCTTTCGTAAAATCTTTTAAATTAATCCACGAGCTGATCTTGTTCAAAGCGAAATTAATCGCTGCACACTCTGCTGTGAATATTGAGGAGAAATCTGGTATTCTATAAGCATCTATGAAAAATTCCGACCCACTCCACACTGCAAAACCCACGGCCGAGGTATTGTCCTCGTTATTTATAATTTTTGAACCATCTGTGAAGATATCAATACAATTCTTTGAATTAAACAAGCCATCAAATGTCAATTTTGCTTCTTTAGCCTTTTGTATCAATCTACCCTGAGTTAGATCTGCCTTAAAAGATGTAAATAAATCCTTATATGGAATTGAATGTTTATAATATTTATCTGATTGAACAACTAAACCATTATGAAACCAACAATTTTCAAAACATAAAATTAACAAAGGCTTTATATGATTATTATGATATAAATTGTTATTAGACGTCTAAAGTTTTTTTCGAGTTTATTGTAAATTGGGTTATTTGAAATATTCAATTGTCTTAACATATATTTGTAACAAAGAAATTCAAACCTGCATTTTACATATGGAATTCCTGATTCTGCTGTGATTACATTCACAGGCGTACTATTTTGGTACCCTAGAGCAATTCTTAAAGCTGCATTTTGAATTCTTTGATAAATATCAAGGTAAATATCTGTTTTAACATTATTTCGCAAAGATAGCAGAAAACCACCGTATTCCAATCTAGAACAAATCATAGATTTATATAACATTATAAGTATCTTTGGATCGGAGCCCTAGTATACTCCTCTTAAACAGTTTAGCATACTGCCTGGTAAGATACAACTATTTTTAACATTATTAATATGAGCTTGTCAATTTAATCTTTTATCTAGCGTTATGCCTAGAAATTTAACTGTTTTAGAGGGATAGATAGCTACTATGATTGATTTTTAGAACAATATGATTAGTTTTAATACTCTTATTATTAAAAATTACCATCTGACACTTATCTGGGACAAGCAGAAGATTTTTGTCTTTGAGTGCTTTGAAAACGACATTAGCAGCTTGTTCTAGTCTTTTTAAATGAGAGGTAAGTTTTTACCTTTAGTATAAATGACAAGATCATCGGTAAACTTAATCAACTTAATATCTTCCTCCAGTATGCTATCCAAAAATCTAATATATAAAGAAAAAAGAAGAGGGCTGGATAAACAACCTTCCGGTAGACCTACTTCTGCCTCCAAATCACCATTAAGGTCTGGGAAATTTAACGATGAAATTCTTCGCTTATACAAAAGATTCTTAAAAAACAAAATATATTCTTTCGGTAGCGATAAGTTTGCTAAGTCTTTTAATAAAAGGTCAGTAATAACGTTGTCAAACGCTCCTCGAATGTCCAAAAACAGTGCAACTAAGCTCTCATCTTTAAAAAAGGAATCACGTATATCTGCAATCAACAAAACCAAATTATCCATACAAGATTTACTCTTCCTAAAGCCATATTGATTCTTAGATAGTAGTTCCTGGTTTTCTAAGTACCATGTTAAGCATAAAGTTTTTCCATGATTTTCATAATGCACGGAGCTAAAGCTAAATAAATCATTAAAAATGTCTAATAGAACTCTTTTCATAAACTCTGGAAGAGCATGAACAATTTTATAATTTATCTTGTCTGCTCCTGGAGCGGACTTAAGATTAAGATCTTAACAAAATCTTAACTCAACTTAAGACTAAGAATATAATTAAATTCCTCCATTGAAAAAGCATCTATAAGGACTGAAGATTCCCGGCTTGGGACATTTAAGATACTCCTCGCAGTTAAATACTGCAAATCCATTATCCTTAGGAGAACAAAGCTTCAGTAAACTATCTTTAGCGTGCGATAAGAATTTTTTGTTACCTGCAAAACATCTGCTCCTGCCAAAACCAGTTTTCAAATTCCTAATTATTTCCCAGATTTCGGATAATGGAGTGTATCTATTAATAGATTCACAAAATTTCCTAAGAGATGACATTTTTGCTTGTTTAAATGTCCTTTTCGTTTGCGCTACAACTTTTTTATAATCAAAGAAAGAGGCAGGATCGCATCTATAATCTAATTTTTTGAGGGCGGCTTTTCGAATGCTAATCATTCTCTTAGAATCATCGTTCCACCAAGATTTGGCGATTCTTTTTTTGTTTTTATATGTAGAACTATGTTGAGATGATTCAGAATTTTTAGCCTTTTTCGAATAATTTTCTATAGATTCGTGTAAAAATTCAGTGAACAAGTTGTATCTTACCAGGAGATCAGAATTTAAAAACTAAAGGTTAGAAAACATTTCTTTTAAGTTTTCCATATTTTCTAAGAAAGCTGACCAATCTAGTAACTTTAAGTTAAATTTGTAGTTAGGTTTGTTTTCCCAAACTGCTGTATGATTGAATAAAATGGTGATTGTGACGAATGGTGATGAAAATGTTATTAATAAAGAGTTAGTGGCGATGAGTTTATTTGATTCATGTTGCGTTGGGATTTTTCCTCATCATTCTTGTAATGTCAATGATATCTGTTCTTGATTTACAACTTAGAATGATCTTATCTAAAGCTATATTTTCTGGAATACCATAAACAACGCCTTTTCTTTTCCTTCTAAAATCTGGTACAAAAGCTTCTAAGTTAAATGATTTAAGATCAAAATCATTCATCAATGTATTTGCGTCTGTATGTTTATTGAATATTACTTCACATCTAAATTTGTCTCTTCGCTTAATTTCTATTATTGAGTTGAATTTATCAAAAATTAATTCTCCAGTAGAATATGGACTGTGTTCCAGATTATCTCTGGTAATTTTCCTAATCCAAACTACACATGTACTGCCAGCACAGTGACTATATGAAAATCTACTCTCTTATTTGTTTGAATTATGATTATCAATAAGATTGTTTGTTACCTTTTGTATTGGCACTTGTACCTTCCTTGTTTGTATTCTTCATGTTTACCTCGGGCTGTTGTTGTGTAGTGAGAGAGCCGTTACTACTTGAATACGACTGGTTAGTTGAATGTTGAAATCCACAGAACTTAAACTCCTCATGAGTTTACCAGTGTTATTTCCGTTCATGAAAATTTCATCTGCATGCAATCTTTTGGATTTTTCACTGTCTCTATCTTCCGTCCCTGTTTTTCTCATATGTAGATTCTTTTTCCTTTGTCGATTTTGATCGCAGCTCTCTTCTGGTGGCGATTCGCAATCCATTGATTCGTCTTCACCCTTATTGTCTTCTTCTTTTGTTTTCTTCCCCATTGTCGAAACCAACAATGAAGGGCGGAACCCTAGAAAAAGGTATTTTTGTCGCCAATAAACGTTAGGAAAAGGAAAACAAAAAAACAATCAGAAACCACAAAAGATTGTCGAGTTTAGGTAGGTATGAATTTCAAGAAAAGGCTCTGTAAGCGTCCGCTCTGCTTGGTTGCCTAAACTCAACTCAAAAAAAAAATAAAGACTCTAGTGAGACAGTAGCGCCCCCTCTTAATCGAAACAATTTGAAAAGAATTTTTGAAATACCTATATAACCTATATATATATATATATATATATATATATATATATATATATATATATATATATGAATAAAAATGCCTGTAAGTATAAAAGTAGCTACTTAAATACTCAATACGGAATAACAGAAAATTTTATAAATATTATAAAAGGTATATTACATTATGTGTATTAGCAATCGAGGAGTGAAATTTAGCATAACATAATAACACATAATGTGTCAATGGTGAAAATAAATCCCCATTTTGTAAAAATGTTCTAAATATGTTGCTCAAAGACTTGAGTTATATACTATCTGCAGAAATGGGCACATAGTAATTTTTCTAGAGAACAAATAATTCATTTTTCACCTTTAAACAGGTGAGAAATGGATCCATTTCTCAAACACTTTTGAAAACACACCCGAAATTAACAATTTTCTCTCTCGATTTTAGGCACGATAAAGGATCTATTTTATGCGCTTGTTGGAAAAAATATTATTATCTTCTTTTAAATGTGATGGTCGGATATATTATATGTGTGGCGACACAACCAGCTACGTCGGCGCCGCGATCGAGGCGCAAACAACTATTGGTGCCGAGAGAGTTCTTCTGAGCCGCGAATCACCGAGCCGGAACCCCCAGACCACCAGAGGCCAAATCCACCTCTCTCGAGCCAACAGCCGCCTCAGATGTAGCGCCGAGGAGTTGGTTTAGTCAGATTGTTCTGAGTGGTCTCCCAGAGCGGTCCTCTCAAGGCCGCATTGTTCATCACGATTTTAGATTACCACTTACTTTAGATTTTACTACTTAGACTTAGTTAGATGTAATAATAAAGCGCTTTAGATAGAAACCGTCTACTCATTCAGAGACCTGGTTCTCCACCTGTCGGCTCCTTTCCTCTCTGCGGATAATAGCAACTCCAAAGTGGTGACCCCGACTATAAAACAAACAAGGAAGTCAATCCAGAGAAGACCAGAATGGAGACATCAGGAAAACATTTGGGACCACTCGCCTAACACCAAAACTTCAGCAAATCAACAACATCAATGACGCAGCGCAATAACAATAGCACGCTCAACTCGCCGATCTTCTAACGACACTTCGCATGACCAAGTGATTTTCACCACGACGCGACGCTATTTCTCCGAGCCCAGAGTCAGCCGAAAAACTGCAATAAGTGAAGGGAATCCAAACAAACCATCTCCGTAACAACCAAGCCCATAGGGCATGACTGGAAGAGGACGCGGAAAACGCGATGAATCCCTGACCTTACGCCAGTCAGATCGCCAACTAGGTATAACAGCACCAACTTTCGCAGATTCAGCTGCCTTCCTCGAAGCAACGCTACGCAAAAAGAACTCAACAAAAACGTCGCATACATCCGCTGACCACGAAGAAGACGGCATTCACGATCAAGATTTTAAAGACGCTCTTGACGTGGCACCAACCGACGCTGACAACATGGCGAACAACTGCTCACTCAGCCCATTTTGGCGCTCCCAACCAACGCTCTGGTTTATTCAGACCGAGGCTCTCTTCGACAAACATAAAATCACCGATGAAATGGCGAAGTTTAACTCTGTTGTAGGTGCGTTAGATGCAAACACCATCGAAGATCTCCAGGACATCATCCGAGACAAGCCGGAAACGGAGCCCTACAAGGTTTTGAAGGACGCCATCATTAAGCGCACAACCGAATCGCCAGACTCCACACTGCTTAAGCTCCTCACCAACCTAGAGCTTGGCGACAGCAAACCATCGCAATTATGGAGAAAAATGAAGAGCATGGCAGGCGACAAAATTTTAGAGCCGGCTCTCAAGGTAATGTGGCTAGCCCTTCTTCCCAAACCGGCCCAGATGTACCTCAGCCTCTTCAAGGTCGACGCTGTCTTTTGGTGTTTTAATAAAGTGGTACAACGCTTTAAGTAAAAGAAAATAATTTATTGATGTCAGCACACACTCCTTCCGGAAACCTATTAGCAGCCCGTGTCTCACAGCAATCACCAGAATCACTACTACGAGGAGCTACGAATAACTGTTGTCGCTAAGCAGGCTCGGTGCCAACTGAACGCGATGATTTTCGCTTCTAATAACGTTCGACTCGACGCGCTCGCGAATTGAAACGAATTCTCAGAACTGTGTTTACACACATAGAAGGTATTGTTACCGCGGTGACTCTCTCGACGCACATACACACGTATACACGCAACATAGCAAAAATACGAGGATAATCCTCAACACTCCCGCTATCTGAGTATTTTACATACACTTTTATTGGTCGAGGTAATGAAGTCCTATGCTTTCACACAGCTGGTCGTGTCGATTACGTGCCAGAGGTTTTGTGAAAACGTATGCAAGTTGATGTTCTGTTGGCATATATACGACGTCTATTTCGCCACTTTCATACTTTTCACGAATAAAATGGTATTGAACGTCAACGTGCTTGGTCCGTTTGTGAAATACAGGATTTTTCACTAACTGTATGGCACTTTGATTATCGATGTATAATACGGTTGCTTCAGCACGCGGAAGTCCAATACCACGGAGAAGGCTTCTGAGCCACACGGCTTCGCGGGTCGCGGTTGCTGCGGCTATATATTCGGCTTCCGTAGTGCTTAATGATACGCCGCGTTGTCTATTAGTACACCAAGAGACGGGACCGTTACAGAGTTTAAAAACGTAACCTGATGTAGATTTTCGCGTTTCTCGGTCTCCCGCATAGTCTGAATCGCAGTAGCCTACAGGTTCGAGTTGGCTCCCGCTGCCTTGGTACAATATTCCGCGTTTTGCAGTTGCTTTTACATATTTCAATATTCTCTTCGCGGCTTCCCAGTGCTTTCTTTCAAAATTTTCTAGAAATCTGCTCATTAAATTTACCACGTAGGTGATATCCGGGCGCGATACAGTGCTGAGAAAATTTAGCGAACCTATTAATTCTCTGTAGGGCAACTTGTCGCGATTTGACTCTTGTTCTTTTGTCAGGGATAAGTCGACTCCCTTCTCAACAGGGGTATATACAGGCTTAGCGTCGCACATATTAAATTTTCTTGAAATTTTGAACGCGTAATCTGCCTGATGTAAGAACAAGACTCTCCTCGCTCGATCACGCACTATATTCATCCCTACGAAAACATCGGGCTCACACTCAGTAATTTCGAATTTCTCTTTTAACAATGTTATAGCATTCATCAGCACTGTACGGTCCTTCGTTATGATTAGGCCATCATCTACAAATAACAAAACGTATACAACAATATCATTCATTCTACCGACAAAAATTGAGTTTTCGACATCACAACTGTTAAAACCGTGCTCGCCTACATATCTTTTAAAAACGGTATTCCAACACCTCGAGGCCTGCTTTAAACCGTACAGAGATTTATTTAACTTACACACTAGACCACTCTTCACACTCATACCACTAAAATCTTCTAAGCCTTCGGGTATCTTCATAAAAACATCTTCTTCGAGCGTCCCGTAGAGGAAGGCCGTCTTCACATCGAATTGCAGCATTTCTAGGTCCTGCTCGGCTGCAAGAGCAAGAAGGACGCGTACGGCGTCGTATCTCACTACAGGCGCGAACGTCTCCTGATAATTGATGCCGTACTGCTGACGGAAACCCTTGGCACACAGTCGAGCCTTGTATCGTCTCCCTTTGCCCGCTTTTGCCTCCTGCATCTTAAAAACCCACTTAGAATCTATGGCATTACAGCCTTCGGGCTTCTGAACTATGCTCCAGGTTCCGTTTTTCTCGTGAGCCATGAATTCTTCACGTATTGCTGCTCTCCATTCGTCGGCATCGGATTCCGACACCGCTTGCTGATAGGAATCGGGCTCTTGATATTCGATGAAGTTAGCCTCGTATCTGCATGGTTTTTTGATATTTTCTCGGAGTCTCAATCTTCGACATGCGCTGACTTCTGTCTCGACACAGGGCTGCTGCGTTGGGCGATTACTGGTGTCTGGCTTCGCATCTGAGGCTTCTCCCGTTCGATGAATTGCGTCGGTTGTTGTCTTCTTAGGAGGAGCAGTGGTCTGTTGTTATTTCTTGTTTACCTGGTCGTTATCCGCAGCCTCAGCATCTGCGTCGGTAGGTTCATCGTTCGGTAGCAGCATGGAAAAATCCATGGGCTCAGCGGGTTTGGCAGTGTCGAAAAATTGATTTTCTGCAAAGGTGACGTTTCTTCCGACAGAAATCTTTCTTGTGCGGGGATCGTAGAGTCGGTAATTTTTGGAGTCGCCCTCATATCCAACCAGCATACGTTTGTTGGTCTTTTTGTCCATTTTCTTTCTTAGTCCTTTCGGTATGAGCTCGTACGCAATACTTCCAAAACTTCTTAGATGTGAATAATCCGGTTTTCTTCCCGTTCAACACTCGTACGGAGTCGTATTGGCTCTTCTTTTAGTCGAGGTCATGTTTAAAAGGTAAATTGACGTATTGACGGCTTCGGCCCATAGGTGCATTGGTGCTTGGCTTCGGATGATCATCGTACGAGCACTCTCCACAATCGTGCGATTATCTCTTTCCGCTCTCGCATTTTGTTGAGGAGTGTATGGAGCGGTCGTCTCCAGCTTGATGCCTCTCTCTGCCAGGAGCGCTTTCATGGGTCCATTGACATATTCTCGGCCGTTGTCTGTGTGCAGAACTTTCATTGATCGGTTAAATTTATTAAAAATCAGTCGTTCAAATACTTTAAATCTGTCGAATACATCCGATTTATGTTTTAAGAAATACACAAATCTATAACCTGACCAGTCGTCTTTGAAAGTTAAGAAGTATCTGGCACCTCCAAGAGAATCAGCTGAAAACGGCCCACAAACGTCGCTGTGAAAAAATTCTCCAATTTTCCACTCTCTGTGCTCGATATTCTTTGCAAACGGTAATACGTGCGCCTTTCCTAGCTGGCAAGCCTCGCAAGAGAATTCGGTTTCTGCTTTTATTTTGATTCCAGTTATAATGCCCTTATTTACCATCGTTTGCAATGTCTTCGTGTTGACGTGCCCCGCCCGCTCGTGCCACAGCTGAAGACTGTCGCAAGTCGACGCGTTCGCTTCTTGACAGACGAGGACTCTAAATAGCATACGGTAGATTTCGTTACATTGCTTGACTCCTTGTGCTATTATCGTGTCATCTTGAGTTACCTCTACTAGATTGTTTTTGAATAAAACACTATACCCCTTGGTGGTGCACACACCAACAGAAAATAGGTTCTTTCGTAAATCCGGGACAAAGAATACATTCTCCAATTTACCTGCTATCCAACGGCCATCGATGAATCGTTCAATGAGGATCGTGCCAGATCCTTTTATTTCGCATACCTCGTTGTTTCCAAGAACTACGTTTGAACCGTTGGCTGGAGTAAAGGATTGGAACCATTCTTTATGAAACGTAAGATGACACGATGCGCCACTATCAGTGATCCAAATCTCCGACGTTTCCATCCTCATGTACTGGTCAACAATTTTCGTGCTGGGAGAATAATCCTTGCGCGTCTGCTTGTATTCGATTGTTGATACGAGCGCACTCTTGTACCGCTCTCCCTCGTCGTTGCGATCGCCCGAGCCTCGATTCCTCTCGCCGTCTCGATGATTTGTTTGTTTACCTCTCATTCTGTTTTGCTTCCTTCGGCACTTTCTCGCAATGTGCCCAGGCTTCTTGCAATAATAACACACTGCTTCTGATCTCCGGCTCTCTGGTACTCTTGATTGATAGCTGGTCGATGCTCTCTCTGGTTGTTGTCCGTGGAAAATTTTTGAAACGGCCAGCGCGTTGGTTTCTTCACTCTGCTCACTGAGCCGTCCTCCTTGATAAGCCTTTCCTGGAGATTATCAAGCGTTTGTTTTGCTGGATCCACGCTATCCCATGCCGTTACCAAGTTGTTATATTTGGACGGCAAGCTTCCAAGAATTTTGGCAATTATGCCGATGTCAGAAATTTTTTCGTCGAGATCATCCAGCATTCTTGCCATGTTGCATATTCTCGTAACAAACAGGCTCGCTCGCGTCCATCCGACAAGCATAGAATTTTTGCAGAATCGTTGATTTGTTCGTGGCGGATTTGTGTTCATGTATTAAAATCATCTTCTTCCACATATCGTTGGCTGTAGCGCTCGTAATGCAGTTCTCCAACTGTTCAGGTGCCATAGCTGTCGAGAGGATGCACATCGCCTTGGCATTGTCCTTTATCCACTTCTGTCCTGCTGTGCTCGTCGCATCCTCGGGCTTTTCTGAGGCGCCTGATACTATTTCGAGCAATCCATGAGCCTGTAGCACCGCCCGCATTTGGAACTTCCAAACCTGGTAGTTGCTGCCGTCGAACTTCACCAGATGGTTAGTCGGAATATCACTGGACATCTTCGCAAGGAGTGTGCAAATTTTCTTTACAATAAATTTCACAGTTCACGCAATGCGTCTTTTCTTGACTTCAATAATTGTTTCTTGGATCACTGTTGCATACCTGGGCCCATAACCTTTTGGTGTTTTAATAAAGTGGTACAATGCTTTAAGTAAAAGAAAATAATTTATTGATGTCAGCACACGCTCCTTCCGGAAACCTATTAGCAGCCCGTGTCTCACAGCAATCACCAGAACCACTACTACGAGGAGCTACGAATAACTGTTGTCGCTAAGCAGGCTCGGTGCCAACTGAACGCGATGATTTTCGCTTCTAATAACGTTCGACTCGACGCGCTCGCGAATTGAAACGAATTCTCAGAACTGTGTTTACACACATAGAAGGTATTGTTACCGCGGTGACTCTCTCGACGCACATACACACGTATACACGCAACATAGCAAAAATACGAGGATAAACCTCAACACTGTCGATGATCTCCTGGAAGCTGCCGACAAACTCATTGATCAAAACACCCAGATATCGTCTGTCAACCCTGCAGGGAACACCTCATGCGCTTCTTTCGGGTACAGCACACCTACCCGTGAGGTCGACCCCATACAGCAGCAGCTAACAGCATTGCAGACGACCATGATAGAGTTAATAGCTCTAACGCGGCAAGCCCTAGAAAGGGGATCACAGGCATCGCAACGCAACAACTCGCAACGTGGCAGAAGACGAGAGCGCAGCAATTCCCGTCAAAGAGGGCGCTCGCCAGCAAATCGGCCAGATTGGTGCTGGTACCACAATAAATACGGCGCCAGCGCGATAAACTGCACGAAGCCATGTAGCTTCCAACCGGCTATGCTGGGAAACTAAACAAGCAGCCTCTAAACCAGGTGGCAGAGGTCAGCGAAAAGCTAAAAGAAAACCGCCTGTTTATAAGGGACCCAAGCACCTCAATTTTATTTCTTGTCGACACCGGATCTGTGGCAACACTCGTGCCGAAATCTCTAATTAAGACACCGTTGAATAAGCAGCCACTAACGCTACACGCTGCCAATCAATCCGAAATCGCTACGTACGGAATTCACCGACTAGAGCTAAGCCTAGGACTACGTCGCAATTTTGCTTGTGAAGCGATCGTCGCCGATGTGCCACGCGCTATACTCGGAGCAGACTTTCTCATACAGCATAGTCTCATCGTAGACGTCAAGAAGAAAAGGATCGTCGATGCCACTAAGTTTCTCTCATCGCGGGGGGCTCTGAAGGAAGCGACAGTACGCACTGTATCGTCCATCGAGGCACTGCAACAGCACAACGGGCCACTAGCTAAGAAGTTCGCAGCTCTGCTACAAGAATTCGCAGACATATTCGACTCCAACATCAGCCCAGCCTGTTCACCGGGTTTCCCTGTAAAGCACGTAATCAACACCACGGGGCCACCTGTCGTAGAGCGATACCGCAGGTTAATGGGCGAGAAACTGCGAGCAGCTCAAAACATCTTCCAGGAACTTTTAGACCAGGGTATCATCAGGCCTGGATCCGGCAAGTGGGCAAGCCCACTGCATATAGTACCTAAGGGAGCGACATTTAGACCCGCAGGCGACTACCGCGGATTAAACGCCATCACTATCCCGGATCGCTATCCCCTGCCCATCATAGAGGACCTTCTGCAGAGCAGCCCCGGGAACGTGTTTTCGACAATCGACCTTCGTAAAGCCTTCTATCAGATTCCCATCGACGAGGAGAGCATCGAGAAGACAGCTGTAACAACGCCAATCGGACTGTACGAATTTTTGGGAACATCCCTAGGACTCAAGAACGCGACCCAGACCATGCAACGCGCCATGGACAACATCCTGCGGAAGCTACCATTCGCCAAAGCCTACGTAGACGACATCTTCGTAGCCTCTAACGACCATGAGGAGCACCTTCAACATTTACGCCAGCTGTTCGAAGCCCTACGCCAAACCAATCTCAAGGTAAACGCATCAAAATGCACCTTCGGGCAACCGCAAGCTCTCCTTCTAGGCTACGAGGTCTCCAAAGATGGTTTCAATCTACCACCTACCAAGGTAGAGGCAATCAAGGCATACCCGGAGCCAACTACGGCCACAGAACTGCGACGTTTCCTCGGCGTGTGCAATTACTATAGACGCTGCCTCCTCAACGCTGCAGCCAACCAAGCTCCACTGCATGACCTGCTAAAGAGAGCCAAGCTCAAGTGGACGGAGAAGGCGAAACAGGCATTTCAGCTATGCAAGGCCAGCATAGCTGATGCAGCCTGCACTACCTTCTTCAATCCGGATGCAGCACTGGCACTCAGAACTGACGCGTCTGACATCGCCATAGGAGCCGCCATCGAACAACAGCAGCCAGACGGAAGCTGGAAACCCCTGGGTTTCTTTTCGCAGAAGCTCAGCGACACGCAGAAACGCTACAGTACATATGACAGGGAGCTTCTCGCAGTTTACGACGCAATTAAGCGTTTCGAGAGGATGCTAGAAGGACGTCCTTTCACAATCCACACGGGCCATCGCCCTCTCGTTTATGCAGCAAAGCAACGCGCAGACAAGGCATCACCCAGGCAGGCAAGGCACCTGGAGTACATACTTCGATTCGACGCAAAAATCGTACACACCCCAGGCCGAGACAACCTCGTAGCGGACGCGCTCTCTAGAGCAATACCCGCAGAAGAAACAGCGACAACCAAAGACCCAAGCAAAGAAACTCACACAGCAACGATCAGCATGCCAACCATCCTCGACGCAGCGACCATCTCGGAGGCTCAGCTCACGGATCCAGAGCTGCCAAACCTCCTAGGAAATTCAGCACTCGCTCTCGCACTTCTAGAGATTGAAGGCAACCCAATCTACTGCAGCACCGAGAACAATCTCGTACGCCCATATCTTCCAGTCAAGCTTCGCAAGACAGCCTTCAATGTCCTTCACGGTGTCGCACATCCAAGCATCAGAGCAACGAGTAGATCGGTAGCACAAAAGTTTGTCTGGCCAGGAATGCGTAAAGACACGGCGCGCTGGGCTCGCGAGTGTCTGCCTTTTCAACTTTCCAAGGTCAGCCGCCACAATCGCGAAGCCCTGGGAAGATTCCAGGAACCGGACAACCGATTCGAGCACATCCATGTAGACCTCATCAAATTGCCCCTCGAACAAGGTATGCAATATTGTCTGACGATAATCGACAGATTCTCTCGCTGGCCTGTGGCAGTCCCACTGCCTAACATGCAGACAGCGACAGTCGCCAAAGCTCTGTTGGATTATTGGATCACACTCTATGGCACACCACTCTACATTACATCGGACCAGGGAGCACAATTTGAGTCGGGACTATTCAAGGAGCTCGCGCAATTACTAGGTGCCAAGCTGATACATACGACATCCTACCACCCTCAGTCAAACGGGATGGTAGAGCGGTTCCACAGGACCCTCAAAGCAGCCCTGCGCTGCTGCGCGCACGCTTGGACAGACTGTTTACCAACAGTACTCCTGGGTCTACGCTCAGCCTACAAAGAGGACCTCAAAGCTTCCCCGGCTGAGATGCTATATGGCACAACGCTCCGCCTACCAGGAGAGTTTTTCTTTTCGACAACAGCAACAGCGAACCAGACGAACTTCGTGTCCAGCCTTAAACAGCTCTTCAATAGCATCAGGCCGGTACCAGCATCGAGGCACACGACACCGCATCCTTTTTGTTTCAGGGACTTGCACAGCAGTACGCACGTGTTCAAAAGGGTCGACAGCATACGCAAACCTCTGGAGCAGCCGTACACAGGTCCACATCGCGTAATCAAGCGCACGGATCACCGCACATTCGTTATCGAGGATAAGGGCACAGAGAAAACGGTCACTACAGATCAGCTGAAGCCAGCGTACCTGGAAGCCTCTGAGCCAGCCGACCGAACTTTACCTCCACCTCAGACACCAGCTCAGTCACAAGCAGACGCCACTCCACCGGCAGAATCTACGCAGCCTCCAACAAGAGCCGCTCAGCCTTCAAGTACACGGCATGTAACGTTCTCAGCGGTTCCTGGGCTGATCACTGGAGGGGGAGTAGATGTGGCGACACAACCAGCTACGTCGGCGCCGCGATCGAGGCGCAAACAACTATTGGTGCCAAGAGAGTTCTTCTGAGCCGCGAATCACCGAGCCGGAACCCCCAGACCACCAGAGGCCAAATCCACCTCTCTCGAGCCAACAGCCGCCTCAGATGTAGCGCCGAGGAGTTGGTTTAGTCAGATTGTTCTGAGTGGTCTCCCAGAGCGGTCCTCTCAAGGCCGCATTGTTCATCACGATTTTAGATTACCACTTACTTTAGATTTTACCACTTAGACTTAGTTAGATGTAATAATAAAGCGCTTTAGATAGAAACCGTCTACTCATTCAGAGACCTGGTTCTCCACCTGTCGGCTCCTTTCCTCTCTGCGGATAATAGCAACTCCAAATATGTTATAGGTATAATGCACATTTTATATCTATTAGGATTAGGATTAGGGAAAATGCACGCACGTGAAGTTAAGGCACTTTGTTCCCAATGTTTTCCCAGTATGGAATGTGTTCTAGCATAGGATTGCCAAGGGTGAATGATTTTTTAATGTAAAACCTTCAAACGCTTACAATTAAAAAAGCATTGTTTAGCCTGGAAACGCCTTGAGGGAAGGTCGAAGATTTCTATTTCAATATTATTATTTTTTAGCGTAGTTAATTTTGATCTCAAATCAACCATCAACGGTGATTCATGTGAGAAACCTTCAATCCTATTCAATGAACTAACTTTGTGAGTCAGAAATACTTTGTGAGTCAGAAAAAATACGAAATTTTTCTTTCGTAAAATCTTTTAAATTAATCCACGAGCTGATCTTGTTCAAAGCGAAATTAATCGCTGCACACTCTGCTGTGAATATTGAGGAGAAATCTGGTATTCTATAAGCATCTATGAAAAATTCCGACCCACTCCACACTGCAAAACCCACGGCCGAGGTATTGTCCTCGTTATTTATAATTTTTGAACCATCTGTGAAGATATCAATACAATTCTTTGAATTAAACAAGCCATCAAATGTCAATTTTGCCTTGAGGTAAGGTCGAAGAGAAACTGCGATCAATTTCGATAAGTATTGATAAAACCAACGGCAAACAAGGGTAAACCTGCTCAAACGAAATTTCTTTTATGTAAACAATTTTAATAGTTTTTAGACGTTTACAATGTATAAGTATCGTAATTATTGTAAATATCAAAGGCATTTCATACTGGGCAACACTTTTTCGATATCCATAAAAAAAATTAGCTTTTACAATTTCGCTTCCACTTTGTATATTTCGCAAAATTAAGAACTACATCACCGTACAGAACATCAAAAGCCTCTATAACAGCAAGCAAATCCTCCAGTATGAACAACTTTCACGGCCTTATATTTATTTGCAAGATATATTAGTCAAATTCGCTAAGTATTAGATGTATGTATGATTTAGCTGATGAGTGCATAATAAATGGACAACCGTTTTGGACTAACTGGATAATATTAGCCGCAAATAAGATATAGAGCCGCTGGTATATGTATAACACGGCGTGCTTGTCTCTCCCTACTGCGCAAGCTGGTGCAGGGAAAAACGGGGCCAAAGTGCGATTTTATGAGTGAAAAGGCCACTTCTCCAAGCGCCATACAAGAATTAGAATAAGATTCCTTCGTCATATAATGGATATATAATTTAACACTTAGCCCTTACAAAGATAGGACACGAGCGTACATAATAATCTAATACATATATAATTTTATATGTCATTATAATTCAGCTATTAAAGTATTTTTTATATCATTTTATAAAGTCTGTGTTAACAAAGTAATTAATACTTAAACAAAAGTGCGAAATACTACTCCGCACTTGAAAGATTCAGCGCTTTCAACTGATTATTTTTCACCTCAACATTTGAGCTGCAATGACAGGCTGTATTTTGAATGAAGAATTTTTTATATTTACTTTATGTATTGTATTTATATTTATGCCATCGTACTAGCAGCATGCATTTGTATTTTTATAATGATAACAGAGAGACTGGTTTTAAGTGTCGCTAAGGTTGTTCGTTTGTGCTCGAGTTTACTATGTATAAGATGCTGCGGACAGATGCAAAATTCTCATCTTCAATTGAGTGGTTCAAATTAATTCGGCTCCTCGGGTGAAGAGAGAACCAATACGGCATTTTTCAATATGAAGTTCCACATATATTTAGCCTTTTTCGTTGCCTCAACCATCATACAGAGTAAGTAACTGTTTAATTATTTTTTTACTTTCTAAACCTTTTCTCATAGAAGCAACAAAAAAAAATTGCGAATACATCGATGAGTATCCATAAAATGTAACGCTGTATATTATAACTAACAGATTGAATTAAAGATTATAATATATATTATTAAGATTATAAAGACTATAAAGAAATTAATTATAATAACCAACAGATTGAATTTATACGTGCTGAGTTCGAAAGATGAGTTTAAAATCGATTAATGGTCTCTTTTACAGTGACGTACGCACAATTTCGCGCTGGTTGTAATCCACCACTGGCGTGCGGAAAGAGGCGGAATGTCGCCAATTTTGCGGTGAGCCCGGGAGCAGTCTGTGTAAAAAGTGCGCTTCACTATGGCGAAACTTTCACGCCCGAAAATAACTGTGCATGCTCTAATAATACTGATGGTAAGAAAAAATAATTGACTGCTCGCAAGTTAATTGAGAAAATACTTGATATTTTATGTAAACTTTCGTAGTTTTAACGAGATGAAAATTTGTTCAAATAAAATTTTTCGACTTCTGAATGTGGCATAAAATTACGAATAATCTAATTGAATGTTACCTTCGTAAAACATGTGTATATTCTTGATTGCATTGTGCAAGGTAAGAAAAAGAGCCGTTTCAATACGACTCATAAACCGCCCATGTTACACACAGCGATTTTTTTTTGGAAAACCAATTGCTCAAGCAAAAGTGGGTATTGGTTGTGGACCATATCGCTTAAGTGCAAAAAAAAACGCTGCCAAGTCCTTGGCACTTAGCTTCCTCCTATTTCGCTTTTTGTTATTGTTTTAATTGTAATAGAATATATTGTGCTAGCGCCACACGAGTTGCACATACTATTTTTGTATGAGTGCGAGGTATGATTCAGTTTGGCGCACTACGCATTTTTATTTATTTAAAACTTATAGTAAAATTAATTTATAACTTTATTGCAGTATAAAATCTACAATATGTTAGATGAACGTATTAGGCTGCTAGTGGAGAAAGTGATACTTAATAATGATTTTATTTGGAAAGATATCAGTCAGACGGTCAGTAAATAGTTTGATCGATTCTTATTTATGGTGCATTGCGTGTAAATAACCTGACAAGTCCAGAATGCAGATGAACGTCTTGGAACATTCCCCATATCTCCCTGAATAATGCGCGCAAAACGAAGCTAAGCGAATGCTAGGTAAATGCTAGGCAAAGATGAAATTTCAATATTTATAGCAGTATAAGCGACAATTTAGATTTAAGTAAAGTATTTACAGTTGTGAGACAACTGTGCGCATTTTATAAATTAATAATAAAATGCAGAACTCGTGGTTATGGCGCATTAAAAAGTATATGTGAATATGTAGAGAGAAGCTATAGGTCAATAACCCATATAAAGGGCCCTGGAATGAGCCTAGATGGGTGGGCCAGTGTAGAAAAGCAGTTTAGAGAGGGAAAGATACGACGCGGGGGTGAAGCGCTGGAAAAACATCGGAGCGAGATGCAGTCTGGTCAAGGAGTTCAAACGAGGTGGTTGTTCCCTTACAATTATTAAGTTTATTTTTCTTTTATATTTCAAGCCGAGGAGGCAGTAATATGTATTCATTTTAAAGGTTAAAATTTTCTTTAATACACAAGCAAAAACGTTTTTGAAGAACTACATTATTATAAATATTATTTGATTATTAATTATAAGTAAAGTTGAATCTCATTTATATTGAAAATAAAACACGGAAGCGTCTCCGTCCCGAGTTTGGCGGAAGCTAACTCATCAAATCTTAGTACATCCATGGCAATCATAGGCATCATCGCCAATTTCGAATTGTTCCACGCAATAAGCATACGGATTTTGGCAACGTTCTTGACATTCCGCATCCCTCTGATCGTTGCAAGCAAAATGTGTGTGCTGTGCCATGGTATAATCTGAAATCATAATGTATCGTAAAATAACCATAACAGGCGAACGTTTTGCTGATATTAAAACTAGCTTGAATATCGTGCGTATTCTTTTGCAAAGGTTTTATAGCCTGTAAGGTAGGTTATAAAATACTTTTGTTTTATTTCCAAAATGAATCTTCGGAGTTTCTTGAGGGGATGTCGTCCCAAAAAACACTGTTTTTCTATTCCATAAAACTTTTTGAATAAAGTTTGCAAATGAAAAACCAAGTCTGTAGCGCCGCAGTGTTAAGTTTAATGAATAGTTCTACCAAAAGAAAATTTTGATTGGACTTTTTGTTTTTCTAAAATCTTGGAAATACGAACAGATGTTTACGCGTACTTCGTCGTACCCATGCGATTGCAGCGCCAACCTTAAAATCTAATTTTACATGAAACTTTTCAAATAAAGATTGCAAATGAAAAACCGAGTCTGTAGCGCCGTAGTGTTAAGTTTAATGAATCGTTCTACCGAAAGAAAAATTCTATCGGATTTTCTGTTTTTCTAAAAGTTTGGAAATACAAAATACCCCGTGGCGGATTTGCGAAGCTTTTGGGACGACATCCCCTTAAATAGGCATATTCTAAAAAGCTAGGAATTGCAGAATGTATTGGCATGAAATATATCATCTTTCGATACATTGAATAGATTCATTTTCTTGGTCGTACCCTTGCTTCAAGCATAAATATGCAGAATAGCGGATTTAGGCAAGATTTTTATAAAATTGCATGCGATACTGAAGTGACTCATTGCACGGTGTGAATATCGCCCTCGCAACGCTTTGTGAAAAATAGTCCACTTTAGTCACGCATATTGAAATGTACTACAAAATAAAAATAATACATCCATCCATTTCTAAAAAGGAGATTGCGATAGTATCGAATTGAAGCTCTTACAGAGCCAATTCGGACCATTATCAAAAAATTTCATTGGCGGGTATGTACAGTGGAAATAGGGAGCAACTTCAGAACGTTCAACATCGACAAAATCAACGCACGTATTTCTGGTACTAAATATACAATCGAATGTGGTTACTTATACTCTGTACGAAAGCAAACAAGACGATAACAGCGAAAAGTATGTAGAACTTCATATTGATATGATGTATATTGTTCTTCTGTTATTAGAGGACCGAATTGATCCAAACTGATGAGCTTCAAATCTTATTATCGCCTCTTATATAATAATCTCGTGCGCATAGGAAAATGGGAGGGGATTCTAGTTATGATTATTAAGAGTGCACCACACTTATGCTAGAAGTTCGAATTTTTAGCAGCGCCCCCACGTTACGTCTGAATAACCATTAATAATTTAAACAAACTTAAAGGTTGAAAAGTGGGTGTTAGTGAGTTTCAGCAAGTGTAGTCTGTATCAAGGAATATTACAAAATTAAGTTTATTAGGTAAAAGTTTAAATTCACATTTTATTCTGTCGGACAAATTTTAAGAAGCAGTGACCATTTTGCTAACTACAATTTTACTTTTTCCGACGAAATAAGCCGTTATTATTTAATTTTAATTGCTTAATTTTTTTTTTCAAACATTCCTTAATACTTATTGCGCGTGCTGAAACTCGATTTACGATGATAAAGTTAGTCAATTAATTATAATAAACAAAAAACGTTTTCTTCGCTAGGTGGCGGGTCACTCAAGGTGTGGAGCACTCTTAAGGGGATAACGGCACTGAAAAAAGATTCGTGCAGCAGCGCCCCCAAAGTCGTGCGGCAGCACCACAGTTGCCATCGAGGAGCAGACACTCAAAACATATCGAGGAACAGTCCCTCTCAATTGTCGGGGAACAGAACCTCAGCTCGTGAGGGAATAATTACGAAACGTCGCGCATCAGCCGTTTTTAAAATTAGAAGACTTTAAATGTTTAATGCAAATCTTAGTAATTATTATATATTATTAATTATAAAAAAGTATAAAATTTATGAAATTACATAGGGAAAAAAGACATTTTTAAAGATTAAAACCATTATAATTATTGTTTCTTTATTTTAAAATTCTTTTTACAAACCAGATCGTAAACATATCAAATGCTCAATCATCTCTTTGTTTGATGAAAGAGGTGCAATATTCTTTATTATTGACAAAACGGGTTCAACATTAGGTAATCCTTTTCGATTAATAGAAACATCTTCGTCGCTATTACGCTCTACAACGTACGTAATTATATTTTGATACAAAACTTAATAAATTAGTTGGATTGTCTTTTAAACAGTCGGTGAGTTGTTCATCGCTTAGAGCATAAAAGGTTATACTAGTTACACCCATTTCTAATATTAAAAATTATAATGCAAAATGTGAGCAAAATCAAGAAAAATTAACCTCAAAAACATGCAAATATATTTCAGGTATACTTACCAAGCATAGGTGCCCTGATCGCTGACAGCATGGATACTTCGCAAAGAATTCTTCCATTTTCGTTTTGTTTTCAATACTATCTAAATATTTCGTTATTTATTCTAAAAAGCATTTAGCATGCGAACGCGAGCACCTGGCGAGTACATGGGAAAAAAACGCGCGTAAGGGAGGTTAGGTTCACTGGCTTCTTCCGCGCAGATCGCCGTCCGCAGAACATCTATTACCCAAATTATCGAGGGCCTACTACACAATATACCTTAAGTAGCAGCTCTCCTTTATCGAGGGACTGCTCCTCGATGAACGAGTAACAGCAACTCAAACACCAAACGTAACAGCTACCTAGCGCTTCGTGCTGCCGCTCTACAGTGTAGGGGCGCTGATGCACGAATCTTTTTTCAGTGGGAGCAACGCTGATTGGTCGAAATGTTCTTGTTTCCCTAACCTCAAAAATATTTTAGATCATGAATAATAAGTACATACACTTATTTATCGCACATAGACGCGGTGTTCCGAGGTGCGTATTATAAAATTGTACATTTACAAGCGCTTTAATATGTACACCAATGTGTAATTTAGACAAACAATGATAACTACAGCGCGAAGTGAAGGCGACGATGAAAGTGAGAATTAGTAAGATAACCGTCATTTTCTTGTATAATATTTCATGATATAAAGTTTTTTAATAATTAAATCGCTAAAAACTCTGTGTTCCGAGGTCACTTACACGATAAGGACCAAGCAAATAATGAGAACTACGGCACGAGGTGAGTTCACAATCAGTAAAGTTCGCTACGATAGCCCCTTAAACTATATTAAGGAATTTTTGAAAAGAGTAAGATAATGTTTTATCAAGCATAGGAACTTGTATTCGTATCTTTATATTACTTAAAATGTGAGTATTTTACTTTTTTATCGGGTTATTGGGTTGGTTAAGTTCATGAAAACCTTGGACAAAGTCAGACAAACCTCAAAGTTTTAAAAAGTTTCGAAAATTTCTAAAAAAAGTAAACAATTTAAAAAAAATGCTTGTAAAAAACTATTGTATTTGGAAAAACAATTTTAAATTCGGTAAAAAGTTATAAAATGTGAATATTTAAAAATGTTCATTAGGGACAGTTTTGCAAAAATCGGGAAATTTTTATAGAAATTCGTAATTAGCTTTTTAACCTGCGATTGCGTTTTTTAATCCATTGATTCTTTCTTGAAATGAAATCTCTTTAATTGTTATAATGATATGCATCATGTTGTTCGAAAAACTGCTCTTTCAGCAATATACTTATGATCGAAAATTAATTTGCGAAAATATCTCAAAAATGTTCGCTTCTCCGATTCCCTTTTTTCAGTTGTAAATTTCGGCAATAGTAGGCTAAGTCAATCAAGGGGTCGTATTTTCAAGCTAATTTCAATACTGAAATACACGTTTATTATATCGTCGCTCCCTACGAAGAGTAGCACTGTTCAAATTTCCCGTCATAAGTAGCACAACTCATTTGACGCACGCTAGACTATAACAACTCAAAATTTCCCGCGAAGACTAGCACAACTCGCGCATTTCCCGTTTTTTGCGAAAATGGTCCTAACGAACATTTTCAATGTTCACAATTTAAAACTTTTTACCGAATTTAAAATTGTTTTCACAAATACAATAATCTCTTACAAGCATTTTTTTGAATTGTTCACTTTTTATAGAAATTTTTAAAACTTTTTAAAACTTTGAGGTTTGTCTGTCTTTGTCTAAGGTTTTCATGAACTTAACTAACCCAATAATCCAATAAAAACGTAAAATACTTCACATTTTAAGTAATATAAGTCGCGAGTTGTGCTAGTCTTCGCGGGAAATACGTGAGTTGTGCTACTCTTGGCGGCATTTCTGAACCATACTACTCTTTGCAGCAAATCGTGAAGGTAGAAGAGTTCTCCAGCGTGCGAAAAGCTATCTCGCGGCGATTGCGTTAATTTTAATTGCGTTGATATTTCTCTATTTTGCCTATTTTAGAGTCTCTTTGATTCTGCACGATTTCCAATGCTTCTTGAATAAACTGTTCGCTTGCCCCGGCTTTCTCTCTATTTCGTGAGAGATTTTACGCAGAGGCAAGTCGTAATTTTCCCGCGAAAGTATAAATATAAAGTAATTAAAGTATATAAAAGTATAAAGTAATTCTGTAAATATATATACATATATTTACAGAATTCAGTATTTTATCTTCACTACTAGATTATTGACTAAAGGCGTCAACTAAATTATGTCATCGTCTTATTGTAATTGAATAAATTAATTGAATAAATTAAACATTGCTAATTGATGTATTTTTACTTGCAACTCCATCATCCGAACTTCTAAATACAAAAACTAATCATAATAGTAATTGCTTAAGGGAAGATTCCCGAATCATAGATTTGACAGATGTGTCTTTCTGTTAAGATTTATGGTTTGGAAGATACATTTTGCATAGACCATACGTTTGCACGGATCACGTCTTCTGTTAATATAGACACCGTGCGAGTGCAAATTGACTTTTGATATCCTGAGTATAACAGCTTATGTATCTCTAGTCCCTTCAATGTTGCCCAGTATCTTGCGACGAGCATGCTAATAACATTCAGAGACAAAGTTGCTCCAATATTAAGCAAACTTAACTAAAGTATGTTATAGAGAAAAGATTTTCTCTCTAAGGCTCTATCCCTCGGTGGTAATCCAATAATATTATTTTGGAAGTTATCGATTCTGCCTCAGGATTATCGATAATTAACTCTCAAAATAATATTCTTAACTTTAACTAATTATGGAAAAAGGAGAACAACACAACAGAATCTTTGCGCGGAAGTGAGCTGGACGTCATGCGTCAACGGGGTCCTGGAGAAAAAGATACTTCAAAGTACCCTTTTCTTCCGAGCTTCTAACCTCGGCCAAAATAAACAATAAATGATCGATCTCATCTAACCAAAAATATTTGACACATCTGGAAAGTATATTTTAAGTATTTTTTCTCTGGGATTCTGTTGATCAATGCTGCCCAACTCACTTCTGCGTCAAGATTGTACCGACCACTAGATTCTCTAATTTTTTGAGAGTTATAAAAGCCCTCGTTTTTCCAGAAGTTGGGAGCAAGTGATCGTAAATTAACATTGGTAGTATATCTATATAAAAGGTGTGGTGGTCCATTTAAACACAGTATGCTTACCTTGTGCCATATAGCGTGTAAATGGGACTCGATAGCTATAGATGTTATACGCGTAGGACGTAACAATAAAATCAGCTACTATAGCCAAAAAAAGGTACTTACCCAAAAAGCAATAAATTTATTGCATCTGCTCACGATTAAGGTTTACGACAGGGTCAGTCTATACAAATTTTCCAGCGAGCTTTCACTCGCGTTAGCAGATCGATGCGCCTCTGCAACTGGTCGCCGCTACTCTTCCTCATGGCCAGGTAGGGAAAGCAAAAAATAGAGAAAGTGTCATTAAAGCTAAATCGAGACACTGTCCCCATCAAGCGAATAAAGATGGTCAAGAAAATTCAATACGCCTCCGTACCTGCCGACGAACGCTAGCCCTTTCTATATGACCAGGTATAGAAAAGCAAAAAAAATAGGGAAACCGAAGTGTTCAAATCGAGAAAATACCAAATTGTTGTGAACCGTCATGCAAAAAAGCCCGAAAAACGTTTGAACAAGGCTGGCCTCTAATGATTATTCCTAAAAACTTTTTTAAATTCGCATGTAACAAAGAACGTCCTCAAAATATGAAAATCATCGTGGAAAAACGGAAAACATTAACATTTTTTAGCATGACAAAATATACTATTCTAACGGCTATTTTTTCACAGTTTCAGTTTGCCTCGCACATGTGGAAAAATACGAGATGCGATGGCAAACGCAAATTATTTATCGTAAGCGAAAAGAACTTCAAGACATTTCAAACCTTCACTCGACAAGTAATATGCAATCCAAGGTATGATGATTTAACTTAAAATTATTTTATTACAATTTTGATTAAAAGTATGAAAATACTAGTATATAAATTAGATTACTATACCGGTGTCTCTTTTAATTTTCAGAGTAATGAAAGCAATGTAACCGGTCAGGAGATTACCCTGACTGTGTCTGTAACTAATTTGCATATCGAGATTACATATAATAATAATGGTATACTAATAAGTTTTCTTTAAATTGCAGAGTTGTGAAAATAATACAGACTAACAAGAGAATCTCTAGAGCATATGTTGTAATCGATCCTAAAGTCACATAGGTGCATATATAGTTGTGAGTTCAGAAATAAACGAAACGTCAAAGAATTTTTTATAAAGGCTCAAAAGATTCATCATACCGTTGCCTTACTTTAGTTGTTCAACAAGTATAAGAAGCGGTTGCCCACAATCAACAAAAATGTATACGTTGGCATTCGTACATTTGAAATTTGTCAATGCTGTCTCAAGTAAGAGAGTTTCTTTTGGCCTAACTTATTGATTTTTATCACAAAAATGTGATTTTAAATTTCGCTAGTACTGCTGCAATCGAAAAAAATATCTTCGCACAGTTTCAGTTAGGTTGTTATATATTTGAAAAACGTAAAAAATTAGATTTTACTAAAAAAAACTTTTGTAAGAGAGGAATATAATTTTACGCTAGTCAAGTAATTATTTGCAAGTGTTGAACAACTGTTTCATTTTTTTAAAGAATTTTCTAAAATTTGATAGTTAGGATATGTGGAAAGTAAATATGAACAATGAAATTGCAATATAAAATTCTTTATTGAAGAGATGTTTTTATTTTTGGAAACGTAAAATCTATTTTTTTTTTTGCGACGATGTGATTTATCCAGAAAAAGGCAAGAATTATTAGTTTTAATACTAATTTTTATAAGGGCGATACGTATTAATATCTAAGACTAAGAAATAATTGTATGCGCGTCTCATTAAAACTATACGAAAAGAGAGAAAAGAATGGTATCGCATAATCGCAACGATGATCATGGGTGTTGAGATATGTTATAGAGTTATAAATTGTAAAAAAAGAAAAAAAAACACATTTTTCCAGTGTTCTCATTAATTGAAGATACATAGATTTTTACACAGAAGAAAGCTTCTAAAACGACGCTTGTTTTCTGCTAATACGCGAACGCTCAGTTTTGTTGTTAGCCGAGCGCAAGTTTCTCTAGTTTGCAATAAAAGATAGAGGAGTTTAATTATTAATTTTTGAAAATTCGTTAATCTAAGACAAGAAGCTTTTACATTATAAAATGTTGAAATAATAGCGTGTCTACTTTCATTGTCAAAAAAGCTGAGTTTAGAAATTAAAAAAAAAAAATGAAAAAAAAAAGAAAAATACAAGCGCTCAGAATATCAGCAACTGAGATCTTCGACCCTTCTAAAGGGCAAATACGTACAAAGTATTTTAATAATCTTATTAAGTTTTACTTTTTCTTCCTCCTCTCGCGAATTCCAAAAAGCGTCTTTTGTACTCTTCGCAGTTTATTTTAATGGTCGCGTTCTTTCACCGATTTCCACGTAAGTTAGAAACGACCTATCGAGCCCTAATGTTGCTTTCGCTTGAAAATTAACTTACTCGTCATACTCTTGTCTTTCGACTTTCACTAGTTCAATTAATAGTAATGCAGTCTTTTCTTTTAACGCACGTATTTCATCCCTATAGTTTTACTTTATAATTATAAACAGTGAAGTTGGTTTGGGAATATTTATCAAATACGCCATTCTCAAGTTTCTCTTTTCTTACTACCTTCATTCCATAATTTTAAAGTGTCGGAGTGTACATCAACATCAAACAGAGTATAGGTTTCGTGACAATCAATTTACAGTAATAAATAGTTGCGCGATAGTGAGAAAAGTGCAAAATGGACAAGATCCTTGACATAACAGCTGCACTTCTCAGAGATTCTGGGATTAAAGTGGTCAAAGCAGTCGAGACAATCTAACATTTAAATAATGCTTTAACTTGAGAATTCATTATTCATAATCTATAATTAATAACTTTGCATATACAAAAGTGTCTCGAATCTGCTTAGTCTTGCAATGAAAATAAATGCCAAAAGCAATAAACGAAACAAAACAAAAAATCTAACAACTCTTTCAAATAACTTGAGTCTTAAAGACGATATTGTGCGTCAGAAAAAATTAAAAAAAAAAATCAAAATCAAAAATGAAAAATACATTAAATACTGGTTTACTTGAGACGTACTTTCAAGCACAAAATACACTTCTTATAATGACAATAAATACTAAACATTGGTCCTAAATCAGCTGTTATGTGCAAGTTAAATTATTTGCGATCGGTACTGTAAATTCATTAATTTCTATTTTACACTTTTCACAAGATGTTTACACAAACACGATTTACCGAAATGATCGTGTAAACTCTTAAATATAGTTTTTGAAACATGTTTCGCAGTTCTTATCTTCAGACCTTTTTTTCGCTCGACATTCTGAAGAGAGTATTTCAAAGAAGAAAGTTCAGAGTAGCCAGTTTAAGAAAACGAGAAATGCTGTTTTACAGAGACATCGCGACTAGCACAAACTGGCTTCGTTCGGAAATTTAGACGCAACTTCGTGTTTTCTTGATATCATTTAAAAGACGTCCTTTTATACGTGTACTAACTTCGGTTTAACGTATGACGCTAACATTGACAATAAATAAATTACATGATGATAAATATATAAAAATAATAAATCGATTTCGGTAAAATTTCTTTTGAAAATAAAAGAAAATTAATTGAATTAAACGGTAGAGTTTTTGACCATTAAACTTCGTTTGCATTCTCTTCAATTCACACGATTAAGAAGACGTCGTAATTAATAACGTATAATTACATATATATTCTTTTTTTTGCACTGTAACTTATGAATGCAGGAGAATGAAAAAGATTATGAGAAAGAAAATCCAATCGAATCTTTGTAAAGCAGAAAGTTAGATTTTCCATGCATTCATAGTTTTTTTTTCACCCATGCAGTTGATTTCTGTTTGGGTTATGACTTTTTACGCAGTTATTTCAGAAGTTAAATCATAAGCTTCGTAAACTTTAAATTGATACGTTCAAAATTCATTAAAAGTAAATAATTTTGAAGAGATTAGAAATTCATTACAGTAATATAGAAACTAGAAACCTCTTTAAAACAAATTACACTAATTTTTTACAAGAACTTCTGAAATATTATGAATCGCACAATATCAAATTTACTTACAATAATATAATTCTTTTTTTGCATTTTTTTTTCAAGTCCGTCTTGTGTCTAACGCTTACGTTTGATTTGTAACTACAATACGCGTAATTATATTATTTTTTCTTGGGTTTTTTACCTTATTTATATTTTTTTTTTCGCTTTCTGTGCATTTGGTAAATATATATTTATATATATTTATAGATAGAATATACCTAAATACTTTAACAGTGGACGCCTACTACTTTACTAAACCACTGCAGACTTCTTATCACATTCACTTCCATGATTTCCTACTAAATGATATTTTTTTCCTTTTCTATGGCAAACCAATTAGATTTTTACGCACTCACAGCTCGCATGTTATTACTGCTCATACAGCAACAATTGTTTATCGAACAAGACTGAATTCAACCATATTGAAAATCGCTCACTATTGAAAACAGCAAAACCTTCATGATTTAACAGTTGATGAGTTCCACTGACTGAAATTTAACTTCTGGACTACTGTGTCCTAGAAATAGAGAAAAATACGAATATTAATTTAAAAATTTTGTTTACAAGTCATAAAGTTTGTATATTTTATGGATTGAATATGTACCTTTCTTCAACGATGATATTCTCTGATTTAACGCCTTTTGTGTCCTTGACGACGCGCAAATTTACGGCTTTTTCTGTAAGATAGAAATGAGAGGTGAGTTACTGTTTACTTATTTTAAATTGATTATAAGATTACGAACAAAACAAAAAGATGAATACCTAATTCTTTTAGGCGAAGGTGTTGGAGTATGCTCGGCGATGACAGGTAAAACAGACGTAAATTTATCAGTTGGCCGTAATAAGCGAGCTGTTCTGGACGATAATCTCCAGATAAGCCTCTGCCTATGCGGTGTTTGTTCTTGAGCATTGTACTTGCTCAGTATTGCACCCACAGATTCATGCGTTGCAAAGAAAGTTGCATCGGAGATCTGAAAAAATACCGTCGATTGTAAAATTTGTACTTTGGTGCTTTTAAGGATTTGATTTTAATAAGAATAATACATAGAGGTTCATGCTTTACCTTGCACATTTTTCTTATCTCAGCCGCAAATTCGACCAACCTCAACATCTGTTGCGCCGGAGTTGGCGCATCGTTCATGGATGAGGGGCCGGGCATGCTAACCATATTCTTTTCAGCGTTCGATTCCAAACGTTTCACAGCAGCATCCAAATAGGTACAAAGAAGAACGAGAGCCACTTCCGATGGTCTTACGCTAGAGCAGTTGCCGTCGCAGGCTACCATTTCCAGACGTAAAAGCAATTCGGATTCCTGTAAATTTATAAAAATTGTATTATAAGGAGAAACGATGAAAATAAGATTCAAAGTTGGCATAAAAAGTGAGTAAAGTATTTTACACATACCGTGACCATACTGGCATAAAGATCTCCAAGGCCAAGTTGCGATGCAGCAGTTTGGAACATAATATTGAAGAGACGAAGGAAAGTGAGCGGAGTGATAGGTTGCGTGCCTGGAGCCCATTCCAGTTTATTGCGAATCACTTCAGACATGCGTTTCAAATCACCACCAGTGCATTTGCACTGAGAAATGGAGACCAGGTGATCAGCGTCGAGGGATTGTTGGGCCATTTGGACGGCAGCTATGTGAAAGGAAGAAACGCTAATACATGCCATATGTTTTGGCCTGGCCTTCATTTTGGTCAAGAAGCGGTCCATGAGGTTGATGGCAATGAAGAAAACATCTGATGGAAGATCGTACCAGACTTTGAGGCATCTAAGTACATGCGCCGAACCATCTCGTGACCCAATTGTGATTTCATCATTCTGTTGAAGAAAAGCAGATTGTGAATAAACTACTTAGAACATTGAAAATTGTTATGAATAATTCATTTACTTTGTAGATTTTTTAAAAAGAATTTCAATGAATTTATGTTTAACACATTGCTACACACATTATGCCTGTCATAACCTCAAAGAAATATCTCAGTTGATTGATTTGAACAAAATATAAGCACAAAATGTTTGATACGCTGCTTTGAAAAATATTATTTTCTAAATATTTGTGTGCCATGCATATAACTAAACTCGAAAAATGTTTTGTGGCAAAATTATTTTGAGGTTAACATGCAAAATATAATTAAATCTAAGCATGGCAGGCATATGAATAAATAAATAGATGTAATATTATGATAATCACCTGAGTGGTTGCAGGTAACTGGAGATTGGGCTGAAATTTGCCTTCGAGTAGAAGAGCTTCTTGGAGTTGCTCGAAGAGCGGTTGGATTGCATCCGGCACAGGCGAGCCCGAAGTATCCATTCCTGCAATGTGCGACTACTAGTGTTAACGATGATCGATGGGATGGAGTGTAGCTTGACGTTGCCACACAGTAGAACAATCCAACGATGATCGTCACACCACAAGAATGGTCCACCTGGCTAGCCTGATATCTGCAACAGGGAAAAATAGCAACTAACATTAGCAACCACTGGCATTATGACTCATTTCACTCTTGCGAATAAATAAATATTAGTTTTAAAAATGTTTCCAAATTTTTCAACGCACTCGAAGCAACGTTTACGCTTCGATCAAGCTTGGTGGTAGCAACAGAGTAGAAAATTCAAAGCCTCCCGAAAATTCGAAAGTTCTGGCACGTATCAGCAAAGTACCTACATAATGAATCACACTAAGCGCCAGGAGGACCCCGCAGAGCTGAGTGCATCATTCATCGAGCTCTTTGTTGATCAACAGAGTTGTATAGTAGAGTAGTAAGTATAAGTGTCTATACTGGCACGAATGCAGACAGCAGCGTTGAAATTTACCAGCGGATAGTGTGCGTGAAAGTGCCGTTTTCCGCTATACTACGCAGTTTCGAAAATTTTCGTGACGCCGTTCTCGTATCGTTTTTATTTTTACGTTTTATCGTTTTTCGAAGTTCTAACAACTCGAATGTAGGTCGAACCGGTCTTCGCGCTTATTTCGAAAACCATCAGAGCTGCAAGCGGAGAGTGCAACGGCAGGCGTTACACAAACCCTCGAGATTCTTGCGCATACCCGACAACAACAACGACAACAACCTGTGGCAGTTCTCTCTCTCTCTCTCTCTCTCTCTCTCTCTCTCTCTCTCTCTCTCTCTCTCTCTCTCTCTCTCATTTTTTTCGAGAAAAAAAGAGCGTGAAATATACGCGCTGTATGGGACAGCTGGTTGCGGAACGATTCGAATCCGACCTCGTTCGATCTGACATTGCTCGAGGAGGTTCTGCCAACGAACAGAAATTATAGTCGCGTCGCGCACAAACGGAACTGCGCGCCGCGATATTATGCAACAGGCCTTTCTTTACACGCGATATACGCTGCGCAGGCTTATAAGTACTGCTCGGACAACGACCGCGAGTGCAATTCAGTCGAAACGGCAAACACCTTGTTTTTATGCTCGAGGGAGATATAAATCACCACCGCACGCATATGCAATGGTTGTTGCTGCGGTTTCGTTTGAGAGCCATTTTTAGGCCTGCAAGGCGTTGCAAAAGAATTTTATAGGTATAGAGGGTCGCACAAAGCTTACGGTTTTTTCTCATTTGTCTACTCTCATGGCCGGCCGAAGACCGCGCGGTCGGAGAACGCGCAAGGGACACCATCGGAAAAATTGAACTCGAGAGAGTTCTAAGGACTCGCGTTCGAATATATAAGAGTACCGATTTTTAGTCAGAAAGCAATGCATCACGTATCCCGATCGGGCCTCGGGGAGTAAAAAAATCGTATACACGAAGGTTACGAGCCGACTGCGGTGACTAAATAACGAATCGAGACTTCGAGGCCGATGATGGAAGCGGAACAACGATGTTAAAAAACACACAGTCGCTGCGGCCAGACCGAACGTCATCGGAGAGAATGTTTTGCTCGTGACGGAAGGTTAAAATTAATGCGCGCTTGATGATTCGTAAGATATAGTATAACTCGGCTTTTAATTATTTTTTCGGGACTGTAATGCAACGTAACGTTTATATACGTATATGAGGTATAGAATATAGGAATAATTTGTTCAAGACACGTACAGCACTCATACGCATCGCGGTGTGAATAGCCAATGCAAGTATAATGGGAGCTTTCACTAAACAGTTTTTCACCCGACACGTTTCTATGAATCTCCCCCAGAGACTTTCTTTGGCAAATTACAGTTAACTCTGCAGTTACAATAAGGTATTAAACAACTCACTCTCGCGCGCGCGTGTGTGTGGGTGTATGTGCGACGAATACTTGCGTTTGCCAAACTTTGAACTGCGCATCTCCGAATAGCTGTTGATGTTTTTAACTTTCCGTCGATCGATTAGATAAGTATATAACCGACGTCGAAAACATTCGACTGGGAACTATAATCCGTCGGCGGCGAGACAATAACGAAATTGTCCGAAATTCAACTACGTATATCAGTGTTGACTTGGAGTATCCCACTTTAGACGTCAATTGCTTCGAAATGATACAAGTCTATTGATAAATAGAGAACGATTCTCGAGTGAGAGTGTTTTTTTCTCGCGCACTTTATCGCGAGTTTGTTCACCTCGCGCGCGCGCGCGCGCGCGCGTGTGTGTGTGTGTGTGTAAAAGAGGTTTAAATCCGCACCGCGGTGAGTTTCTTGCTGCCTTGGGACTTTGAACGCGACGTGTTGTTAATGAAAACAGAATTATCAAGCAGTGTAAACAAGATCAATAATTTATAAGATTGCGCGCGTTCTCTCTCCGCTGTTTACCCGCGGCTTGTAATTAAAGAGATGTCTCGACTCGTATACCTGTATACTATGTAAGTCTTGCGCACCTCTTGAACTCTGTTAATTACGACTGCGATAAATAGAAATAACGCGAGAACATTTCAATCAGTCTAACATCGAAATGTTAGACTGATTGAAGTAGTCAACGCGACGCAAATCTTTTTTTATACGCACAAAATATGCTTGCTCAGAAACTGAAAATTCTTATCTGGATACGTTTAAACAAAGGAGCTGACGTCGTTCCGAGAATAATTTGACTCATATGAAAGAGTTCGGCGGCCGATCCTTATCTTTGCATTCGAGCATCGGCGAAAGTGATAATACCGAAGATCAACAAAATCTGTATTTATCTCGAAGATCAATACGGTATTATACGCTCTGAGAGCAGTAAATTACCGCTCATCTCATGATAATTAAAAAAACATCGGCGATCATTCCTTTCATCAATAAACAAAGTCTCATTAAATACGCACACGCCAATTTCGTTGATATCTGACCTTCGCGCAACTGCATCAACAAATAAATCGCGTTAAAAGCGTTTTTTATTTTCACAAAAGCTCGGGGGACAAAGCAAAGTTATTTTTCGTCCAGTTTGTCATTGAACCTACTTCGCAGCGCCACGGTGCCCTCGAAAGAAGGAGTAGAGAGAAAAAAATAACGGCGTCGATCTCAAAAATAGTGTTGCTCGTCGTCTCGTCGCCACTACGTAGTTCACAGTACAGGCAAAAGAAACTCGATTTCCCGCCTTCCCCACCATCATCTCTCCACAGCAGCTTAGTATAGGCCTCTTTATCTATATATACTTATACGTGATTCCCGGCACAGCCGAGAAAGTTTGCCGAAATTGCCAGAAGGTTCGCGCCGTTCGCTTTTTATATAGCCCCAGAGCTAATCACAGCACGACGTATTCGGGTTGTAAGCTGGCTTTCGCACTTTGCTCCGGAAATTTATGAGCTGCGAAGTATGAACTATTATAGGAGAGCTCTGTTTTTTGGAGTTTGCGTAATGTGTTTGTTGTTAAGCCTGCGGGACGTGTCGTAATGGAACGGAGTGTTCTAGAAGAGTAACGAAGCCAGTTACATGCTCTTTTATCGAGCCGGGTTTTTCGCGTAATTTTACGGAGATTAAAAGGAACGTGCTCGTTAATTATGCAAATGCACCGAAAATTAGTTCAACGTACATTCTGTAGCGTGTGATTACAACCTTTCTAGACTATAACCTTGAAACGTCTAGGCATCGTGCAATTGCGTAAAATTGATGACAAAACATTACGATCGCTCAAGTGCACATGCATAATTACAAAATATTTATTAACAGAAAAAATAGCTATCGGGATGCGTATACTTTCTTATACGTATTATACGTGCACAAATAAGCATATCGATCGAGTGACTCATATTTTTACCGGCCTCAGCGAGAGGAGACACGTTCAAACCCGTTTCGGAGCACCCACTCATGCCATGCTTCTTTACTCGCTCGAGAGGAACATTCTAAGCGAACAATTTTTTTTGCTTCCGCAGAAGCAGAAGGGCCTAATGAATTTTGAAAAATTCTAAAAGGTCATTTCTGTCTTAACAACGAACTCGCCCACACTCCCAAGTCTATATCGGGCCGCTCGATCAGTCGTTATAAAAAGGACAATAATCAGCAAAGGAAATCAGGACGAAAGCTAGCAAAATGCAAGGACACGCTACAACGAGGCCATAAGCCGTATACCGATAAAAGCCGTGTAATAGTGCAATAAGGCACTTCTTAGGGCTAAGGAGGCCAGGGTCGAAAGTGTGGGCGCGGTGAGATTGCCGTAAAATTCGATTACGTCCTTCGAGAGCTACGGCAGGCCTCGATTCGTCGCTTCCTAGTCCACAGTCTACTATACCTATGCGTTATTTTCTATATTTAAAAAAGGACGGGAGAGTTTCGGACGATTTCCAGAAATTGCGCGTCGATTTCTCTCTTTCTGCATAGGTCTATGACGAATCGAATCTCTTATCGCACGCTTAGCAACGTTCGCGCGTAAACAAGTTTACCGAGAAGATGATTATGAAATTTTGAAGTTTTCTGACGCAAAGAGACGACTTCCGAAGGTGCTGCGTAATGCGAGATTCGTAGGTTGCGGGTTTCGCGGTTCTGTTTTTCGGCGGTGGGAGAAATCTAGCGATGGAAAAGTCTAGAGCAACGCTTGTCTTATTTTTGGAGCACTGACTTATGAAAGAAGCTCGACTTCTTTTTTTTTCATTGCAAAAACTCTGGCGTGCTTTTCAACGAGCGAACGTCATTTATTTCATCAGACGCAGAAGTATCGAGTTATGTCCCTAGCCGCGATCAATAGTATCGCTTCATCAGTGTATATTTCATCAGTGTACTCCCCCTGAATCAACGCTTCTCAATTAATCTTAATAATCAAATTTTTATTCATAAAAGTTTGATATAAAATCTCCTATTGTAATGCAAACAAAATTAATGCAAATCATCATTTCTTGGTGCAATTAAAAACAGTGGGCACTAAGTACAGTTTCAAAGGCGGGGAGCCCTTTGTGCTTCTCCCGAAACTATATCAGCGGAGAGGCACGTCCCGCCTACGCCCTATACCACTGACGTAAACAAAGGCAGCGGCAAGAAAATCGGAAAATTTGAAAAAAAGCTTAAATCCATGAATGGCAAAGTCGACTAATGTATGCATACTCACGTTTATCACAGAAAGTAGGATGAAAGACTCAGTACTTCGGTGTAGGTACTGGTACAGCAGCGCAATGCAGTATACGCGCTGGCTTCACGACGGAACAAAGAGAGAGAGAGAGAGCAGTGGTGTACGTGAGTTCGAGCTCGCGCGCTCCAAGAACGGCTGATGCAAGCGAAGGAGGACTGTGAAAAACAGCCGAGGGCCGGTGCGAGAACGAGAGACAAAGACGGTGAGGTGTCGTCGAGATTCTCTTCTTGGCTTCTCCTTGAACTTTCACTGTGTTTCACTAGGTTATTACGATGATTTCTTATCCGTTTCGATTCTTCGTTCGACGTAAGTAAGTATTGTAAAGAGAATCTTAATCAGTCTTGCTCGTTGCTCTTCCTAGGCGGAATGTGTGAATACTTGACTCCTCTCGCGCGTTGAGTGTTGAGGCAATAAATAATAAATAATAATGACTTGGAGCTAGTTGCGTTATTATGTACAATAAATAAATAAATAAATAAATAAATAAGTCGAGGATTTTCTTTGCACTTCGATGTAATATCGTCTAATAGAGTTCGTGGTTTCGGGAAACTTTGTGAATTGACGCTAGCAGCGTTTTTCCTTCTATTAGAACCCGTCCCGAGCGCCTCATAATACGACACTTCACAACCGACTCTTTCAAAATCATCCCAAGCGCGTATCACGAATACGCGCGAGACCTGCGTAAGACGAGGATGCGCGCGCACACGGAGCACAGTTTATTCACACAGGTGACTCCAGTCGCTTCCAAGCCAACGTTCCGAAACAATTTGAGAAATCCTTCTCTCTCACTCTTGAAAAATCGATGCTATCCTCTTCACCTTTTCCGTTGCACTATTACGATCCGATCAGCGTCTAATGGCGCTGGCTTCTCTCTCCCCGTCTTCCTTTGTGCGTCGCTTTATCGCAGCGTAGCACTGAGTTATATTGTACTTGTTCCGTCCGCGTCGAGCTTACTCTGCAAGGTTTCAACTACATCTGGCCGTTTCGCCGGTTTTCGGGGGGCTATAGCCTCGGCTTGGCTCACTACTATACCGCTATACGTACGTATCAAGCGACCACACATCCAAACAGGTCTCCATATAGGTGTGTACGCGAGCGTCGTCGCGCAGCTGTGCGTACGCGCGAAGAAGAGAGGGGGAAGAGAGCGAAGATAGCCGAGGACGGCCGAGCTCGAGCCGAGCCTCGTACGATTCGAAGTTCAGGGACGTATATTCGACGGGTAGCCTTGCCGCGGGAGCCCCTGGCCTATGCCGCGCCAGGGTTTTTTCTATCTATCTCCCTCTCTTTTACGCCTATACTTATAGTATACACTCGCAAGCATCAGTGGAGCTATTTTAGTGCGCGGGACGAATCGCTCTTATTCGTGCGTTTACCGGGCGCATTTAGCATTGCGCGCGATCGCGCGCTGGGTTTTTTCTTTCAACGTCGAGTTTGACGTTTATTTGAAATGGAAAGAATAACTGCGATGGGGGAGAGAGCGCTGGCTGTACTCGCGGAGCTGAGGCAACGAATGACGCTAGTATCACGTACATATGTAGGGTACACTCCGTGCTGAGCGGAATTGTACGTGCGGGGTACAGAGGGGAGCACAATAGGTCAACTCGCGCTCCTCAATGAAAATTAAAAGATTTATCTATCGATTTTGGTACTGGCTTTTCTCGGATTGCGAGGCCTGGTGTACTGTCGAAGTTTTCCTCAAGTTTTTCAAAATATATTCAAACGGGCAAACAGCTGGTGTATACACTCGAACGTTCGTAGTTTAAAAATTACATTTCGTGTTTGAACGTGACTAAGTTTAATAAAGGCATGGAAAAGCTACACATGAATAAATACTTCACCGAGCATGAAAAAACGTAGATAAACTAGACGGTGAATTGTAGATAAAGTATAATTTCAACGGACTGTCGAGTGCCTGAATCCAGTAGCTCCGAAACTTGACCGTATACGCATCAGCATATAAAAGGAAGTTGACCAATGTACGTGTTATATAAAAATGGGTCAGCACACAAGTATACTGTTAAGCAGGAGCGTGCATCAGAATTACAATTCAACGTTTAATTGGCCCTAAGTGCTATAATTTTCTAGATAAACTTTTCCGATAGACGCTAATAGCCATATTGATGTAGAATAGCGCCCGATGTACTGCACCCATCTCGCAACCAATTTAATGATAATTTTAAAATCTTTGTAGAACATTGAATAATTTAATTAAACAATTTATTGAATAACGCTGAATAGTAGCGTAGCTAGCGATTTTTCGCAGACAAAATTACGTCATTCAACGTGTGTTTTTATTCTCTGGGAGAAAAAAATCATGTGATTTACGTATTTATACAGTTTTCGAAAGGCTAGGATATAGGTCTATTTATATATTTATCAAGTTCAGTTAGGGGATACTCGCTCTACGTTCGACAAGACAAAGAGAAACTCCACCGAGAAGGGAGAGATGGCAAGAAAGAGTATGATGAAAAAGAGTCAGGGCCGTAGCAAAACCTTGGTAGACCTTGCGCTGGAAGTTATTTTCGCGCTGCTGGCGCTTTGCGGCTGAATCACCGATAAGCCGGCTCATTTGGCCGGAATAAAATTTGAAAAATCATCAAATTGATTCATTCTGTAAAACACAGAAAAATTATATCGTGCTCTCGATCTAGCTTACTTCGATAAACACTCGAGTAAGGGAGGGAAGCAATGACGAAATACATTTTTCGTGTACAGTCATTTTTACAATGTTAGCTGAGATAATGTAGTTGCGAATGGCGTTTTGGCTGCAGTGCAGCTACTTAGAGGTATAGGTGTGGACTGAATGATTCACAAAGCAAGCTTCACTCGGCTCGAAAGCAATTTTCAATCGGTGAATGATTCATTAATACTATTAAATTTATGCGGCGCTCTCTAAAAATAAATCTTTGCCTGTGTTATGTTTTAATGAGAATATATCGCTGAAGTTGAATTATTCAGTCAGTAGCTAATAATTACTATACGTACAGTAAGTGCAGATCAGTTGCAATTTGAGTTATGCAACTCCATAAACGGATTAATAATGTACGTTATGTAACTGGGGAAAGAATTAATTCCGGAATTCATTGAGAATCTGTGCAGGCACGAACTCGTTGTATGACGAGTTCGGTTAAATAGTTATGTAAACGTACATTTAAAAACGTCGATATTCGTATTCCTATCATCGGCTTAACGCATGTTTATAGCATATATTAATGCTTAGTAATAATAAGTTTTTAAGAATTATCGCAATGAGCTGTGACGGTAAGTAATGATGGTCAGTTCATCGCATGATCCTATAAATTAGATATCGCGTTGCAAATTTTTCTTACGATTTTTAGAAAATATACGAATTATGTTAAACAAATTATGCGCAATCGAACGTAATATAACGCATATTATGGAAATAAAGCTAATTCGGCTTATTTAATCTAACAATCAAATTTTATAGAGCAGGATACTGTGACATACTCGTTGCCTATAAATCATTTTCTGTTAATTTCTGCGTGCAGCAAATATTTAACCTTAACACACTTCTAACAGAGTAAAAATGGTTTTTAATAATTTTTCACGCATCGTTAATTCATTATATTTAAACGTACGTTTTTGGAATATAGAGAAATCAACAACTTGTTGCCTTAGAGCAGAAGTTTCCAGAAAAGAATATTGTGAGACAGCCGATTTCGGCGCTTTCGTATATTGAAACACAGAGAATGCTGCTGTCTGGCCGATTAACGGTGGAAGGAGTAAGTGAATGACGTAACGAATACGTATCGTACTATCTTAGAATTGTGCGTGTTCGAACACGCTCGGGCCGCTCAAACACGTGCAGACGATATACACGTGATAGTGAGTCTATTTAAAAAGCATATTCTGCTAACCTTCGTATTTGAGCACACATCAAGCGTGGAGATAATTCCAGAAATCTTGGAAGCCTATAGTATGCGCTGAATGTATCGCAAAATTTTTAAAAATCGGACCACCGGACCTTTTTATGTTTATAAGATTATTTTGCTACAGTCGGATATATTTTATGTATTTTGCACGATGTATCTAATGAAAAATTTGCATATATTGATTGTAATCTAACTCTAGTAATAAACATTTGAGAAATAACAGTAAAACGTTTAGAGACGCGGATACTGAATATTTCCTCTGTACAATGTACGCATTTTACAAACGACGAATCGACGCAGTGTAACCAAATACACAGTGAAAGTTTTCTACCCGTCCAGACACATCCAAATTCGTCAAGACACGACTCGTCTTCGTAAAAGCATTTTTCACATACATAACCTACTTCGTCGCTGGTGTTAACATTTTTTATTTTCTGGAGTTACAAAGTGTGCACTTAAAAATGCAAATTCGTTATTTATTTTGTTGGACTTATTAATTGAATATGAAGAAAACATCTTTGACAACGAATGATGCTATGAAAAATGTAAAAGATAATATAAAAAGTCGGGTATCGTTAACATTTATTTAAATTATCTAAGTAATACACTTTCATTTCAAAAACGTTACCTGCTCTCAATGTAATTCGATAAAAATATACGCATCAAGCAAAAAGTAACTTCAATGTTCCCTTCCGTGGCGTCGATAAAACAGATTTCTTCGTGGTACACCGATTAAAATTTTTTCAAGTTTTGGTACCAAATATACCTTGGTATTCGCTATTTTTATTTGAAAGTTGTTGAATAAACATTCTACTAACATTTAGCAAAAAATAATGAAATCATTTCTATAACCGTTAACGATTCTTTCAGAAACGTATACTGCAACGTCTTTCAAAACAAGTCTGCGTTTTTAGATAAAAACTTGCATGGTCAGATTTTAGATCTTTAAATATAAATCATACGATTAAAGAAGAAATTTAATTGCTACGCTGTTAAAGTATTAAAAATCTCGAAATAAAAGCTGAAAAATATTATATTTCAAAACAATTGGTTTTGTATTAGAATTTTAGTACGGTTCATTTTGTACTGCAAATTTGTTTATTGGGCACGATTTTTCAAGTGTTTTTTTAATTTCATGAATTAGATAATAACGCTAGTTAAAATTTTCATTATAATGTAAAAATGATGTTGCGTTACTCGTTTGATAATTCAACGTTGATTGTGTAATTTAGAAGCTACACTGTTAACCTTTATTTTCCGTGTCTATTGAAACAGGGAAATCGTTATAATGTAATTATTGCAGAAGAACTGTATACATTGAGAAATGAAATGTCTCGAATGCGTTTATCGATTTTCAGCTTCTAATCGAATAAGTACTTTTCCAAATATTAGTGATAAAATTTTTATTTATGACCATATACATAAGCCTTTTAAAGGCTTCCTATAGTCGCCCCGATCCTATAATTTGTCCCGATTGATTTATTTTAACAATCAATTATTTCACGTATGAGTTCGATTCTCATCCTTGTATAATGCAGCGTAAGCTCTGTAAATAAGAAAAAATCGATACATATGCATAAGTTTTTTTTTAAGTGTGTCATTACGGATAATCGTCGGCGAATAGCAAACGATGTTCAATTGCACATTAAAATTTAATCTCCGTTTTTAAATCAGATTGATAATCAAGGTTAAAGATTGTGAGCTTGTTTATCTCTTAAAATTCAACAACTAAGTCATCTTTAATTTATTGATCGTGAAAATGTTCCTCATCATTTTTTAGATCGAAAAAATCGAAGATATACGTATATATGACAGAACGATAATTTTGCAAACAGTGATGTATGTAATCGTACATACACCTCATGTTTTCGAGAAATAAGTCTCCCTTTGTCCGCCGAGTATTATTTTCATTTTCAAAACGAAAGAGATAAAATCGCGCAAAAGCCCGCAGATTTCGGCGTTCAATGTAAACAACATCCTTATCTCTGATCATCCTATCAAAATTTAAAAGGCGAACTTTGCTTTCGTGACGTCAGACGTCATTGGACTCTGCGTTCGACAGTCATGATACTTGGTTATGCACACAACCGAAATTCGATTAACGATATTCGGCATTCGAGGCTGGAAATTTGCAATTTCATTGCGCGTAAGGGGGGTGTGATAATGTTGAACGTCGCGCGTTACGTGAATAACTTTTGTCAGTAGTGCAAAATTTGCTTCGTGTTATCGGACTCACGAGTTTATTAAACATTCCGCAATTGTAGTTCATACTTCCCTCTTTGTTTACAAAGCGCGACATCACACTGTATTATGCCGTATAGCGTCATTCGAATGCTCAATTACATGCATTTTCTGCGCCAGCAACAATCGAAGCTTCCATTATATAGACGCTTTGCGCGGTGTAAACACGCAAGCGAGCGCCTCTCGGCTGTTACCAAGCGCAGTATATAGCGCTATTCTCCCTATATACGAAACAAAAGCCGTCAGCCCTCTCTTTTCGCAAAGTCCGCGCAGTAAATGCGATGACGCAGGAGAGACTCAGCTGCTGCGATTAGCGATGATTCGTCAGTCGAAAGTGGTAAACATTACGTATTCGCATCGACGTCGAGTCCCATATCGCTCGTAGTATACAGGTAGTAGGATATAGAGCTGCGCGACTCGGGAGAGAGACGCGAGAAATCAATACGCGCAACAACAAAAACAAACCCAAGGCGCGTGTCTGCGTATAAAAAATGCGAGACTCGCGCCGGAGGCCAGCTGCAGCGAGAGAGAGAGAGAGAGAGAGAAGAGAGGCAACAAAAAAAGAGGACGAGAGAAAATGCGCATTCCGCAGACTGCTCTTTCAGCACGCAAAACAGCAACACTCGGATCGCCGCCACTGCCGCCGTCGATGTCGTCGCTAGGTCTCGTCTCTCGATTTCCATCTCCCCTCTCGCTCGAACGATCTATCTATCGTATGAGGCCACATTAGCATTATCTAACGCGCGTACGATACGGAAAAGAAGGCGAATCGGGCACATCTTTCTCTGAGAGAGAGAGAGAGAGAGAGAGAGAGAGAGAGAGAGAGAGAGAGAGAGAAAGACAAAGAAAGAAGTCGGAGCTCTCTCGCTACTACGCACTTGCGCGAGAGAGCGAGAAAGAGAGCCCCGCGAGAGCGCGTCAGTATAGATAAAGGCGAGTCAGTGGCTGACGATGTAGGCTATGGAGAAAATATACAGCGATTCTCTCACTCACCCGGATGCGTTCCGCTGGCGAGCTTCAACTCAGGAGATCAGCCAATGCCCCTTTGTTTGTTGCTCCTCGGTTACGGGGAGGAAAAAAAGAAAAACGACGCCGCCGAGAGGGAGAGAGCTACGGGTCTCGAGAAAGAGCCGTGAGACTCTCGCTCGTAGCGGGGCCGAAACTGGGCGCTGCTGGCTGGACAGAAACTCTAGCGAGCTACGCCAGTACCCTCTCTCTCCCCCCTACACTTTGACACTTTCCGCGCATGCATGTATGGGAGCTGCTCTGTGCACGGATAAGGATAAGGCCAAGCGCTGCTGTATGTTAGGCTGCGTCCACAATTGAGCGTATACGTTAGGGTTTACGTAGAACATAACGTTTTGGGCAGTACTGCCAATCCACTGTAGCAGACTGCAGTTGAAACGAAGGAACACACCTGCTCAAAATTTAACCTATAAAAATGTTTAAATTTGAATTGTATGGTAATAAATTGTAAAATTATTTTTTTAAATAAAATTATAAAATTTTGTAAGAGAATGTATTATATAATAAATTAGTGTCTGATTTAAAAACAAGGCCCACCATTGTCTCAAAAGGGAAAGGAGAATAAAAAATAACGCACATTTCCAAATGAAAATTTTATTATTATAATTAGTTAAATAGCATAGGAAATGATTGTATGATTATGTTCTTCATTGTATAAGTAAGCGATTAATAGCTTCAAACTGAAAGACGAATCATACGTATTTTATTTTAAAATAACTTGAAATTTTGCTCATGCTAAAACTTTGGGCTAAGTTGTATAAAACATGCTCTAATCTTTGTGCTGCATGCGAGTTACCAGCAAAAACTCTTTATTTTTTACCTTGTGGAGATCATTTATTAGGCTACACATTTAGGTAGATAATTTTTATTATAGCAGCAGGAGTTTTTTAAGTCAGTAAATAAAATATTTGTGTTTATTATTTTAGATTAAAGCATGCTTTATACAACTTGTCCCAAAGTTTTTATCATCAAGAATATCGAATAGTAAAGAGTCATAGAGAACAATTAAACAAAACTGCCCATCGATACTTATTTGCAAGACATCAATTCAAAATGGCTTTTCTGAAGATTGAAGCAATATATTGTAAACCAAATTTAATGTCAAAACTATGTTCAATTAATTATAAACTATATGCTGGACAAAATTTTAGCATGAGCAAAATTTCAAGTTATTTTAAAATGAAATACCTATGATTCGTCTTTCAGTTTGAAGCTATTAATCGCTTACTTATACAATGAAGAACATAATCATACAATCATTGCCTATGCTATTTAACTAATTATAATAATAAAATTTTCATTTGGAAATGTGCGTTATTTATTCTCCTTTCCTTTTTTGAGACAGTGGTAGACCATTTTTTTTAATCAGAAACTAATTTATTATAATACATTCTCTTACAACATTTTATAATTTTATTTGAAAAAAGAATTTTACAATTCATTACCATACAATTCAAATTTAAACATTTTTATAGGTTAAATTTTGAGCAGGTGTGTTCCTTCGTTTCAACTGCAGTCTGCTAAGTGGATTGGCAGTACTACCCAAAACGTTATGTTCTACGTAAACCCCTTGTAAACCCTAACGTATACGCTCAATTGTGGACGCACCCTTAGGGTATTACATGGATAGCGCTGGTTGGACGGCGAGCTGCGCAGATGCGTGACTGCTTAGACGAGGCTGATATTGGTGAGTGCTGATGGCTTGGGTCACGAACGGTTTAGTGACGAGAGAGAGAGAGAGAGAGAGAGAGAGAGAGAGAGAGAGAGAGAGAGAGAGAGAGAGAAAGAGAAAGAGAGAGCAGACCTTAAGAGTTCTTTCGCGGGCGGCCGCGATTCGTTCGGGAGGAAAAACTTACACTAACTTACTTACTTACTTTATACTCGGACTACTTATAAGTAGTAAAAACGAATGAATTGCGAGGGTGGTCAGGCAACTGTATATTTTGCGTTGGAAAATTGTTAGATGGATTAATCGAATCGCATCGAATCGCTCACGAAACTGTTCAAACTTTATTAAGAATTTATAAAGAAGGAAAATCACTATATACGTATTATATTATTACTCAGAGCAGTAATATGTCAGCGCAAAAGTGTCAATATAAAAATAAACTTCGGACACGAAAATCATAAAGTTATAAAAATAGAGTTAATAGCCGTAAACGTTTGCTGCGCGCTAAACAAAAAATATCAATTATAAAATGCCTAGAAAGCCGCTTGAATATTCGCGCTATTCAACAACAATGTCGCAATTCTGACTGTCGCTATTAATGGTAAAGTCGGCGTTCAGACCTCGTCACACTGACGTCGTCACGGCGCATGAATTTCACAACTCCTACGCGGAGCGAATCCCTTGTTGTTGCTCCCCAGCTGATTGCTGCGCGTGCCTTGCGCGCGTCGCCGTCAAAACTCTCTCTTCGATGTATATATGTATATAAGTATGTATGGCAAGTGCAATCGCAACGCAATGCATCCGCACTGATACATACATGCGTGTGCGAGAGATGCTTTTTTCTTTTTATCGCGTTCTTGTTTTCAAGACTCTCTCGAGAAAAGTAGTCCTTAATTTTTATATATTGATTGATGACTCAGTTTTGCTTGTACAGCATTGACATTTATTTACACGTGATCGGAGGATATATTAATTTTATCAAATATGTAAAAAATTGTTTTTTCTAAGCGTTATAAGATAAACAAGAAGTAGCTGTTCACATGTATTCCTCTTAATATGTATTGTTCAACTAAAAATACGTAGTGTATAAAAGTTTTTTATAAAGTAAATATTACTTTTAAGAATATTGAGAGATTATTGTTCACATAAAAATTGTAACAATGAACAATTACTTATGAATAAATATTATTTTATTTTCCTTCTTCTAACCAAAAAAATCAAATAAAAATAATTCCTAAAAGTCGTCATTTCCTGTTAATATAAATTGCCAAATATACATCTCTTTTATTGTGAATGATTGTATCATCTTGTTTATTTTCATTTTATCATTATTCCTTCATTCATTAATGAAAATTGAGAAATAATATTGGTGTACCAAAAATTCAAATTAAAAATAAAATTAAGTACATATATCATAAGATACTTGCAGTTTTATTATAAAAGAATTAGAGTATCACAATTTCCAGATCACAAAATTCTTTGAAGCATACTTATGTACAACAAAAATTATTTGATAAGAAATAATTCTCAGTATATACTTCAAATATTACTAACTTCAGTGCATTTTGCTATTTAAAAAACTTTTCAGCGTTTTCTCTGGAATATGTTTTTTTAATGTATATAACTTCTGCTTTGCTTCCTCCTAGAGGAAGCTTTGTGATAGTAAAATTTTGGGTTTCGTCAAAACTTTTAGAAAATACTTTTTGGTGTGTTAGAAGTTCAAATCAAGTGTTTTTAGAAAATGTCCGTATGGATATGTGTGTGTATGTATACCGTAATATTTCTAGAACTACTCCGTCAATATCAACAAAATTTGACATGCATATCTATTTTTGTATTCTGAATTCGAAAAAACAGTTATTTTTTATTTACTTAACTATTAATTTTTTTATGGCCATTTTTTGATTTTTGAAAAACACTTCTTTGCGTTTTTTTCAATCATCCCATTGTAACAAACAGTTCAGCTAAAATGTTTTTGAAAGAGAATAACATTACCTACTTTTCCTCGTTTGGTCCTCGGGATCGACCGCTTTGTTCGGCAGATAAAATGAGATGAGTACTTGAGATTTTGGGAAAAAGTAGATATTTTATTTGTTTTGGCTAAGTTTATTGCGCAGATTTCAAACCCCTATGGTTCTTAAGGACATGCCACAGTCCTGTTTTATCGATCCCAACTTAGATTCTACTTTTCGGTGAAACGGCTGCTCAGAATGAATTTTCCTTTTGGGAATCGCATTCTGATGACCTAATAAAGGGCGGACGACCGCTTTTATGTGATTTTTCGTAAATAAATTAAAATCTGTGCTAAATAGAAATTGATAATTTCATGAAAACACGTAGCGGCAGTTGCTAAGGAGATCAACAAGCACTATATATATATATATATATATATATATATATATATATATATATATATATATATATATATATATATATATATATATATATATATATATCCGGATCAAACATTCAGATTTTTATATTATAACGTTTAAAATGCAAATAAGGTAGCCTTAACATATATATAGGGCTTTAAAAGTATTTTTATTGTAAAATTCAGAAAATTTCACCAAAAAAAAAGTATTCTGGTAGTTTTAGTTAAAAATGCATCCCTTATGAGCTACAAATCATCGAAAATAGGCAAAAATTGCTTAAAACCTCAACTTTGACCAGCTAGAACTCAAAGCCAAATGAAGGAATTGCGCTGAAATTTTTTTGAGAGTCAGGTACAACATATAGAACATATACAGTTTAGGCAAAAATTAAAATTTTCTCCACACCTGCAACGAAAGTACCACATTTCCTCCCGGGCGCCTGGAGAGGAATGTGCATTTTCGGTGCTGGTGTGAAGAAAAATAGTACACGCACCACGGGAAGAAAATTGAACTCGCCTTCGGCTCGGGTGACAATTTACACGAGATATGCACTGTCCAAGTTTTTTCCTCGGCACGTAATATACTATTTCATAGGCACGTAATATACTATTTCATATCTTCGATTTCACAGAGAACCACCCATCTATATATTCTATGAAAAAAAATTGACGGCAGCGTTCGTATTCTATAATAAATAAATAGAGGAGTCTGCAAACTTTTGGACAATGAACCATCCAAAACTTATATATTAAATTATGTATCAAAAACCGCATCATACATTTACAGGCAGATTATACTGTATATTAAAACAATATTTTATTCATTGGACCTATAAATTTAGTTGGAGGAAGCTACGTGCCAATGAATAGGCAGCGGTTTGTTTTTGTCATATGATCAAAAACTTTGTACAATTCTTAACAATGCAAATATGGAATAGTTGATAGCATTCTTTAGCAGATCTTTACACATGCACTTGAGTGCTGAACTAACCTTAGCGGTTATAAAGATTATAAAATCCGTTAAAAAATATTAATATCATGTATTGTTCGTCTTTTAATTTTGTTTGTAATTTTCACGCACGAGATTTCCGATTAGATAATGGTTAGTTAATTTCATAAAATTGATTTAGTCTAAAAAAATGTTTACTTAACAGTTATATTGTGATTATGCCGGTCAAACTCTATAGTTTTTTTCTTTTTGGACATTTCTATTCGTTTAACTGCATCCTCTAATTCATATAAGTGCTCATCGTATATCGTTGGAGCTATAGTACGCATCGATGCGGCTAAATTATACAGATACTCAGTGTTGTGTCCACTTGCGCCAACGCATTCAGCTATGTGTCCAGCTATTGTCTCAATGTCTTCGTGTCCAGCAAAGTTGGGATTATCTTCGTGACCAATGTAAATAAATAGATGAAATGGCTCTATTTCTTCTGATTGTGAATGATTACGTGGATGGAAGAGAACATCTTTCCTTTCATAGCCTCCTCGTTCCCGGTGATCAAGGTGTTGAGTTACACTTTCAATATTTTCCGTGGCAATCTTGTAGGCACAGCCCCAGACTTCTTCATCGGGATTCTTAGATTGAAGGAGAGTGACAACTCGACCAGGCTAGAATAGAAATTAATGTTAATTTAATGCAGCCTTGTCTTTGATTAAAGGAAAAATTATGGCATTCAACTAATAATTATCAAATTAGATAAATATAGAAAAAACGATATTTCTGATCATTATATTTATATGAGATACTGCAAAAATTTGTCAAAAATGCAGGAAAGAGCTTCTTTGAAGCAACAGCTATATAGTGTAGTAGATATACAAGATACATCATCCACGTTGTGGAACATAATAATGCATTAAAGCATTAAGCATACTTACACGACTAGGTACACCTCTGTGATCAGTGCTTTTTTGGTAGAATCTTCTTACATAGCCTTTGATGTGGCCCACGACTCTTTTCTCGTACGGAAAGTCCGCTTTCCATATCAAAGATCCATAGCCAAAGACCCACACGTTAGTTTCTTGTTTACTGGAAGAACAAAATGGAGAGAAAAATCAGCTAAAAGGACTTATGTAAGAACAACAGTGACAGGAGAATGGGAGAGCAATGATTCTGATATGATGTTTACTACGGAGCATAGAGTAGTGTGATTAACAGACAGAAAATGTCAGTCAGTGTGTGTGCTCTCCAGCAGAAGGAAAGCATCTGGCATGGGTTGAGCAACTGCGTAAGACTATATAAGACAAGTATCAAGGAAAGCATAGAGTTACCATTGAAAGTGATAGAAACAAAAAACACAAAAAAGAATTATGGTATATACACCAGGAGGTGCAAAACCCACGCAGAAATAGGAGCGTGTCACACGAGCCATACAGTTACAACGATCGTCTTGTTATACTATCAACAAACTGAACAGTGTATACGTAGTTCCGCGAGTGAATTTCCACACGTGTGCGACAAGGCAGTACATGAAACTCGGAGTGGAAAAGTTGTCCCCGTGTAATTCGAAGCTACGCGCCAACGATATTAATGAACACAAAATCCGCCGTCTCCGTTACCTTGACAGCTTGCCGCGACCCAAGACATATGGACGGACGGTGCTTTTCCTTATCCAGCCGCCGCCGCGCGCGAATCCCTCGGAATATAACGATATATATATATATATATATATATATATATATATATAAAACTCTCTGGCATCGACCTAATAGAGCAAGGTCAGTGGCACAGAAATAAAGGCTCTGAGATTCAGCCGCACTGCCTCCCCCTCCCACGCAAATGAGCAGCGCGATTTCGAGCGCGTGTATAACATATACGATATAACAGGAAGGTAACGAGAATGAGAAATAAGATGTCAGCGACACCGGACAAACTACACAAAAATAACCCTACACGCTACACAAAATAATTCTACACAGGGCTGGGATCCTTCAAGCTCCACGCGTCTATGTATGGTGTACGGGGCTATCGTGTCGAACGACAGCATACAGCTTAGGTATAGTCCCACAACTTATGATGGACGGTCATGAGACGAATTCGTCTCATGACCGTCCATCATAAGTTGTGGCCTTGTGGGACGATCAGCTGTATGGTGTCGTTCGACACGATAGCCCCGTACACCATACATAGACGCGTGGAGCTTGAAGGATCCCGGCCCAGTCAATAACTACTCGGGAAAATTCTACACAGATATTTACTGCACGGAAATTCGTTACAACTGCACACATTTTCGGTAAATTTACTACACCGCAAAACTCTACACAATCGTATAACCTATTGTTATACATTGTTGACATCAATAGGTTATACGATTGTGTAGTTTTGCGGTGTAGTAAAATTACCGAAAATGTGTGCAGTTGTAACGAATTTCCGTGCAGTAAATATCTGTGTAAAATTTTTCCGTGTAGTTATTTTGCGAGTGCAGAATTATTTTGTGTAGCGTGTAGGGTTATTTTTGTGTAGAGTTTGTCCGGTGTCGAATTCCCAACGAGCACTCACCTCTTCATTGCTTAAATAAGTTAAATCTTTTAATCCTATGGATGCGTGTACGCTGTAATACTGTAAGGTCAGTGTAATAGGAAGTCGGCGTGACCGCGGAGTGGCTCGCTCGAAGCTGCTGCTGCTGCTGCTGCTGCTGCTGAGCTCCTCGCGCTTTGGACGGGCAAATCGTAATAAGCGCCAAGTAGCGGAGCGCGAGCGAGCATCCCGGCCTCTGCAGGCTGCGCGCGTGCGACTGGCTGATGTAAGCTTGCGTCAGTGGTCGTTCTCCTCCTCCTCTCTCGTCTCTTTTTTCTTTCTTCGCGCTCGCGGCGACGAAAGCTATGCGCGCGCGCGACGGCGCGAGCCGCCTTTTACATGTGTATGTATACACACACACACACCCGGAAGTATTGGTAGCCAATATATACGTATATAGCTATAATAAATTCAGTCGGTCACGAATTTCGCGCGCGCACGTGCGAGCCTCGTAAAATATACATATATGTATATAAGTATAGTAAAGGTGGCATGTATATAGGTAGTATACCTTTGCGCGTATAGCCCAGCTAATGATGGAAGAGGAAGTGGAAAAAAGGTTCATGCGGCTAGCATCGGAGAATTCGGCTATCCGTAGGTAGGTTATATGGATCTAATTTACATTTTTAGCTCGGTTTCTCCTGCTTTTATACTCATATTATGATCTCGAGACGGTTGCTCAACATGTTGATTTTCCTTTTTGCGCAAAACTATTTTACATTTGTTTGTGACGCACAATCGTCAACGCTTGTATTTTTTGTGTATAAACAGTTCGCGCGCGCACGAAATTGTCTGATAAAGTCGACACCCTGGTGTAATAATCTTCGTACACCGGACGTGTGATAAAGACTCTTAAGCACCTCATCACGGTTCTCGACCTAATTACACGCATCAGCGACCGACGACCTTTCCCGATAAGCACACTTTGAAAAAAAAGCATTCATAAAGAATTTTCGAATGTCCGCATTAAATAAAGACTTATAGTATTAAAAAAGTATTCATAAAGTAATCTTTATATACAAACTTCTGAAATGTAAAATGTTATCAACTGAAAGTAAAGTATTTCATAGCTGTGTGAAAAGTATTCATAAAGTATTCTTCGTGCACAAAATTATCAAATACAAAATGGTATTAATCAGAAGCAAAGTATGTCGTAGTAGTAAAAGTATTCATAAAGCATTCTTAATGAATGAACATATATATCATGAATATTAAGAACTAGTGGACTTTCTACAAACTCAATACTCGGTCTCAAAAACCCCACTTTACTTTTATTACTGAATATAATTATATATTTTTCTCTGCAATTATTCATTGGTTCTCATTTATTTATTTATTATTAATTAGCCCAGAAGTAAATGTAATTAATATATCAGATCTAAAATCCGCTGTATAAGAATTCGATTTAGGTAAGTGGTTAGCGCACTCAACTGCCGTGCTGAAGTTCAAGGTTCGATTCTCATCACCGTCTCAAAAACTTTTAATTTCTTAATTATATTTCTTCTAATATATGAAAAACATTAATAACAATAATAATACCTATACAACGCGTGTGCGACATTTTAACGAAAATTAAATTCTTTAAAAGCAAGAATTATTTATGATTACTTTATGAATACTTTATGATTTCTTTAGTGGTAACAACTAATCCATGCTTAATACTATAAGGAATACTTGGTGATTATTGTATGACTTCTGTTTTGGCACCAGAGCATCTGCTGCGAAATTTCATTTAAAAAATAATAATTCTTTATGAATGCTTCTGAAGCGGACATTCGTTAAAATCTGAAGCTATCATTAAGAATTCTATGAAATTACTTATTGAAAAAAGCATTCACTAAGAATTCATTACAATTTTTATAAAATTTCAGATATGTACAAGTTTTTTTCGAACATGACGTTCTATATTTTTAAAGCGCTTCGACAGTTGAATTTAAATATTGCCTATGGCTATACACAGTACACGCAATGGAAGATTTTTAGAATATCATGAATTTTGAAAGGTTTTTTTTTAAATCAAAACTGTTATGAAAGAGCCACGATGACGACTAATAAAAGTACTAAAAAAACCACTTCGAAATAAACTTTACATTTTAACGTTGAAGTCTCATGACAATTATTTTTTAACAAAATTTGCAATTATAGGACGCTTTTAATAAGCACTTATTTTGATGGTAAAAAATGCAGATTGGTAACGGTGTGGGCCAGCACTTATAACCATAGCTTTTTTTTTTAATTCGAACAAAACAAAGAGTACACATAAAAGCCTATAGATATTCACTAAAAATAATGTCCGGCTATATAATTACAGGAAGTATTTGTTACGTATCACGTGAAGTAAACAAAAACTACAGGAGATAGGTGTAACAATATTTTCGTTTTTTATTCCCTATATACACGTGTGTGAGCCGTAGAGTTGATATAAATAAAGTAAATGCTTGACCGTCAATTATGTGCAAAAAGTGATTATACATAACAGATCTACTTGAGCGTAACCGCATAACGTAAAGTTTTTGTTTCGAAGAGGTTTCTCAAGGAATTGGTAACGCATTAATATAGAGGCACAAATTTTAGCGAAAGAAAGATGAAAGCGGTTGCCACACCATACATAAAAGCAGAGGCAGCACGAAAACTTTCGATGCGTCACACACCTGTCGTTATTATCATATACGCACCTTTTTACGCAGTACACCTACTTTTTTGCCCAAAACCATGCCTGAAGGTTTGACACGTGATGTTTACCATCCCGATCAGCATTGGAAAATTTTATAAAAATTGTAATGAATTCTTAGTGAATGCTTTTTTTCCATAAGTATTTTCATAGTACTCTTAATGATAGCTTCAGGATTTAACGAATGTCCGCTTCAGAAGCATTCATAAAGAATTATTATGTTTTAAATGAAATTTCGCAGCAGATGCTCTGGTGCCAAAACATAAGTCATACAGTAATCACTAAGTGTTCCTTTATAGTATTTAGCATGGATTAGTTGTTACTACTGAAGAAATCATAAAGCATTCATAAAGTAATCATATAAATAATTCTTGCTTTTAAAGAATTTAATTTTCGTTAAAATGTCACACACGCGTTGTAGGTATTAGTATTATTATTGTTATTATTTATCTAAATATAATATAGAAATGAAAAGTTATTGACGGTGATGGGAATCGAATGAAAAATACTTTATGAATACTTTTTTAATACTATAAGTCTTTATTTAATGCGGACATTCGAAAATTCTCTATGAATGCTTATCAGGATATCTATATTAACATACATGGAAAAACCCTGGGGCGTGGAGCAGTCCGACACGCACGTTCAAGGTTAGTGTTTTGGGCGCGTGGTACGCCCAAAACAGAAACGCGGTAGTACTAAATTCATGGTGACGCTTGGTCACCAAAGTTGACGTAGCTGTAAGCTCACAGGTTTCTCCGTGTATATATGGTTGTTTTACTTATTTTCTGCTGTATAACGACGTTTTATAGGGTATCTTTGTTTAAATATGTACAATGCAAATTACTTGTTATATGAACACATCAGGTCGTTCGTCGCAGTACACTAAATAATACATATAGGTCGAGGAAAATGAGTATTGGAGGGTACATTTTTTATGTCGATATTATATCGTTGCTCCCTACGAAGAGTAGAACTGTTAAAATTTCCCGTCATAAGTAGCACAACTCATTTCACGCACGCTAGACTAGCGCAACTCAAACTTTCTCACAACTTAAACAACGAATTTCTATAAAAATTACCCGATTTTTGCGTAACTGTCCCTAATGAACATTTTTAAATATTCACAATTTACAACTTTTTACCGAGCTTAAAATTGTTTTCACAAATACAATAATTTTTTACAAACATTTTTTTAAATTATTCACTTTTTTTAGAAACCTTCTAAAATTTCCAAAATCTTTTTAAACGTTGAGGTTTGTGCGTCATTGTCCGGGGTTTTCATGAACTTAACCAACAAAATAACACAATAAAAACGTAAAATAATCACATTTTAAGTAATATAAAGTCGCGAGTCGTGCTACTCTTGACCGCATTTCTGAACTGTGCTACTCTTCGCGGCAAATCGTGAGTTGTGCTAGCTGTTTTTGTTTCAGAATTTGAACTGTGCTAGTCTTCATACGGAGCGACGATATATACTGATATCAGTTTTTTTTAATAATTCATCAATTTTTGTTTGTCAACTGACATACTCAATTATTGCTGATGTAAGATGTAATAAAATATAGCTTAAATAACAAAAAACAAAACGCCGTATGTTTTTTGAATTATGGCCGGATTGCAAAATGAACGGACGGAAAAGACTACAAATTCACCTAGTATTTCTTTTCTCGTAAATGCGAGTTGTCACTGTAAAGCGAATCGTAAAGCAGTAATTGCGCATGAAAACGTTATCTGTTGAGCATATTAAATCAAGTTCGAAAAATATAGTTAATGACCAAGTTTCGGCGTATAGTATCGCATTTACGTAAACAATATTGAGTAATTTTTTTTCCACTAACGAAAAGACAGATAACTTTAACGATGTCTGGCCTACAATTTTATTTGTAAACATTTATATTAAATATGTGTCAGGTGATACGGATACCGAAAACTGCATGTATAGACATTAGATAGTAGGAATATACAAGAGATGATTCCAAAAAATCATGCGATTCTTCATATAGGTACAGTTATTAAAAATATGATATACACTAACGGCTACTTAAGTTAAGTACTGCACTTTACGCCCTAATTGGCACACAATGTCGTACTATAAAATTTCTGCAAAATAAACTTTTTTTTAATCATTTGCTTTTGGTTCTTCCTAATAAATGCTTGTACACTCATCAGTCTTTATCGCAAAATAAGCAACAACGATCCCAATTATAATAACAGTTTTTTCAACCAACGTCACCTTTTGTTACCGGAAAATTTAGCCGATTATTTTTTTTTCTTTCAGTGTAATGCAGGATAATATTATAAATTCAACTACTAAAAATTACTTTTATGACACGTGGTGGCATAAACCTCGATTTAAGTAACGCTCGTGCAAAAATGCAATCGCTAAATCTCGGTTTATGCAGGTTGTTTCATAAAATAAAATAAAATTTTAATGCATTTGACTACATTGTTTTAGAGATATAAGGAATTTAAAAAATTAAAAAAAAAAATTGTAACCTACATATCTTACGAACCATAGGGGTTTGAAAGCTGTGCAATGAACTTAGCCAAAACGCATAAAATATCTACTTTTTCCCGAAATCTCAAGTGCATTAAGGCCTTTTTGCGTCCGTAATCGAGGCACAGAAAAAACTCATTTTTTTCAGTTATCGATTTATTACTGAAAAAATAAGTAGTCAAATCACTTGAAATTTTAATGACATATAGTTTGACACGTGACCCATCGACATAATTTCGCGAGGTTATGACGTTTAGTTTCAGAGATATGAATTTAAAAAAAAAATTACCTTTTTCATTTTATCTGCCGAAAAAAGCGGTCGATCCCGAGCACCAAACGAGGAAAAGTAGGTGTAGTATATTTCACTTAACGTTCTTTTTAAGTTCTATTGTTTTTCATGCATCTTCATATTATTGATTGTAAATAATAACTGTCATTCAAAATAAACCTATCTTTCAGTAAACATCTTTGCACTTTCTTTAAGTTTACTTTATACATATACAATATTTTGGTGTCAGAATTGGTTTCGAAAATACGCCGATTACTTGATTTTCTATATTCTACTTCAATATTACGCAGAGAGAAATAGTGAAAAATGCATATTTTCAATACAAGTCAACGTCAACATAACCATGTCGAACGTAGAGGAACCTTCTACTGCATTGATTGCTGCTGCGACGAAGGCGTTGGCGGATGCTCTGAGGATTGCTATTCCACAAGTTACCACTCCTGTTACAAGCCAGCCTGAATCTACTTCTCAAGTTCAACCCAAAGCTCCTCCGTTCAAGTATCAAGAATATCGTTCGTCCGACGGAACAACAGTCAACGATTATTCCAAGAGATTCGAGTGGGCATTACAACTGAGTAAAATTTCGGAAGAAGAATACGGTGATTTCGCTCGAGTATATATGGGCGCAGAATTTAATAATGCTCTAAAAATTCTTGTTGCTCCTAATACACCAGAAAGTCGCACGTATCAACAAATTCGCACTGTTTTAATTGTACATTTCGACGTCAAGAAAAATAAATATGCAGAAAGTGTTAAGTTCCGACAAATTGTACAGCTACAGAATGAATCCATTGCTAATTTCTCACTACGATTACGGGGCTACGTTCTGCGAATACAACACATTTCTCGACAGGATGCTGATTGAGCAGCTTCTACATGGTCTCACCGATCGTGATATGCGCGACGAAATAATAGCCAAGAAACCTACTACATTCAAAGACGCTTACGAAATATTACATACATTGGAGTCAACTCGTCAAACAGCGGATGAGGTTACCTCTACTTCTAATAAGATACATGCACTACCTTATTCGACGACGCATTTCAAGCATAAACGGAATGCTTCACATACATCGCGCAGTGCTTCTCGGAAGCAAGATCATGGTGAACAACAAGGTCTGTACGCTTGTTATGGATGCGGAGAACGTCACAAATGCAGTGAGTGTCAATTTCGTACTTCTGAGTGTCATAAGTGCAAAAAACGTGGGAACATAGCGAAAGTTTGCAGAGCTTCATCCTTGCTTTTTACTTCTCAAATACAAAGTTCTGAAGAGCCTGCACAACAAATAGATACATTGAAATTTTTCAACGCAGTCGAAGAAATCCACGTTATTGATAAGTCTTGTGGTAAGAAAATACTTCAAGTGCTCATTGAAGGCTATAAATTAAATATGGAATTAGATTCTGGTGCACCATATGGTTTCATGGGTAGCGATACACTTCGTAACCTCAAACCTAATTTTCAATTACAGCCAACTTCTAAGAAATTCATGAGTTACTCGCAATATCGCCTCAACTGTATAGGGACTTGCTTTGTTAATGTCTCATTTGGTTCTACATTTCGTCAACTTGACGAAAGGAAGGACCTCCAGTTAAGGTACATTTTAAACCTGGAACTTCTCCTGTTTTGCTCGTGCTCAAGATATAGCATATGCGTTACGCGACAAATATTCTAAAGCAGTTGACGCTAAACTTGCGTCTGCATTTTACAAAAAAGTTGATTTTTCCGAGTGAGCTTCGCCTACACGCGTCGTCATTAAAAAAAAAAATGGTGATATTCGTATAACTGGCAATTATAAACCTACGTTGAAACCACGTATAATAATAGATGAATGTCCTATTCCAAAACCTAGTGACATTTTCAACAAAGTAAAAGAAGCCAAAATTTACGCACATCTTGATATTACAGATGCTTATACTCATCTTCCTGCTGACGACGAGTACAGCCATACTTTAGCCCTCAATACTCCTACACATGGGTTAGTTCGTCCTACACGAGCTGTTTACGGCGCAGCTAACGTTCCTGCAGTTTGGCAAAGTCGATTAAAGGAAATCTTACAAGGTTTATAAAACGTTGAAAATTTGTTCGACGACATCATTGTATGGGCTGAAAGTTTCGAAGAATTGTTGATTATCTTGGAAACGTGTTTGATCCGTCTTCTTGAAAATGGCGTTCGTCTCAATCGACGTAAATGTGTTTTCGCTACAAATTCTGTAGAATTTTTGGGTCATAAACTAGATACACAAGGCATTCATAAATCTGATTCTCACATCAAGGCAATTCGTGATGCACCTAAACCTTCTATACCTCAAGAATTAAAATTGTTTATTGGTAAAACTACGTACTGCAATTCATTCATTCCTGACTTAGCTACAAAAGCTCGACCACTTCGGGACATGCTTCTTACATCATCTTTTCAATGGTCGACCACTACTGATAAAGCATACGAAGAGCTTAAAAATATTCTCATTTCTCCTCAAGTTTTGATGCCATACGACCCATCCTTACTTCTCATACTCGCCACTGATGCAAGCAAAGTAGGACTCGGAGCTGTTTTATCACATAAACTTAGCAACGGAATCGAAAGGCCAATTGCTTATGCGAGCCGTACATTAACTGCTACTGAACAACGCTATCCTCAAATCGACAAGGAAGCTTTAGCTATTGTATGGGCTTGTCAAAAATTTTTCAATTATTTATACGCTCGTCATTTTACGCTGTTTACAGATCACAAGCCATTGACACAGATTTTTCATCCTGAAAAATCACTTCCTATTCTTTGTATCAGTCGAATGGCTAATTATGCTGATTATTTAGCTCATTTCAACTACGATATTAAGTTCAAGCCAAATAAAGCTAATGCAAATGCAGATTATTGTTCACGTGCTCCACTTCCTTCAACGGTTGACGGTATTGAAGAAATTTCAGAACTTGATTCTTTTGACACGTTTATTATCAACCAGATCAATCAGTTTCCTGTACGAGCAGAGCAGATTGCGAAGGAAACGCGTAAAGATTCTAACCTAGGTAAAATTATTCAACTACTCGAAGCTGGTCAAGATCTATCTCGTCATGGATACAAAGCGCCTGAGTCTTCTTATGGTCTATCTTCAAATTGCTTAATTTTTTAACATCGAGTTGTGATTCCATCGTCTCTTCGTCGAGCAATTTTAAACGACATTCATTCGGTGCATTTGAACATTGTCAAAATGAAAGGTTTGGCACGATCATTTGTTTACTGGCCAGGAATTGATGCAGATATTGAACTTATTGCTAAATCTTGTGTTCAGTGTGCCAAGGATGCTCATGCTCCTCCTAAATTCAACACACATCATTGGTAATAACCTAAAGGCCCGTGGGAACGTATCCATATAGACTACGCTGGACCAGTAGCTGGTAAGATGCTTCTAGTTATCACTGATGCTTATAGAAAATGGCTTGAAGTCAAGGTCACAAGTTCCAGTACTAGCACTGCAACAATCGATATTCTCGATCACTTATTCGCTACTTATGGTGTACCTAACGTTGTTGTTTCAGATAATGGCCGTCAATTCGTTTCAGATGAGTCTGAAACATTTCTCAAGATAAGTGGAGTGAAATATCACAAACTTACTGCTCCTTATCGCCCTTTGACAAATGGTAAAGCAGAAAAATGCGTGGGTACAACAACAAGAGCCTTACTTAAAATGGATACGACACAAGGTTCTTTGCAACGGAACTTGAATGAGATCTTGAGACAATATAGAAAAGCTCCTCATTCAACTACTGGATTATTATTTATAGTATAACACCTGCTTTATTATTTTTAAAACGAAACATTCGCACACGATTAGATCTTGTTCGACCCGAATCTATCAACGAGAAGATTTCTGAGAAACATCAAGCTGATTTTATCAATGCGTACCGAGAATTTAAACCACTTGAACATGTTTATTTTCTTTCCGGTAATTCGAAATTAGATAAATGGATTCCAGGACAAATTAATTTTCGTCTAGGAGATCTACATTATGAAATCAGTTACACGGATAAAAAGTATAAAACTATAAAAAGTATAAACTACACGTCGATCAAATTCGTGCTTTTACAAAGAAGGGGAAGAAACAAGAAAGAAATCAGAAAGAGTAACATTTTTGAAGATAAAATTGGTGCTAATTTGACAACGCTTTCCACCACAAGCACACGACGTCGTACTCGATGTTACAAAAATAACATGACTCCAAGATCTATGAGTGCACAACAAGAAGTAAATACTGAAGTAATTACACCATCATATAAGATTCCTTCGACTTCTCAGACTGTGTCGTCTAAAGAATCACCGACTATACAAGCTACGTCAACTCAAGAATCTTAAATTTCAAAATCTGTACCAACTTTAAGTGTTGAGATGTCTACGACTACAACGGAAGCTCAATCCTCAACATCACACGCATCTCTTCCACCTAACGTAAATGATTCATTCCAAAATCTATATACCTCTGCAACTCTTCAAGAAGAATTTCCGTTACAAACTCAAGATCAACGTACTGAACGTTTACCTCAAGAACAATCATTTTTCATTCCAAACACACCGCCGATTCGACGATCATCTCGGATACACAAATCACGAACTATTTACTCTCCGCCATGATAATTAAAGAAATCTTTATAAAGGAGGGAGGAAATGTAGTATATTTCAATTAACGTTCTTTTTAAGTTCTATTGTTTTTCATGCAACTTCATATTATTGATTGTAAATAATAACTGTCATTCAAAATAAACCTATCTTTGAGTAAACATCTTTGCACTTTCTCTAAGTTTACTATATATACAATAGTAAGTAATTGTATTCTCTTTGAAATGCATTATAGCTGAATTGTTTGTAACAATGGAGTGATTAAAAAAAACGCAAAATAGTGTTTTTCAAAAATCAAAAACTGGCCATCAAAAAAATTTAGTTGAGAAAATAAAAAATAACTGTTTTTCCCGAATTCAGAATCCAAAAATATATATGCATGTCAAATGTTGTTGATATTGACGGAATAGTTCCAGAAATAGTACGGTATACATACACATCCACATATCCACACACACACACACACACACACACACACACACACACACACACATCATCTCGGACATTTTCTAAAAACACTTGATTTGAACTTCTAACACACCAAAAAGTATTTTCTAGAAGTTTTGAAGGAACTCAAAATTTTACTATTACAAAGCTTCCTCTAGGAGGAAGCAAAAATGAGTTACAAATGCTTGATTTGGTCAAAAGTTACGCACAATTGAAAATGCGTAAAAATCATGAAAATTGCAGGATTTTTCAAAGTCAAGAAATCCGTATCTTTTTTCATGATTTTTCCGCGTTAAAAATGCTTGATTTGGTCAAAAGTTAGGCACAATTGAAGATGCGGAAAAATCATGAAAAGTGATGCATACATTTTTTAACTTCGAAAAATCCTGCAATTTTTAAGATTTTTTCATATTTTCAATTGCAGGTAACTTTTGACCAAATCAAGCATTTTTAACGTATTTTTTTCAATTTTTTTTTTTTTTTTGAAATCTCTTTTCCCGTTCTTTGATTCTACCGTAATACATTTTCTGCTTGTGCCCTTATGCATTAGGTACATGCCGTTGAACAATGTCTATTTTTCGAAAAATTTGAGGGGCCTACAAAACAGTGTCACAAGGCACTTTTACGGTGTTGGAACGTGGTTTTGCATTGTTCTAAACATGTACAATAAGAACAAAATAGTCGCGGGCGCGTGCCCCAACATTTGTTTTTTTAGTTTCTATAACCAGAAAAGTGCATTTTTTTCGTAGAATTCTCCATATCGATACACTGTACTCTGTTGTTTACCTACCATTTCGTTCTTTCCCAACTTGGCAGTCACGTGTATCGGCTAGTTCTGGTCCCTATATGTATGGGATAAGACTACATTAAGGTTCAAAAATAAACTGTGAAATCATTGTTGATCAGATATTATGACTTTATTGAAATTTCCTAACGATCAGGTCCTGGTGTGACCTTCTCTCACAAGTTGTCGCCGAGAACTGACGCTCTACTCATTAAACGCCGCCGAAAACTCGGGCCCGCTAAAACAAAGACGCTTTCCCGAGGACTACCGAAGGGACTCGAAGCAGTGCGCGCGCTCCTCTATATCTATAGCTATACACACGCAGTCATGAGTTCACGCGAACGCCACCCGCCACTCGACTCTCTGGCCTGGCAGTCACAGATCGGCCCTTTTAGCCTCTCCGCACTGAAAGTGACCCTCAAAATCCGCGAAGTAAAACTCCTAGAGGGGGTCGTGGCAGTCTAGGAATGATTATAAAATCACTCCTAACCATATTGGCCTGAAGCCACGAATCGCCTTGTCGATTCGCGCATATGAGAGCCAAATGACGGAAAAACGTTCGATAAAACTACTAATAGGTAGAATATATTATTGATAAAGAATAAATACGTCGCACTTGCTTTTATCCCTAGCATTTATGAGAAGTAAAATGTACAATTTATTTTTAAAAAATCACAATTTCATACAAAAATTTAATTGTCAGTTACATACAAGATGTAAGTTTTAAAAATCACAATTTTATACAAAAATTTGATTGACACGCACAAACAGTTTACAGCACTTAAAACTTATTGTCCGCAAACAAGGGATTTTTTAAAATTTACTAATGCAGCAGCAACTCTGCAGATATTGTCAATATACGGTATCAATGTCCACGATATTTTATGTTTGACGATATGAAACATTTTGGAGCGCTGCATAGATCTCTCAACGTGGACTCGAGCAGCTGCAATACTGTTTGTCAATAAAGCTTCTTCAGAACTTGATTGTTCTTTTTTTTTCAATTTTGGAGGCATTATTAATTGTATGCAATTTTGCATACATTCTAGTTCGATACCAAAGCCGTTATCAACGATTATGGCATCTCTTGTCGGTTCCAGTTTATTTAAAATGCCAGACTGGTTGAAAATAGCCTTGTCTGATGCTCGGCCGCCATATGCATTACTCAAAAAACTTATTAATCCGCATGGTGCTACTCCTAGCAATAATTTTACTGTTTCACAACCCTTGTAATGAGAATATAATCTGAGACGACACCTTAGACAACGTGGTTTCTCCACTGGCACTTAAGTGCAATCAAGCACAACATAAGTTTTTTTAAAGTTTTTGAAACACAGTGGCATACTATTTAAGATTTCTTCTTTTGTTGGCCAGTACACAAAATCTTTTAGAACTTCTGACATTAGCTGCACCATACAAAAAAAATTATAAGAACAACTGCCGTGTTAGTCCAAAAAGAACAGCCAAACATCTAAATGACAAATTTAAACGTATTTTGCATAAGCACAGAACAATTATTTCCTTTAATGGGTTATTGAACTTTTTTGCCTGCCGCTCTTCACAAATTGAAATTCCTTTTGTTAAACTATCCAGCAATTCAAAAGAAACTCCCGTAAATGCAGTAAGGTCCTCATCATTTCTTATTAAAGATAATAAATTTTTTTTTCTTTAACAGGTTTAGCATCAGTACACATTTCTTTTGCTCGTTCCATCACTAATTCTCTAACACGATCATTATCCACTGAAGCATTTTGGATTTCTAATAATACTTCATTTTCACTCATAGAATCCTGTGCAGTATCTTCAGCAGTACCTTCAATTTTATTATTGACGGTACATTCCTCACAATCTTCTGGCTGTTCTGAATCTGTAAACAATAAATTTTGTTCTGATGGCGTCTCCCTATCTTCAAGGTTGTTTGATTCCACTGTTGGTAACTCATTACGTTCCTCGGCATCAATATTACATCTTGTATTATTTATGGGCATACTAAAAATAGAGTAAATTATTTAGAATCCAATTTGCTAACCTCTTTATGCTTTACAACGATCAATAATATACATATAGTTACCTCTTTACATTGGATGATTTTAAGGTGTTTGGAATAAATGATCTCTTATTGTTTATTGAGGGAACAGCTGTTTTTTTCAAATTCATTCTTCTACCACCAAGCCGTTCTGTAATAAAAACTGAGTTGCAATGTTTATCTTGCTCCAAAATGCAAATACAATGATATAACATTATTTGTACGAGAAAATTCAGTTTATAAATAAGTTTATCTTGCTGCGGGCATGCCTAAAAACTAATGTACAAAGATATATTACAAATTATACAATAATAACGTTGCTTACTTGGTAAATAATCCCTTTTTTTGAAGTGATCACTGCAGATAAATCTTTTGCTTCCAATAACTGTTTTGGTTAGGTTAGAGCTTTCGATCCATTGTTTCCTAATATCAGGATTTTTTGGAATTCTATGTAGAGCTATACCAATGTTCGATGAATTTCTTGCACAATTTGGCACTCGACACTTACAAAGTTTCATTTTGTGCCTATTATTTATTACAATAACAGTAAATAATTCGTCATGAATGAATGAATAATTTTCTCTACAATTCAAACGGCCTTTAGGGGGATCAAGGAAGTTTCGCCTTCAAATACGCCAGGGGCGCTGCTCACGCTTAACATGACGAATAGTTAACCGAATGCCGTTGAACTTTTCTGCTAAGTCTGTCTTTCTTCAGTTCCGACGACTGGCAAAAGCGATCATGAATCGGAGCGCAAGACAAGCCATACTTGCAGCAACGAGAGTAGTAGTGCGGTTTTTCAGGCGCCGCGCAGAGATCTCGAGGTTCCCGAAGCTCATAAAATTAAATCCAGCCACTCAGTATAAGCTTTCTTTACCTATTTCGACTCGGTGATTATTAAAAGATGTGCGACGGTGAATTCCGCCCAAAAAATTCAATAATTTTCAAAATATCCACATATTTATTTCTATTATATGACATCTTATTTATTGGTAAAAATATTTATGCACAATTATAAGTACATGCATATAATTCAACCACATATTGCATTCGTAAATATCTAATATTGGAAACTCGATATATCTATCATACCAGTATAAGACTAATTCTCATTCGGCCAAACGACGGACTCGATCCAGTCGATATAATGCGAAACCTTTGTGTAAACAGCTGGCATTTTTGGCACAGCGCAAGAAATTCCAAAACTCGTAACGGCGACGATTTCCTGAAGGCATCCCGAAGGATGCGTCCACTGTAATGGTACACCCGAGTCTCCGGCGCACGTGTCCCTCTTCCATCCGCCTTTTTTATCATCGGCGCACAACTGCGATTCAGAATCTATGCCGTGGGGCAGTTGCTTGACGCCTCGGTACACTTGCTTGCAATGTTTCATGTCGGTGAGCTGCAGCCGAGCCTTGGTCAGGTTGAGACCCGTCATACCTTCCCTGAGACGAAAGGATGACGTGGATCCGTAGCCGCTGGCCCATAGGTATTTTGGCTCCAAGTCCGGGATCGGGTAGAGACAGGCTGGTTTCACCGTCTTGCTGAATTCCACCGGTTTCGAGAGCTTGATCAGGGCGATATCGGCGTATAACTGCGACGAGTTGTAATCGGGGTGTGGTTTGATGCTCTCTATGGACATCAACTTGCCTGTGTTGAGCTCGTTCTGTAAATAAGACAAACGTCACGACGCGTTTGTTTCAGTAAATTTTTTTTCCAAACATCATCTAAATAACATAATAAATACTACGTTACAAATACTCACAATTTTGTTGAGATTTGCACTGCCAATGAGCGCCACATTAGGCAGTCCCCGAGCGTCGGTGGTACAGTGAGCCGCAGTGAGGATCCATTGATCGGATATGAGACTTCCGCCGCAGAAATACTCCGTCGTGGAAGTGTCGACAGTCCGACCCAGAGCGACCATGTGAGGGTATTCCTTGGGTTCTGCCACACTACCCCCGACGACGAACAGCTGTATCGGCTTCTTACACCTCAGGCGCATAGGCATCAGCTCGATTTTCTTGATCCACACGACTTCGCGCGTCATCTCCGAGTATTCCTTGCACTTGATATCGGAGATGCGATCCGTCGCTTTCCTAATTCTCTTGATATTCGGTACACTCGAATCATCATTCGATTGTATCGGAAACCGAACGATTTTTCGTTGTGCGCTACCGATCGTATTCATAGTTTTTTCGACGCTCGTTGCCGAGCCGAAAATATTGCTGCTGGATACGTGAAACGAGATGATGAATAAGTAAACAAGTGCTTTTTGGAACTCGATCGACATATTTGGAAACGTTTGGAATAATCGTGCAAGCGTACAAGAGTTAAAATGTTAGACTGAACGAGCGATTGCCGCACGAACAGCTGCATGAATATATGCTATGAGAGAAGTAATACGAGAGTGGCTTGAGCCACAGATTCGAAGAACAAAATTGAATACTATGCAGTGCGGAATATGCTCTTCAAGCTTTTACAATCGATTTGACCGACTACGAGTTCAGAAACAGACGGTGATTGCCGAATTCCAGGTACGAGAAAGTGGACTGTAACCGATGCAGCTTGTCGTATTATGTCCGTTTACGGAGACATACTGTAAACTAAAAGATTATTCGGGTTTATTATACGTCAATAAATTATTCTGAAGATTTCTAGGAGTGGGGATAGTTTCGCCGAATATGCCTACGTTCAAATTGCCGCTATAGTCAGCGAGTTAATTGCTCTCCTATATGCTGCACATCCATCATGCGTACTGTAAGCCTATCGAGCGTGATAGTATATTATGAAGTCCATAGGACATAATATATACTATACATAACATGTATATCACAACAAAAAGCTGTAGAGTATGAAAAGAATATCGAATTAAAATAGTTATAATGCAATCGATTACAGTGATATCAAAATTCTGCTTCCCTAGATAGAAATTTTGCATTAACGCAATCACGCCGGCACTTTTTCGTATTGATTAATTATTATTATTGCATAATTGTGCAACCATTTTAATGCTAATACGATTTACAAACATCATTTCTATTTTCTCTCGTCATTTGAAGAAACTTGCTATGGAATAGAAAAGTTGACTTTAAAAAGTCCATTAAAAAATCATTGTAGCAAATGCAACTTGCCCCTCGGCTAACCTTTCCTACAGCTTTATTCAACTGAAAACCGTATAAGTTCTGCACGATTGAAAATAAACTTTTCATTTATTATTCAAGAGAAAAGCTTTTCAATTGTTGTAGCACACCAAGACTGATCATCATCGGCGCAATTTACATAATTGTAATCATAAAAAATGTAAAAACCATTTCTTCCAGCGTTGGATCATTGACTGTTTTCAGTTCAAGAGAAAAGCATGGAGTTAAAGGTAGAAAGGGAGGCAACATCGGAATTTAAGGAGGAAGATATTTTCAGTAATAAATATCTTATAACTAACAAAAAATTATTAACATCAGTAGCACTTTGGCCTTACCAGAATTCTCGGTTGAAAAAATCTATGGCAATTTTGTTTATCATGTGCATTTTCTCGGTGATGATACCACATACAATTAATATTTTTAAAATAGCACATTTAATTTGTATCTGTAGCTATCTTCAAGATCACGACTGACAATTATTCAACGAAATGCATTGTTTGCATAAATTATTATTTTATCAATAGTTGATTCTTTGCGAATAATATAGTACATGCGTGAACGTAAGGTTTATTCGGATAAGTATATAAGTGGTAGACATTTCACCAGTTTTGTTGGCGAATGTGTCAATCAAACAGGCTCGTTTTGACTCTAAATTAACAATCAAATCGAATATAAAATTATTTAAACCTGTGATTATACATATTCAGATATACGTAAAACACATACTAGAATTTTCCAATATTGTACAATAATAAAGCCACATTGCAAAAGAAAGAATTAAACTGATCCTTAAAAAATGTTTCAATATTTCAATTACTCATAAAAATTGCATACTTATTGTAGGTAATAAGGGCTTTTGAAGAATGGTATGCCGAAGTTGTGAACATGGGTATTATTGTCGAATGTATATCTGGTGTATATCTTGATTGTATATCCGTTCCGTAATATTCTATCTCGTTATTTTGTATTTAATTTTATCCTGCATATTACGCAGTATTTGTAAAGGGCTTCTAGCCCGTTTAATATCTCAATAAATAAATAAAATGTTGAAATTTTAAAATATTTTTCGGTAGTTTAATTAATCTTGCCATTTTATTAGTTATTTTATTATCTTGCCAATATTAGTTTTTATTTAAAAAATAACGAATCTTTTCTTATAAAAAGAATCTTAACTGTGCTAGTCTTCGTAGGGAACGACGATATAATGTTGTAATTTCTAATAAACACCTAACAATTTTTGATATAAGTCTAATTTTTACTATGGATATAGTCAAAATCGTCAAGGAGCGAGTGTGACCTTTCATTACTATTTAATATACTAATTTTTCCTACATGTGTAGTAAATTTTAATATATAGTTTTCTTAGTGTAGGGAAGATGTACCCAGAATGGATAATTTTGTATTTTATCGTCTTTCAAAAACAGACGGCGCTTATTATACTTATATAGGTATTATTTATGGTCTATTATCAAAAGTTGGGACCCAGTATTTAAAATTAATCATAGCAAAAACTATAAGGTTAATCAGTAAACACTGTTGATTTCAAAAGTGTCCAAAGTATTATTTTATTGAAAATTGAATCTTTTATATTGATATTGTGAATTAACCGTGGAACATTGAACCGGGAGCATTCCTATATTGTAGAGAGCTCTTTTGGCAAAAAACTCACTCACACAAAAATGTTTTTATTCAAATTGAGGGTTATAAATATTTAAAGCAGAACCCAAGCTGGTAAAAATTTAGAAGTTAAAACGCGACCCTATTTTTATTTATTTCTTATTTTCAAAAAAACTATTAACTAAAAAGTTATATAGTATTTTATCGATGTACCTCAAAATATAATCATAGGTATGTAGATATAGTTTTAAATTAAATTTGATTGTCCATTTTGAGTAAAAATGGCCCTATTTGGTTAATGCGTTCACTAACGCACGGAGAGAAATGTATCACTAAATATTCCTACAATTTTCATCAAAAATATACTGTATAGTAACGAGGAGACAAACTCGACTTATATTAAATTTTAGTATACGGTATAGTAAAATTTCAGATCTCCAGATTTTACTATGCTACATAGCAATTTTTACTATACTGCATATCAAATTTTATTTTGATGGAGGGGAGAACTTTCATTATTTATTTGTCACATTCAATCTCGCAGTTTAAGAACGAAAGTCGCATCGCATACGATAATTTCTTATGTAATAACCTAATTTACATATATCGCAAGTTAATTATTACACATTTCACATGTCGCAACCTAACAATGCATCGCTAGACTAATCGCATATATATTTATATATAATGTTCCGATCTGAAAGTTCCTTATATACTAACCGAACAGTTTTTCGTCACTTGCGAGTTTCCGAGACATCCCCTAGCGGCAGTAAGTGAATAGTCGAATTTCTGTCGTCGGGTTAAATTACAACGAATTTTTTAGCTCTGTCGATAATTTTTGATGAATGTATAGTAAATATTCACACAAACATACTATATTTTCTGCATAGGTTGAGTTTGTCTCCCGATTAAAAGAAAATATAGTAATTTTTAGTGATACATTTCTCTCCGTGCGGAAATGGTAAAATGTCTACCGGGAAAATTGCAAGATTATCTACACTGGACGCAACTTTTTACATACTTGTATAAGATTAACTTTACACATTTATGCAGATTTTTCAAATAACAGGTTTGACTTCAGCCAGTTATTATCTCCTTGTAGAGAACACGGAGAAATTTCGGAATCAAATTGTCATCACGTCAATTAAAAGTTACTCCCAAAAAATAGCTAAGAATATCCATATTGGGGACATCTTTAAAAAAAACATTGTTTAAATGAATTAGCATCTTGAACATGAACATTGAACACACACACACGCGCGCGCGCGCATACATATATATACAAATAATTTGAATATTATTCTATCATTTTAGGTATCGATTTAATCAATCATCTAAATTTTTCGACCAGGCAATATCCAGTCGAACAGACAATGCATGCATACATAATTATATAGTGAATTGTATCCTTTTGCACAACAGGTCTCTTCAGTTTAGTATACTTGTATATAACTATATACATCAATTTTTAAATTAATTGATATACTTTTAAAGAATGTATATCGCGATAATGAAAGTATTATTACTGGTTTCAGGTACATTGAAAGTATTGACAATACGTATGACTTATATCCCTTCTTTTTATATTCATGCCTTTTGTCGGGTTTCAGTATTTTTACAATTGACGTATGTATATTAATATAATAATGATACCAGATATTGTTGATGCATGTGCAACCAAAAACAATACTTTTTATTTTTGTCAATCGTGTTTTTATCTTACAGGTGGTTATCAATATACACAACTATTTCGCGTTAATAAGATTAATTCCAGTTTGGGTTGCTATCATAGTGTATATGTTTTATTTTAATTGGCCAGGACAACTAATAATTGATACCGGCGAAGAAGTTTTTGCTGCTATGTATGCTTGAAATTAAACAGTTTCCTATTATTTTTTGTTCAGTATACTTTTAAGACTTAAGGTAGTTCACCAAATTTGTGATTTTTCTCAGATATGCTAATAGTTACACAAATATGGTATATGATAGTATTTTACAATGTAGCCCCGAGTTGAGTGCCTGCATCTTGATGGACTCCTTATATAATAGCGGCATTAATTTTAATACTAAGTGTTTTCATATAGCTACGCTCTAGTACTTGGTGTTAAAATTCTGTAACAAACTTATGCAATTGCGTGTATGCGCGCGTGTGTGTATGTGCGTAGGTAAATCATGCTATAAATATAATAAGTATGTAGTTCCATACATTTGTGAGTATGGAAAGTTCTTTTCTTTTAGAAAAATACTCTGACGAGATTTTAAGTGTAGCGTGATTTTAAAAATGATATGAATGTAAAAAAAATATTTATTGATAATAATGATAAACCATAATATAGGTATAGCGAGGACAGGATTTTATCAGATATATAACATTAAGGGGGTGTCGTACCAAAAGCTTCGCACATCCGCCACGGGGTATTTTGTATTTCCAAACTTCTAGAAAAACAGTATATATATATACACACACACTAATTTGGTTGATGTACCGAGGGCATAAAGTGGACTTTTTCAGACCGTGTGCGTGCGGAGTCATACGATCCAAAGGCGAGTGGTCTAAAATCCCACTTAGCCTTATATGGCGGGGCTTTACAGCCTTACGAAAAACGCCTGCAGCTGAATCTGTATCCGAAGCTGCAGCCTGACATGCATATTTTCTGCATACTTTCTGCAGCTTCTCTTGCAGAGCTTGCGTGAACTTTTCTTGAAAAACTTTTTTTGAATGTAAAATATTCTGCATGAGTGTGCATGAAATATGTATGCTAGGTAGATTATGTATAGAGCAGATTCAGCTGCAGACGCATTTTTATATAAAGTCCGTGTCAAGTTGTAAAAAAGATTCTTCTGCAAGCCGAAATAGTCTTCTTTTAATTTTATGAATAATAACTCGCACTGTTATAAGATAAGCATTTAATGCATACAAATATAAAGCTGTAAACCTACTCGCCGAAATAATTTCCACGACTTTAATTATCCATAGTCTCCTGTTGCACATAATAATTAAATTTTAAACTTGCAGCACTAAACAGTACACATATATATCATAATATTAAATATTTATTAAATTTAATGTTTAATAATATTCTAGATAATGAATACAGCTATGCCATATATCACAGTGTTTATTTCTCTTCTGTTATAAACAAACAAAATGAAGGGATATATCAACTGGTGTCACGGGTTTAATTATATTCCAATAGGTGGCAAGACTCGGCGGGGCCGTTCGCAGTAGCACACGCGTGTGTATATAATATACATCAGCTGAAATCGTTTTCGGTGCGAGATGTTAAATAAGAGGGGGTGACGATATACTTATATGGTGGTTTTCCATACTGTGTAAGCATGATCTTCTATCATAAGACTTAAAAATGTTGGCATAAAATACAATGAGATGATATATCAATATAATATTCACTCTGATAGACTGGTACTTACTGTGTCGATAATTTTTTAAGTATACGTGTGCCGTGCAATATAGCCAACCCGCAGAAACTGATGTAAAGTTTCGTCATCCAAACACCTGAGTCATTCCAATCCAAATTGCGAAAATCGAGCTCATTTTCCGCAGCGTCAATCAAAAAATTTTCTTTTATACCGTCGCTCCCTACGAAAACTAGCACAGTTAACATTTTCCCGCGAAAAGTAGCACAATTCAGATCCTTTTTATAAGAAAAGATTTGTTATTTTTCAGATAAAAACAAATATTATTAAGGCAAAACTAATAAATTGGCAAGATTAATCAGATTGCCGATTTTTTTTTTTTTAATTTTAACATTTTAAACATTTTAAACATTTTTATAGTAAGTTAAATTAATGAGGAAATTTAAAAAATTGTATTTTCTATAAAAATGTTTAAAATAATGTCTTCGCGACAAATCTGAATTGCGCTACTTTTTGCTGGAAAATCTGAACTTTGCTAGTCTTCGTAGGGAGCGACGATATACGAACGCGTTCTACTTTTCGCGCGGCTAGTCATGTACGACCGGCGACACTGCTTAACCTAACCTACCGCTACGATGTCTGCATGTATGTATATTGTCCGTGTTCAGTCTCTCGCCGCTGTGTGAAATCCACTCCCACAACACTTAGTTATATTTTTTGCAAAGGCAGAGTTACACTACGAGTCCTGCGTCGACTCAAGTGTACGATTTGTATGTCAGAGTGCAAGGTAACTCGCCACGCAGTCGATGCACGTTACATATACACAATGGGGACCAGCACGCGTTTATCCTTTTCGCGAGCATTTGTCTGTCTGCTAGTTGTGCTGTTTTCGGTGCTTGTCATCAACGGTGCTAGTGATGAGAAAGACTGCGGCTGCGGTAAAAATTTGAATAGACAGAATGGACAGGACCAAGGCTCCTGCCCTATCAACAAGGTGGATGAGCTTGACGACGAGATAATCAAACCTATCTACAAGAAGGATCTTACCTCTAACATGGTGAGGATCAAGGGTGGATCGTACTTCATTGGCACCAATGATCCTGTTTTTGTTTCCGATGGGGAAGGACCCAGGAGGGAAGTAGAGCTGGGTAGTTTTTATATTGACAAATACGAAGTGAGTAACGCAGACTTTCAAGAGTTTGTCACTGCAAGCAGCTATAAGACAGAGGCTGAGAAGTTTGGAGACTCGTTTGTTTTCGAGGGATTGCTCAGCAAGGATATCAAGAATGAGATAAAGGAAGCTGTGGCACAGGCTCCTTGGTGGCTGCCGGTGAAAGGTGCTGTTTGGAGTCAGCCTGAAGGGCGTGATTCCAACATTAAGGGTATTTTTTTCTAAGGTCATGATTTTGCTTGACTTTGATGTTCCTCAACTGAAGGAGAATGTCTATTGTTTGCAGATAGAATGGACCATCCTGTTGTTCATGTGTCATGGAATGACGCAGTGGCTTATTGCAAATGGATTGGGAAGAGATTGCCAACTGAAGCGGAATGGGAGGTCACTTGCAGAGGTGGTCTTAATGATAGACTTTTTCCTTGGGGAAATAAGTTGATGCCAAATAATGAGCACAGGTACTTACTGCTAATGTTTTAATTTACTCAAGTATATGGAATTATTAACATTTTTTAAACAAATGACATCCTCCTATTGTAGAACAAACATTTGGCAAGGAGAGTTTCCTTTGAACAACACAGTAGAGGATGGATTTGATCGTACAAATCCAGTGTCATACTTTCCGCCCAATGCTTATGGAGTCCACAATATCATTGGAAATGTGTGGGAGTGGACATCAGACTGGTGGAAGACAAAACATACGGATGAAAAGCAAACTAATCCTGTAATTAATGCAATTTGTAATACTTGCAAAAACGATCTGTTATTGAATTTCAATTCAATTTTTTCTTTAGACTGGTGCACCAAATGGGTCTGATAAAGTGAAGAAAGGTGGATCTTACCTTTGTCATAAAAGCTACTGCTACAGATATCGCTGTGCAGCAAGAAGTCAAAACACACCTGACACATCAGCAGGAAACCTTGGTTTCAGATGTGCTGTCTCAGCATAGTCAATGACCTTTTATAAATCGTTTGATAAACATTTTATATTCTTTTACAATTTGAACATTAACATGTACATATTGTGTGACTGTTATGAATGCTGCAATATGAATTTTATATCGTTTTGTAATTTATACATGAAAGTGATAAGAATGGTAGGCTCTGTTATTATAAAGCCTCTATATTTTGAAACAATTACATGTAGTTGTAAGCCAATTTGCAAACGAGAAGGTATTCAAGTAAAAGTGATATTTTTTCATGAAACTGCAGTAAACTCATAAAATTCCAATTGTTATTTTGAGATGGAGGAGATTATGATCTCGCGTTCCGATAAACTTGATATATACATTTCGGCTGTGCACGAAAGTTCTTTGTACAAATAAATTATTCTACAGAGTTGTCAGATTAAGTTCTTATATAAGTTTAATAAACGGACAATGAGCCAAAATTATAATGTGATCATGTCTACTTTGATACTAACGTGCCAGTGTTGATTTTTTTATTATTCATACGGCTAGAATATCGGCACGATCGATATTCTTTACGAGCACAAGGTAAATTGCGTGCATATTCAATAGACGGGAAAAATAAACGAAAATTAGCCATGGTTCAACTTTACCCACTCAGTGTCTGAACTACTGCGATCGAAGTATTAGAAGATAGCTCTAATTTGAGGGCTGCTGGGTTAAAAATGGTTGCCTGGGTAAAAAGTTGTCTAGGCTTAAAAATAGCGAAAAATCATGAAAACTTTGATCTTTTACGAAAATCAGCGATTTTTCCCATTTTTAAAATCTTTATAACTTTCGATCCGAGCGGTAAATTTTAACAATCCAGCACTCAAATTAAAGCTATTTTCTTCTATTTTCGCTTTCAAACTTTAGATCAACATTTTAATTGTTTGATCAGTTATATATATGCCCATCAATTATAGCTGATTTTTGATCTTTTTCGTTGTCATATATACATAGCTGATGAAACCGGTAAAATGTTTAATCTGATTCTTAAAAAAGAAATTAGAAGAAAAGAGCTTTAATTTGAGGGCCGAGTGGTTAAAATTGACCGCTCGGATCAAAAGTTATAAGGATTTTAAAAATGGGAAAAATCGCTGATTTTCTTAAAAACTCCAAGTTGTTTGTATATATATATATATATATATATACACACACTGAACAATTACATATGCATGTACGTACATTTTTTCGCAGTTCGCAACTTAGACTTTAAAATCGTATTTCATAGAACTATGTGTAGTATTAGAATTATATATTGCTTCTATATCAGTGTCAGTTAAAATATGTTTTAAGCGCATTTCATAATCGCATAAAAAGTAGAATGACGCTTCAATTGGTCATCCTATACTTATAAATATAGATGTACTCTATTACTCGACAGGCATTGCTCGTAGTTTGTTACGATCTTTACATGTAACCCGAAAAGTGAAATTTTGATCAACAATTATGAAGATCATCTGCCTTTAAGGTAAGCGCAAGAATGTTCTTTAAACCACCATTCATATATTTTATTCGATATGAAGTGATTTGAATACAATTTTAGTGGAATCAATACATATATTGTTCTTGAAGAATTTACTTATTACAGATGTATGTATGTATACATGCGTATACTCAGTAATAGTTAAATCTGGTTAAACATTTTTTGAAACGTTTCAGGGAGTGCTAGAATTTAAGAAATTAATCCATTAGGCTGATGATGCGCCATTTTAAGCACGTATCACCCAAAATCATCTTCCATTGAGTGTAACATGTATAATACAGTCGCGCCGGATGCAACAACTTTAAATATTAAGACTATCAGCCATGACAACTTGTCACGTATATGTACATATGTATGTTTACTTACAGGTACGCTTATTTCTTGATTTCTCATAAAATTTGTCATATGATTGACGTTCCAAATATTCAAAGTTATTGTAAAAATTTGACTAAAACAATTAAGTATAACAATTACAAAAATATTGTTACATTTACTTTAAAATTTGTAATCACCATAATTCAAATTACTGTATGTTGTATATGTATATGGTAATTTCTACTTTGTCGATTTTTCTCAGTGGGCATGAGGATTTAAAAAAAAAGTCATACTGGATCGAAGAAGTAGTAATAAAAACTAATTTCTTCTTACGTAAACAGACTTTTTTAAAAATACATGAAAATAAATTCAAAATTTAATAGTATATACATACATATATATAGTCACGTCAGTGACTATTTTTTGACACGGCAACGACGTTTTGGTTGGACTATATTACAAATATACAATAAATTAAAACATTTTTTAAATGCTGACAATAAAGTCTTTTTGTAATACATGCACAATTTTCGCGTTTTTTTTTTGACCTAAAATTAGGGACAAAAGTAATGGTTTTCCGGCCAGCGGGCGTAAAAGTTATTTTATATAATTTCAAGTAGCGGGCGCAAAAGTACTTTAGAATTCTTTAGAAAATTTTCTAAAAACGCGAAAATCAGTACATGTGTTACAAAAAATATGGTGTGCACCAAGGGCTAAGCGGGCTTTTTGGCCTCGTGTGGTTGCAGTACTCGTCTGTGTCTCGTAAACGCCCTCACCTTCGGCTCGCGCTAACTCGCCTTGACTCGTATTGCGCACTCCACCCTCGGCCTAAAAAAGCCCACTTTACGCCCTTGGTACACAATATACTATTGTTGTCCGCATTTCCGTTCTTCATTCCCCGTCGGTCAAAAAAGAGTCACTTTAGGCCCGATTAATAGACATAAAAAACACAAAAACCGTTTGTGTGCTACACAAAAGTTTTCTCCGCTTTAAATAAACGTTAATTTTCACGTATTCAATGTTTGAGCAAATGCATGGTTGCTGTGTCAAATATAGTTAAATCGCAGCTCTGCCGAAAACCCCGAAAACACATACGCGCATTATAAAAAATATGATCTGCATACCAAGGGATGTTAAGTGGACTTATTACCTCAATATATATGGTTGCAGTACTTGACTTTGACTCATCGCTCAAACGCAATCGCTCACTTCCATTCGTACTACAAACTTCAAACTCGTCCTCAAATAGCCCAATTTGCACGCCCTGCATACATACTACGTGATGCACGCATATTAACGAAAAAAATATAACAAAATTAATAATTTTTAATATTTCTTTATGTACAGAATAAAATATAGGGCTCTTTCTTTCATCATCAAAAATAGGACAAATATTATTAAAGTTTCTCCAAAGCAACTTCTTTCAAAAAAGCTGTATATAAACTATTCTAACCGTGAGTACCACTAATTAAATAATTCAAATCAACACGCGAGTCTATACAAATAAAATACAGTTTTATTACAGATCGTGGATATTAAAATTTCCACACAACAATGTCGACAATTATATCGTCTTCCCACACAAAGGAAGGTGTAGCACAGGATATTTTAGATCTTCTCCAGGAAGGTGAAATTAATACGATATACAGCACCAATAAGGATATAATACTAGTACTGGGCAGAACGGGTTCAGGCAAAAGTACTTTTACGCAATTCATCGCTGGATACAATAACGATTTAACATTAATAAAAACAAGTGAATTCATAATCATAGATAGAAATGAAAAAATCAGCAACGATACATTTACTTCACGTACAACTTATCCGGATTTAGTATTGGACACGGAAACAAATGCACCTTTTTATGATTGTCCCGGATTCAGTGATACTAGAAGCCCAGCACACGACATAGTTGCAACATATTTTATCAAAAAATTAACTAATCATGCTGAAAGAGTCAAAATGGTTTTCGTCACTGACTACGCTTCTGTGAGAGAAAGTGTGGATAGAAGTGGTTTTCTCCTTTTGGTAAGAAACGCCGTCGATATAATAAAAAATATTGAAAAATTCAATTACAGCATAGCTTTGATAGTGACGAAAGTTGATAATATTTACGAGGAAGACGACAATGGCGACCCTATTTTATGTTCTGATCAAAGTGTCATAGAGTCAATTGCTACTTTTCTCAGGCGGTTGAGAGAACATCTTCTGTCTGAAACTTATAAAAAAGGAGTTAACACATTTAATGAACATGCAATACAGTTCGTTGATGCTCTTTTGCATAAAAATCAGAAGGAATAGACAAACATAGGAATATTTAGACGACCTAATAGAGTCGGAGTACTAAGCCAGGTTAAGCTACTTCAAAGTCGTAAACCTTCGTTAAAAAAATAATATATGAGAATATCAAATTCAAACAATGTGAGGGGAACGATTTTGGTTATACCATATCTTCTGACACGAAGAATCATCTACACAATTTAGTAGTAAAATCTTAGATTTATAAAAGCAGTGGATGGACAATCAACTGCAGTGAAACCCATAGCATGGGCTCGTAGATTAACAAATGTAGTTAAATTCTTAGAAGATTAAAAAAAATGGTATAATTTTCTGATCAACATTTATGATATTTTGTCGAAATATAAGGTACAACGAGACTATCGTCTGTATTCGATCATGGCTGATAATTTGAAACTTCAAATAGTAAGAAACCCTACTGATCAAGAAAAAGTTTTCGAATATATAAGACAATTTTTAGATGCAATGAGCAAAGCAGAGATGGAAAGAGAGTATCACAACATTAGAGATGTGAAATTCAACAAATCGAAATTGAAAATCTTCATGGATTTGTTGAATTTAACGCTTAAACATAACGTTCAGTCGTCCTGTGATGGTGATAATTTAATCGTAAAAGGACACTATATCAGACTGAAGGACGTCATCTCATCAAATTGTAAAAGCTCGAAATTCGTTGAAATCTTTGCATTAAATAAAGTATTTATAGATACGAGTTTAAATAAAACTGGCGGTCAAGTACAATTCTCTATAATAGCACCGACTTTGGAAATCATTGGAAACCCAAGTATAGTTTTAAATGGAAGTCCTGGAATGCCTCTAAGACCTGAAAAGCCGAAAAATGGCATTGCTCCAGGTAGCAAAGGAGACGATGGAAAACTGGTAATTTCTTGAGCATTTCGCGAAACGTAGCAAGTGGTGAATATCTGAAACTCTCTATTGTAGGCGGACATGGTTGACCGGGGCAACAAGGGGGTGACGGTAAAGAAGGAAAAGATGGAATGATACCGCAGATTCCTACAGATTCTGAGAACCCTACATGGGGACCAGGCTTTGACGTAAAGTCTAAAATAAATGAAACTGTTGGTTATTTTACAGAGCTAGGTCCCGATGGGCATAAGTGAGCTAAGAATCAAGCAATGTGACGCTCGTTGGTGGGTACGGGGAGATGATTGTATTAGTGGAGGTGATGGTGGCAACGGCGGGGTAGGTGGAAAAGGAGGGAATTCAATGGACGCTGTAGTTATAAACCTAACGGAGAATCCGAAATTCTTGATCGCTGCTGGTAGAGGCAAAACTGGAATTGGTGGTCCCGGTGGTAATGGAGCTGTAGGAGGAAAGCAAAGAGTACAACTTTTAATATTAGATGGTCAGTCTGAAGCTTCAATAACTTGTTATTATACATCCAAACCTGATTACAGATTTACTGTTGTATCCAGAGAGGATTTGAAACAGTGTTTTTCAAGCCAGCGCGGTCTTTTTGGTAAGAATGATAAAAATATTGCAGAGCCAACGGAAGTGGTTTTGAGTCATGCGCCTTCTGTTGTAGTTAACGACTATAAATAGTACATTACGATACGTGTGACTTAAATGGTTCTTTTGCACCCGAGCGTAGCGAGGGCGCTAAGCGCCGTGTAAAACTGAACCATTTAAGTCAAGAGTATCGAATAAAATTTTATAGCACAGACTGCTAAAATCCGCAAGTCTCGCCTATTCGTGACTAAAGTAGTCCTTATTTGCACCGTGAGGTTAGCGCACGAGCGTAGCGAGTGTGATAAACACAGTGCAAAAAAGCACTGATTTAGTCACAGATAGGCGTGACTTAACAGCGGATTTTAGCCACACTGTTCTATAAATTATGTTAGAGATCATTTGAGCAACAGCATTATGGAATCGTTCCTAAGAATATTTTTAGAGGATTTAGAAAGTCATAAGTCTGTAGAAATTTTATATAATGTATTTGGATATGTTAATGAATTGCAAGGCTTAGAAGATCAATTTTACAAACTACGAAAAAAGCTTTCACTTTTGCCTTTTTATGAATCACTGTTACATAGAGCTGCTCAATACGCAAATAAACTATACGAAAATGGGGAATTAACGAATGATAATAAGAAGGCGCTTGGTTATGTGTACACAACCACTTTGAGCAAGATTCACATCATTAGCAATAATGCAGACAACGATCTTGTTATGGATTTACCACGATATTTGGACCAAACAGTAGAGGAAATTAATCGGTTAGAAGATCTCAGTAGTATTACATCGATAAAGGATGAACAAACAAAGTATCAGAAATTAATTTCACAAAAAATAAACGAAGCTCAAGAGTTTGTTGAGTCGCAAATTAATCCAGAAATGAATAATATATTTGACAAAATCGATCATCAAATGGAGCTTCTGATCAACAAGGTCGTAGCCTTACAAAACGCATCTAAAGAAGAAAAAACAAAGTTAGAAGAGCAACAGCATAAATTATAGAATACGTTAACATTAAAAATATTGTTTGGCATTCCAAAAATGGCAAGTCAGTTTTTAAGCTTTTTAGGCCCTGTCGGTGCAGCCGCCGGAACAGCTATTGGCGGAGGATTAACGCTGATGGAATCATTAGTGTTGGATCCTTCAAGCGATGCAGGTTCAGAAACTTTGGCCACTTTACCGTCGGTATTGAAAAATTACTCGTCAAAAATAACGGAACAACTGAAAGATAAACAATCGCTTTTTAAAGAGTAACTGACTGATGCACAGGTGGAATTAAAAAAATATTTGGAAAAAGAACCAGCAGAACATGTAAATGATATTGATAAAAGAGTAAAAACGATTAGGAAAAATCTGGAAAATGAAATGGCAAAAGTATATATTCTTGATGCTGCATCTTTAGACAATATTTACAATATGCGAAAAGATGTAGTCGAGTTACTGAAAATTGATAAACAGTTACGGATAGTAAACCGTGTCCAGAATATTGTCAGCATAATTCATGTGCCATTAAAATTTTACCAACAAATAAAAAAGGATCAAGTTAAATTAAACTAGGTGGCTCTTGCTATTGAAAAGGCAGATGAAAAATTAAGGGAATTAATGTTATACGAGCAAAGCATTTACAAAATCATTTTACCGATATGCAAAGACATAGAAGATAAAGTGAACGAAATGGAAAGTAATTTGCAAGGTAAATCTCACGCAGCTCTGGATGTGAGTAAATGGAAAATACAAAGCACTCTAAGAGATGTGAAGCTTGAAATGCAAAAGTTGACGAAGGGATTTAAGGTACAAGGAGACCAATCCCGGTGCATAGAAAAATTGGAAGAAGGCATGTCCATTATGATCAATATGTATGACCGTATAGAATATTATCACGATAAAGCAGAATTGGCCGATTACATAGCGAACATCAATTCCAATAGAGCAAATGGAATTCGAATATCAAATGAGGTGCTCAGGCGTGATGTAGATGATCTGAAGTGGATAATACAATCCGACCTCGTTTTGGAAAAATATGAAACGAGTATAAAAGCATTCATGCAACATATATATCCATTTGCAGATTACTTTATAGCAGAATTTGATTTACCTACTTCACTGAAATCAGACGATACTAAGAGCTTAGTAGCAATATCTTCTAGAAAAATAAGTATCTTAAAATCGAAATTAATAGCGTCTGAAATAACGATAAACAAATACGATGAATTCATACGTAGCAGAGTTTCGTTTAACAGTAAAGGCAATAGATCTTCGCCATTCTTCGTGTGGAAGAATAATGAACACAAAAATGCAATAAGAAAACTATTAGAGGAAGAAGAAATAACTGTAAAGTCTGATATTAGACGAGGTTTGAACAATAATGCAATCAAATTCGATACGATAGGTATTTATTTTAAATTAGCTAACCAAGCAATTCAAAATGAATTAAATGAGCATTTGGAAGACTTTGTTCTATGGGGAGAAAGTATACCTTTGCTTCTTTGAGAAAATTTAGAGATGAAAAAATAGATTTCGAGTTAGAGGGTACTGGACAATACGTACAACAAGGAAAGTATAGTGAACGAACATTTTATGGGGTTGGATGCAGATGCTGTTCCCAAAACTACACAATTCATGAGTATTCAGTCTTTAGACTACTTCTAGACTACCAGCTGTACCTAATACGCTTATAAACGACAAATCGTCTACTGTTAATGGCCTACCAAACGATGTAACGTTTTGTAACAATGGCAACTTATTATTATTAGACTTGATAATTCGTCAAAAGAATGGAAAAAAACCAAGCATGATCATTTTACAGTAGATCAGAAACCCGATGTTGAATATGCCCAGAGTCTAGCTTATCGTGGTCATACGTTTGAGATATAATGTATAAATTGTAAAAACCACAAATAAATTGTAAACGATGTTTTGAAATTATTTGGTTATAGGTGTGTTACTTCATCTTAAAGTGATTGCATGCAATTTATTGAAAACTTTGACTATTTTTCTTCTACTAATTACCAAAAAACAGCCTTTATTGCTTACCAGGTAATTTATTACCTGACCGAGTAAACATTATTTCTCCTGAGATCTTAAATTTACGTAATATAAATATCGTTGAAAATGGCTGTCCACGTCAAAAGTTACTAGCGATTGAAAATAGGGCAAAATTTGTTGAATATTCTCATAGAATGGCTCATCAAGTTTTTCTAATACTGTAACATAACATAATATTAATCTTTTCTGTGAAATGTGCCCAATTCATCTTCGCAGGGCGTGACAGTAAATTGGATGGAACCGGCGATTTAGTAATGTTAAAAGGACCGTTGATATGCTATTGGGTTTGCTTACAGACTTTTTGTAAAATATTGTTTCGGTGACTCAGTTATTGAAATATGATAAATGCGGTCCAATACAAAACGAACAAACTATTAAGGCATGAAAAAGATCTTTACAAGTTGATTAGTAAAACTGCAAACGTTATTGCATAAATGAACCTATTTAAATTTTCAATTTGGCTATTGCGAGTAAGTAAAAGTATATGCAGACAATACTCGCATTCCTAAATTTGTTCAGACTATAATTATGCAGTCTACGTCAGGAAACACAATTATTTCAAATTTTATTATCCTAATCTTGAAAATTCAAGTAAAATAATTGTGTGAATTAGTTATTTTGAAAGCGAGCGAGCGGCGTGTTCTGTCAAGCTAATTCTTTTGTAGCCTTGATTTTGCAATAGTTCTGAGGTGGGAGTTTTAGTGTAAATTATTATCGTGACACTCTTTTGCTGCTGTCCGGATGAACTTGTTTAGAATTTATAAAAATTAGAGCAGATTTGGCGATAAAGGTTTTGAGTGATGTGGTTTCTTTACCTTCTTCTTGCGGCTCTTTGCAGATTCTGGTAGCTGTGCGTTGTTAAATAAACAGTCGCTGAGAACAAGTTTTTGTCCAGCCGTATTGGAACAGTTATATCAAAGGCTGTCGCTGATGTTGCTACCTTGTAGACTGAAATTGAATTAAGCTTACCGCTGCTTTACGGGACCTTTTATATTATAGTTTCATGGGTGGGGTGTCTCTAAAACTGGTGGGGCGGTGTTTTTTGCACGGTTGACTGGGTGCAAAAATAAGGTGCTGACAAGATGAATTTAAAATATAAGAAAGCTAGAACTTTATTCAAGGTAAAATATTAGAAGAGGAAAATTACACAAACGATACAATACATCGATCACAATGTACGAGAGCGCTACTTCTCGTGTCGACGCTTGTGCGAGACTGACTGCCTGCCTGGACAGGCCTGGCGTGGGCCATAATAAACTTGCGCGCGCTAGCGCTACGCTATACCTGCTCTAAGCACAGCCCTTCTTTAAAAAAGCTATAAAGACCCTCTCATCCCGCTCGGGATTTTCTTCAGACAGACGCTTATAATTTTTATAACATTTTGAAAACTTAAAACTAGACTGAAACTCGACAGGCGCGCGGCATGCGACCAATCGGAGATTAGATGTAGTTTAGTTGGAGGGCTGTTACGTGGCCGATCAGCGAGATTAAGTGTAATATGATGTTCATGTTCACTTAATCATTATTTATCGAAATTAATATTAATTAATCAAATTGGTATCTAAGACACTGCTAAGATAAAGTTTTAATTAGAATATGCCGTGAAAATAAATATAAATGCTTGGGATCTATACTCACTTTTCATTTCGAAATTGAAAAAAAAATCTCAATTAATTTCTGATAGAAACTCAAAATCTCAAACGTTTTTTAAAAAGGCACTAATATTGATAGATTAAAAATACCTTCTCTAAGCTTTAGGACAGCGAGCAGTAATACACAGCAGTAAAAAAACCGCTGCAAATTATTTGACACCTTCAATATTATGTGTTCCCTGGTCAAAGTCGTTCTATTTCCTAGCCAGGACTGACCAGTGGCAGACTATGAAATGCCGTTTATAACATTTAGTGGCCCGTTACTGCAGTCGGGGTAGAATGATTTCTACCAGGATTGCCTTAACACAAACATTGTTTTTGCTTAGGATAAAAACGACAATTTTCGGTTTTTAATGTTAATTTTCAATTTTTCTCCGAAACTGCTGCACGAAATGACTTGAAATTAAAGTGCTGTATAGTTATAATAACCATCATTATAATCATGTTTTTGCTTAAGTGAAGATTTATAAACATAAGTTATGGTGTATGTATAAAAGTATCCGCACAACTACCATTGTGCTAAAGCAATAATCACTTTCTGTCCACGCAAGTCAAAATAATAAAACTTTAAAAATTAACCTCTACTTCTTTTCGCTTATACAGTACGTACCGATCTTGTGCTACTAAGTATAATACGCTCTTTTTGTAGAGTTAATTACGCAAAGTCCTTCAGGTACACCTAATATAATATAAGTTTAATATGTAGCGTACGCGAAACATTTTTCGGTGTAGCGTACACGATTTTATTTCAAAAGACAGTCTCTCAAAACATACTTCCTACATGCTTTTTACATAAACTCTAAAACTTACTATTACAAGGCTTCTTTAGGAAGGAAGCAATAAATAATACGTGAATACGCCTAGTTTGAATCTGCGCGACTTCCCGGGCCGCACAGGTAGCGCCACAGTCGCGGCACTGCGAGTCGCGAGAGAAAAGGTGCAGCTCGCCGCTCGCGCTGCAGACGGCCGCCGCATGCACGCAGCGATCGAGTCGTCCACCTCATATCATAATCCGAAGACCGAACGACTGACTCGAAGCCAGCGCACTCTCGAGAGTCTCGAGTATAGTCAGTAGCTTATATATAGCCGTAGCCGTACGTGTACTATATACACAACACGCCGAGTGTAGACTGTACTTTGTAGAGAGCCATTGCCGTATCTCCATATGTGTGCGTGCGCGGCGCGTTGCAGTAGCCTGTAGCGGCTGTAGCAGTAGTCAGTCGGAGAGTGTTTGTGTCGACGCCCATAGTGTCCAGTGAGTGGCCCCGGGTCGCCGCCGCCACCGCCCCAGAGCAACGTCCTCCGTATACTACAGCACACCGGTAGGCAAAAACTCAGCCAGACTCTCACTGCGTGTCCGCGTAGGGACCTGATCCCCGGGACGACTGACAGCTACTCTTATGGCGATATATCCGTGTGCACAGCCACGACTTGGTCGTCGCCTGTCGTCAAAATGGCTTCTCCAAAAAACACTCGCACGCGCTGCGATTTGCCGTTATATGCGCCGCCGTCTCGGGCTACGTGCATACCTCTCGGTGCGTGCTCTCGTCGTCGTCTCTTCGATGCCTCGCCTATTTTTTCGGGATCGCTTTCCCGAGAGCCGTACCTCATATGCGTACCTCATAGTCGGGGGGCCGTTTTGTCAGATCTGACTGGCTAGCTGACTAACGCCCGCTGGAATTCGCGTTCTGCTTGCGAGATTTTTCCGCTTCTGATGTTCTGTGCCCCTTGGGGATGATGTTCGCAAGGATTGCAAGGGCTTCGGGAGAGTTTGTTTCAGTGGGAGAGTGCCAGACAGTTGTCAACTGGTGCAAGCTGGCGCAATGGTCTTGGTTTGTTTTGGAGTTGTGAGCTGGTGCAAATGAGGACTGTTTTATGATTCTGCTATGAAGTTTCTTACTCTGTGCTTGTATCTCGTCAGTCCAGTATTGGGGGAAATTTGTAGATCGTTGCTTATCATTCCACTGACAGTCGTCAATAGAAGTACTCCAAACTGTATTTTTCTCTTCATATAAATCTAATCGAGGACAAAGTAGTCCACTTTATTGTACATTTGTTTCTCATCACCGTGATACAATTACAACAAGGAGAAACTTGGCGTTTGTTGAATGTCAAAATGCGCTATTCGACACTTCAAATAGGGATATGTTTTCAAACAAATAATATTTTACCAGGAAACTAACCGATCCTTCCTCTGTTCTCAATAGGTGACAGAAACATAAGGAATACAAGATGCAGACAATAAAGTGCGTGGTGGTCGGAGATGGAGCTGTGGGTAAAACTTGCCTGCTGATTTCCTACACGACGAACAAATTTCCCTCCGAGTATGTACCTACAGTCTTCGACAACTATGCAGTCACAGTGATGATTGGAGGAGAGCCTTATACTTTAGGACTTTTTGATACAGCTGGTAGATATTAATTATACTATGATTTACAAAAGTAACTCCAAAAACCCTGCTTCTTGTTCAGTCTCATAAACTTTTGAAAACCTTTGCCAACAGGTCAGGAAGATTATGATAGACTTAGACCACTGAGCTATCCTCAAACAGATGTTTTTCTAGTCTGTTTTTCAGTGGTATCGCCTTCATCTTTTGAAAACGTAAAAGAGAAGGTAAGCTAGGCACCAGACACACCATCGCGTGACTCTTATCAAAACCAATTTATCGAATCTAACGTGAGGAAAAAATGGTCTGTTTCAGTGGGTGCCAGAAATAACGCATCACTGTCAAAAGACGCCGTTCTTGCTGGTCGGAACGCAAATCGATCTGAGGGACGACGCGGCGACCATCGAGAAGCTCGCGAAAAACAAACAGAAGCCTATAACGGGAGAACAGGGAGAGAAACTAGCGAAGGAACTTAAAGCTGTGAAATACGTCGAGTGCAGTGCATTGACGCAGGTTTGTGTTGCGATTTCTTTTGTCGACGCGTAAGAACGAGGCTTATCTGCCGACAAGATAACGCCATTAAAACAGCGTTATTCTTAGAATTTACATCAAGTACTTACTGTTATAACTGATTGTTTCATTGCTCTCCATATCATTGCAGAAAGGACTAAAAAACGTTTTTGACGAAGCGATCTTAGCAGCTCTCGAGCCCCCAGAACCAGTGAGGAGAAGGCGATGCATCGTTTTGTAGGAGAATCACTGCACACGCTCAGCATATTCTTCAACAATTGGCCCTAAAAGCACTGCATTGTAAGTCCTGTCACATTTTGCTTTTCCAATTACTCACTCGTATGAATTTCCTCATTTAAATTTTATATTTGAAATCAAGTATTTAATGACGCGCACGAATCCTATTCTTATATGTCCGCGTCCGCTTGCTATTGGCCTTTGCGAATATTTAATTGCATAAATTATCGTGAAAATTTGGTTTGATAATTTGCTACTTTGAGATCCTTCCTATTTATTTAATTAATTATTCATTGCGTTGCTATTGACATTTTTTTTGCTTCTTTTATTAACGCATCAAAACCAGTACTTTTAGATGTATTTTAACTAGGAAATGCATTTTTCTAGGATCGCATAAACGGATTTATCTATACCTTAATAAAAGAGACGAACAGCAAGCTGCAACAACTTTAGCAAGCAATGCGAGAAAGTGTCTCATATATTTAATAAAAACATAAGGCATTTTTTAAGTAATAAGATATACTAATGTGAATCTTTTTAATAAATCGATTAGCCTAAAAAAAAGAAAAAAACTACACGAAATGATCAAGCATGCGTTTTTTATGGAGCTGCATAATGTGCGACGCACGCGCGTTTGCGTCGGCTCCGACTATTTCTATATTTTTTGTATAAACACTTGTACAAAATGAATTATATAATTATATATTATAATTGCTTGTATAACGATTCGACGAAATGAACTACAGCTATTGCAACAACGGAATACACAAAACCCAGATGTGTTTGAATGATAAGAGGACACACCGAACTCACTATTTGTCGCTACAGAATCATGTAAATGAGCGTATATTTACTTGAACGCCCAAGCTGAAAGAGCTATACAACAATATTGTGCGAGTAATAAAATTTTCAAGACATTTTTATAACCGCTCGTCTACACGTGTATTTATTTGAAAGTTTGTATCACGTTTACATTTGAGATGAATTGTATAACCAACAATTATACTGTTTATTTAATTTAATGGTAATTTTTTATAGATTATGTGAAAAATTTGTGTTGATTACAGTGTAGTATATTTTTAGTCCAATTCAATTTCACGGTGTAATACTGTAATTGGATTTATTTTTACGTATACGTAAAAAGTATGTCAATTATAATCAAATTAAATTAATTTTACTCTTTAAGTGCCAATTTAGAGCAATTATCAATTTTATTCGTTCTTTCATTCAATTTATTTTCATAGAACAGCTATATTTTTGGTTTAGACACCTTTTATTTACTTTAAAGTACTGCGAGTTAAGATATATAAGTCAAATACGTATATGTAAATCTGATATGAAATAATTAACAAATTACTAAATATTATTTTTGTGATTATGTTTTTAAAAATAAAAAGTTGCTATAGGATTTTGAATAAAAATTGTTTTGCTTCTTTATTTTTTACTTGAATTATAAGATTTCAAAACTTTTTAACAGCGGTAAAAAGGAAAGAAAAGGATCAGTGGTAAAGGTTCTTCGATGTAATACTGTTCATTGGTATTATTTAAGCCTTTTATTTACATTATGATTTACTATTTCATTTAACAATCAAATGGATATATGTATATATATACAGTCTGTCTTAGTTAATTTTATATTCTTTTGGCCGTTTCACAATCGCATAAAAGTACACAACTGGCGCTCATAAGAAAACCCCGACGATTGTAAATGTTGAGTATGTTTCATCCTTTACAAGTCAGAACATCGAGCGGGAAGTGTCTCTCCTTATTGCGCGTCTCCTCGCTGTTATTATAATATCGTAAAATATCCATTCGAAAAAATGGCATACGTACGAAGGTCAATGCATATTTTTTATTCGACTGTTTCTTGCTCGTCTCTCGCGTTACTGCGAGAACATCGCTAGAAGTGTATAGGCGAAAAAACGTGTCCGTGTCATATACGAACGTGTGTACCTCACAATCTCATACGACGTCGCGCATACGTTATAATATTCGTTTCGGTTTCACTATTATGGTTATTTAAAAACAGTATAGTGTATGTATGATGTATATAATAATAATCGCATATATATGTATATATTACTTCCATTGACCGTTTTCGCATCTCCATTGACTTGACACACGTTCGTCGCGAAATCGCTCTCACAGTTGCTTATGTAAAAACACAGGAATTTTACCTTTCTTCTGTCAGTCAGAGCTTCATTCTTTCCTTCAACGCTCTTTACATTCTCTTTCGACCAATATAAAGTGTGCAGTACCTGTTATCGATAAATTCATGTTATTAAATTAAACATCGGGAAAACTTGAACTTCTTCTTGATTTCTGTAACGAGAATTCATGATTTAGGTCGTAAATAATAAAAGTACAAATCATTTTATTGTTATGGTACATGATTTCATAAATAACAGGAGTTACATCCTCTTTATTCAACTGTCTGGGCGCATAAATTACAATGTTTCCTAAATTCAATCGAAAATCAACGGGTTCTCTCTGTCTGCACCTTAAAATTTCAATTTTCTGCATCAATACAGCAAAACTCGCAAGTGTTCGAAAATTTTCTAAATATATTCATCTAACAATCTTTTAATAAAATAATATAATGCTATACATCGCACGAAATTTCTTCTCAGTTTTCTCGATTATATCTCGATTCTTATTACGAGCATATCAAAAACGAGCGGGACTAATATATTTTATTAATATATATATAATACTTTTTTATTTCACGTGACACAGTCAGCTACTATAGTTTTCAAATACGAGCCTGATCGCCTTTCATGCTCTATTAATTTTGTTCTTATCAATTACAGATATCTCGCTCCGAAAAATTTAGTTAGGAAAAAATACTCTACGTGATTTTTTTTTCTTCTATACTTTTGGCAGTAATTAATAATCTTGCCTATATCGTAACATCGAAAATTCGTCAAGTTGCATTTATGTTTTTTTTTCTTCGTGCATATATGAGTGTTAAAATTTGTCGTCTTACGTAGTTTCACTGGACCATTCGACACAATATTCAGCGTTTCGCGTATGGCATAGTATATAGTTCACGTGAGTAGACAACGTAATAACGTACTCAATCTTGTATCATGTATACCACATTTTTTGTCATGATCAGAAAATAATATCAAGTATCTTGCACAAGCTATAAATTCTTCAAAGTACGAAAATGAAATCTTAGAAAGTACACACTTTACTGATCGCTAGAGAACAGTTTAATTTTTGTATTGATCGTCTGTTATACATTTTCATAGATAAGAGTATTTTATATAATATATTTAATATATAACGTGAATAGCATAAAGGGTCTCGTATATCGCAGAATCAAACGAAAAATTCGACAACCTTTAAAGTCCCTGAACAGAGATATTTATAGAATCACAACAATGTATCTTAAAAACTGTATGTACGTTTGGCTTGATTGGTTCTACGTCATATCCTTTATGTCATGTAATTTTTATATAAAATACTAAGCTCCTATTAATAACGGCGTCGATTTTTATTCCACACACATCATAATATAATATCTCATTCTAATATAGCTTCTCCACGATTGAGTACAATCCTTCTTTTTTTTTTTTATTATTTCCTTCTTTTCAATTTCTCGAAAAATTCATAGAAGTATATAACCTTTGACTATGGATTATAATCGATATATCACACTTATTCGCTAAAGTTACAAGTACAATAAGAATAATCATTTTGTACCTAGTTCGGGGGGTTTCTGCCTGCGTCTGTCTGTCGAATGAAATACTTTTCGTCGTCGAGTTCTTCGTTTTTCTCTCGATCTCTTTCGCTTGTGTTGGAAACAATCATAACTCCAAAACCGATAAAAATTCTTTTAATTTAAAGAAACAATGTGTGGCATGTTTAATAGTTCAACCATAAAACAATTGCGACTCGTTATTCAGACAAAAGAGAAAGAGCAAAAACGTTGAAATTTTCGATATCGTTACTTTCAGCTTCACTCGTAGGAATTCTATATTCAAGAATCCGGATAAGCCAGCTCGTTATTTGCGCGATTTTTTACACGCTTACAAAATACAACTACAAAGGGTCCCAAATACTGTGCCTGTGTAAGTGTAAATTTTACTGACTACTACCGCGTCGTTATAAGGATCTAAGATTCTTTCTAATTTATTTATTTATTTTTTTTTTTATTAAATTTACTCTTAAGTTTTTCGCTTCATTGCACACCTAATCCCTTGAACAGCGTTTTTTTTCTTAGATGAAAAATGGCTCAGCTAAAAATAGTCTATTAAAACTTTTACATATCGACTCTTAGTTTATTATATGTATTTTGTGCATCACCGCGATCCATAAAACTGATGATTACGCGATTTTGTCTCGATTCTGTGTTTTACAAAAAGGATAAAGTTGCGTTGAAAATTTTGTATAATATTTTTTATGTCAATTCTGTATATATGTAGATTTTTAAAAAGCTGCGTAAACATTAGCTATTTGCTTAGAAAGTTTCGAATAGACACAACGAAAAATCCTCGAATAGGTCATTAACTTTATCAAGTATTGGTGTCACACTGTATTGTCTCAGAAATCTTTGTGATCTTCGCTTATCTGTCGGCAGTTTCAAAGATTTCCTTACCTCATATGTAACACGATATTTGCTTCTAATTTTGATTCTGAAATCTCGAGTCCATATAATTATTCCGGTATCGCTAGAAATGTCAACGAACGACTACTACAAATCAGAAAATATATAATATAAGGTAAAAATGAAAGAAATAAAAAGTACTTCAGAGATCTTTGGAATGTCATTTTACTAATCAAAAGAAAAGGTAACTTAAACGTAACAAAGGTGTAAATAAATAAATTTGCACACCCTTCGAAGATATATATGTATGCATAATGTAATACAGTTCACACGAAAGCTTTCGATCGCGATCTCTATACCAATGTCATAATGCGCAAGAATCATAATAATAATGAACTTCATCCTCCTGTCATAAGTATATTAACAAATCGAATACCGTGCCCCTTTTACACAGCAAAAATTGTCAGTTTCGCTAATATCCCTGCGGCCTTAACAACTAAACGAATGCAGTTGATTTGCTCCTTCTACGTCAGTTATGCTTTTTTCTGTTTGTTCTACTCATATATATGTGTATACTTGCGTATAATAATACATTTTTCCGTTTAATGTTACACCTATATAATATCTAATTTTCTCATTTTATTTAAATAGGCCAGAGTTGTAATTATTTATTGCAGTCTTCAATGTTTCAAAAGTTCTCGAGAGTATCACGCTCGATCACTTTTTCTCTTAATTTTTTATCCTCCTATATTTTATTTTTGACCGTGTATTTTGTGTGTCGTGTATTTTTGTTCGCATTTACCCATTCATTGTATTTTTTGTCATTTTTTTTCGTACAAAATCAGTGTACGACAGTCAGTTTTCATTTTTAAGTAGTCATTTTGCATTACGTTTATGCCTACGCACTTGCAAACAACGCATATGGTTCTTTTTTCACTTTTTTCGTCTTTGTTTCGTTACGTACATGACACCTGCATCCATACGCATGTAACATATTACGTGAATTTTTAAAAAGTTACGTGGTATATTTTTTTTTATTTCTTGCATTTATGCGTTTGCTCTTCAAAAGAGACTATACTGATTTCATGTAGAAATAAACTTTTCTTTTAAAATACTAATAAATCTAATTTGCAATTTTTCTAATAAATAAATAACTCATCTGTTTTATTTGGCTTTTTCATGATTAAGCGCCAAAATAAATTTTCATAAATCACTACGGTTAATCAAAAATATATATTTAAGTCGCAGTATAGCCACTTGAATTTGTTCCATTTTTAATGAAAAACAAATCAGGAAACGGCGCAGCTGCTACACGGCTGCAATTATCGTTATTTACAGCAAAATTATCTAGTCAACTACGCACACACACATATATATATATATATATATATATATATATATATATATATATATATATATATATATATATATATACGTCTATTTCAATAAATTATATAGATGAACTACTATATGCTTGATACAATTTAAACAACAATGATCTCATCGACGTTTGTAATATTATTACCGTTAAACTTAATGACTGCACTTTGAACGTGGTGAGTATAACACACGTCGTAAAGTGGAGCGGCTCGCTGTCTCAAATGTTAATATTTACACATTACGTTATGTATAGAAAATAAAGGAGATGTAGGGAGAACAAAAAAAAAATAAATTATTATAAAATTCTACGTTACAAACGACTCAAAATAATATCACAACAGCAGTTAATACTAACTCGCAACTTTGGTTGACACCTTGATATTTGTAATCGTCGTTCATTTAAAAAACAATTCGTCAATGAATAAAGATTTTTCATTAATAATAAACAACGCTTCGAGCAATTCTCCGTCTGCATTGATAGAAAAATTATCTACGACAAAACTCTAATTCTTCCAAACATTAAACGATCAAGTCCTTCAGCATCAAATCAGTCGTGTTTCCATGAGGAATAGGAAGTACTATATAAATGATAAATTCATAGTTCAGTTACAAAGCTAGAAATGTCTCTGTTAAAAAATTAGAGAATTCGTCTATCAATGTTCAATTACTTTGAGATCTTGGGGAAATTGCTCAAAACTTTCCCACAATGTTGGAAAACATATCATCTCATCATCAAAATAAACTCGCTCGCATGTGTTCTTCGGTGAGAAGGGCTCGATTTTTTTAACCTAAATAACAAATACACGTATACATACTCGCTGGAAAGTAGAACGGAAAACGCACGATAAACTTCGCATACGCCTTGTTTTACATTTGTGCATATAAATCCTCTACTCGATAAATAGAATATCCTAGAATAATTTTCAAGAATGAGACGAGAAAATACTACCGCGACATTGCGCCGCATAACGAAGAAAATTTCACTAGTGACTCGATATACACCTTGTTTTTTCTTTCGTCTTTTTGGCTGAAGAATCAAGACGGGAGGTGAGAACATCTAGTCTTTCTCCCACGAGTGTATATAAATTCATCCCTTAATAGTTTCTACTAATGAATATTTCGCTTATTTTTGGCGTAAGTAAGTTTTTTTTCTCATTTATACACACTACCACCACGAACAAAGTTTCTTTTGTGATATATCATAGCTTTTTACAGCCTCTCTTATCGTACTACTCTCCGGTGTATCTTTGGCGTGTATCTGAAACATTGTTCACTCATTTCTGTCGCATCTTAGTTTTTACAAAATACTACGTTTTAATACTGCGAGATTTTCGCACTTTTCGTGGCTTTCGGATTTTTAATGAAACAAAGGATTCGCTAGTACAAAATTGATGACGTCGACTTCATTTTCCGAAAGATATTCAAAATCTAATTCTCGGGATGGACTTTGTTTTATACAATGTGAGTATAAAATGCCGTTCAAGTCTCTTCGTCAACTTAAAACACTTGATCTTAAAACTGTCGACAAGTAAGCTTAAGTTCTCAACTCAATGAAATGGCAAACGTTAAGATGTTTGTATGATTTTTCACAGTAAAACGATCGAAGCGCGGGAAAAAACTCGATAATAAATTTGAAATCTTCGCAAATAAAAGCGATATGTGTAAAAGAATCATACGAATTCCCAACCGATGATATAAGTGAAGCGTTTAATCCTCGTCTCAAGCAAATCCTTTACAAATCCTCCCGCGAAAGTCCTCCAAAATCTAATCAAGCTATTTAAGCCTCTTTGAGAGAGTTTCCTCGCTCGCACGGAGAGAAGCAAACGCATCAGAGCGCGCAACCTCATATATTATGCGTGGGTATAAGTACCGGACGAACAACACTGCAATAATAATCATCTAATTCCAATGTTAAATTTCCATTAGCACGTATTAGCCACAATACATACTCCACGTCTGCAGAGTCTGCATCGGAGCGTTTTCTACACGTAACACATCATATCGGGAATGATAACACCAATTAGATCTGCGTATTTAATTCATTACACCAAGTTTCGTAAAAAATTTCGATTCATTTTCGAAAAATCATCGCGTATCTTTCCCCGCACTTACATGAGGTCGCACTTGATGAGTTCCCTCTCGTCGTGCAACGAGTAAAACTCCTCTCAGACGTTCATCGCGTAATAAACCGGATTCTGCGCGTCGACAATCGGTCCCCCATTGGTGTCGTTCGTCACGAACGAAGCAGCGATACTCGCGGCACTTTGAGTCGTGGTGGCGAGTAGACCAGCGCTGGAAGGGACTGCGGGACAAACGACGTAATCGTGGGACGGGGCACTAGCTGCTCCTTCGGGGACACCGCGTTCGGCTACGCTACAGCTCGAGCCACGCTGGAGACTACCGGTGTGATGTTGCTGGGGTGGATGCTTCGTTGGGGAGGACAGCAGTGAGGATGTGCCGCTACTGATGCTGCCCGGGATCGAGGAGTTCGCCAGAAGACTCGCACTACTGAGCAGACCGCTGGTTATCTGGGAGGCTGGAGCGCAGCTCGTCTGGGTTTGCATGTCCGAAGAGGAGAGACGACCTGTAGATTATTTGTTTTTGTTTTTTAGTAAATAGTTGAAAAAAATTGCTAATTGTAGCTTTTACTAGACGCTGATAATTTTGCTGTAAAATGCGTTCGCGATGAGTTTTACTATTCGACGTGATATAAATTCAATCGTGCTTTGGCTGTAAGATTTACAATTTAAGTACGGAAAAATATTCGCTACACAAATAATAATGTACTTACATGCATGTAAAATGAATGGAAAATCGAGTTTTTCTTAGCAGCGGGAAAAAATTACTCCCTTGGGAGGAAAAAGTCTTTTTGTAGTTTTTTCCTCACTCTGCAGCCTATACGATGGATGTGTGTCTATATAAGTATTTTAACAATTTTTTAAATTTAAAAAATTTTCAATATTGTTTTACTTTGAAAAGTCCTCGAATTTCCCATTCCTTTTATATGCATGATAAATGGCCTATTCGTGCACTTATCATAAAAAGTACGGTGTGCAACGAGGGGGGAGTGGCTTTTTCAGACTTTTTCAGACAATCTTCCCTCCTAATTGCACAATATACTACACAATATTGTTCGAGGAATAAAATTTTGAAAACGAAAAAATATGTTTTTTGTAACTAAGATGTTTTCAGTTTTAAAGCCGCGAAGAGAATATTTTCTTCAAATTACCGTACCACACAAGGCGAGATTATACACACTTCATTCCCGCATCCGCATCAGAGAGACAGAGAAGCAGTAGCTGTCACCGATCGGCGATATAGCACACGAGTATACGCCATTTAATGAGATAAAAACATGTTAATAGAATTGATTAATTTACGAAAGCGAGAGATTATGGCTTCTTATCCAGAGTCAAGTTACACGAGGTTTTAGCGCATTTAGCTGCAAGCGACTTTGTGTTAACGCGAGACTCGGCATAGGCGCACATGTGTGTGTGTGTATGAAATCCGAGGTGTGAGCGGGTTAATTCTCTCTGTTTCTCTCTTTTCCTCTCGCTTTTTTTATCGGATAGTCCGATAAAAATTAGGTTCTGCACGATTGATCGGTGCTGGATAGAGGAAGCTAGGCTGAGTTGATTAAGTTTTTCTCGGAGTTGGAGCTTTCTCTCTTTCTGCCGCAGAGGTGTGAAGCGAAATTCGATAAACTCGTGTGCTACACGTGTACAGCCTCGTGTGCGCCGGATTAGGCAGATCCCGTTTTTTTAATTTAATTGACACGTATATAAATTACAAGCTCTGCTATGCAAAAGAGTGCGAGCCTCGCTAATTAGTCACGTCATCTCCCAAAGCTCCACAAATCACACCCACCCTGTATCTGCATCTGATAAGTGTAGGTCGCAGTGGCGGACGAGGGCGGCGGTGGCGGGCAGATCGAATACGTCGCTCCCGACAGCGTCTGCACGTAGTTCTGCTGTTGCTGTTGCTGTTGCTGCTGTTGCTGCTGCTGCTGCTGCTGCTGCTGCTGCTGCTGCTGCTGCTGCTGCACCTGTTGCTGGACGTGCATCGGATGGACGACGGATCCGTGAGGCAGAGTTTGACTACGAGCCGCCGCTGCCACTTGGAACTCCTCGCTCTGATGGAGGTGAAGGTGAAGCGCCGCGCTCGAAGTGGCCTGTGACAGAGTCGAGTGAGGGCGAAGAATAGAATTAACAAACGTGCTGCTAAAGTAAACCGGAACTGGGTGAGAGGCTGCTTTGATCTGCGTATAGGAGGGAATTCGATCGCAATCAACGCCCTCGGTAATGGACGATAATCGATATTAAATTTCTCGCGTATAGTCAATATTACAGGGAGTTTGAATTATTTTGCATAGCGGGCGGAATTTCAACTAGCTAATGGATTTTAGCAACTTTCATAATTGCTGGCTGTTTGGAAATGTGGAATACGCTCCAATGGAAAACTAGGCCTGCGAGTTATTCAAACTCTCATTAGTATTATGAGAGCTAATTTCAATGTACAATTTACGCTGCCACAAATTTTAACTCACCGGTATCGTCGCGGGCCTCACGTAGTATCTCGGCTGCTGCTGCTGCTGCTGCTGCTCTATCCTTCCGTTCCGTGGATAAGGATACCTCTCGAGGTGTTCCGCGTAATTCGTGGGCGACGAGTGTGGCGGTAGTATCCTCTGGATGTTCTGGTAGGTCGGGTCGCTGAGTCCGTTGTAGGGCACGAAGTACATGGTTCTGTAGCACTTGGCACCAGCAGCAGTAGCCGCCGCTGCCGCCGCAGCATTGACCGCGGCTGGGCTGACCGGTACCACCCCGGCCGAGTACCCCGTGCTGTACGACGGAGTCCTGTGATTCCTGGGGAGTGTGCTGTAGACTCCAGCAGATGCGACGTCCGTCGCGCCTCCAGCGATTCTGAGCATGCGAGCCGGGTTCAAGAGCGTCCCGCTCTGAAGACCGTTGCGCTGAACGTCCTGCTGCTGGGGCAGACTCCGGGGAAACGTGCTCTCGAGGTAGGACAGCGAAGCGGCGGCTACGGGTCGCTGCTGCGTTTGGTCCAGAAGGGCACCGCCCTCGGCGATGCTCTGATAGATGTCGTTGATCTGCCGCTGCATCGTGTTGATGCGGCTGATGGTGTTGGGGTCCGGGGCGACCTCGTTGGTGTAGGTCACCCTGTAGACGTCCGACGAGGACGACGAGCTGGCGGCGAGCTCGTCCTCGTGGGGTACGTTAGCCGCACACGAGGAGGGAACGCCTGTGCCGGAGAAACTGAGCCTGCAGGCCTCGGGCAGGGAGTTCGCGGCTGCGCTGCGGGTTCGAAGTTGACGGACGATCTCGTTGGTGGTCTCGAACTGGGCCTTGATACCCCGGACCGACGGGCGCCGGTTGAAGCCGTAGTCGTTGAGCTCGTCGTCGTCGTCGTCGTCGTCGCCGGCGTTGTTGAGGTTGATCACGTTCTTCGGAATCTCGATGCTCAGGGCGTTCGAGTCGTTCTTCTGCTGATGCTGCTGTTGCTGCTGTTGCTGGTCGTCGACGTCGTAGCGGCGCTTGATCCGCTCCGTTCGAGACTTGTCCTGCTCGACGAAAGCCAGAAGCTCGTCCGTGGGATCGCCCCCGAAAGCGTCCATCGAGGGACCGGAAGAGGTGGGCGTACCTCGGGTTACGTCCGGGGGCGCCGGGATGCCGTCGTTCAGCGCGTGCTCGATGTCTTCCAGGCTGTAGGAGGACTCGGAGTAGATCGAGTTCCGGTCGGTCGAGTTCATCTTCGCCGGCATCCTTTGGGCGGATATAAAAGACAGGAATCAATTTAGTGACTTGTTAACAATTCAGAGTATTCCTTACGGCTTTTCGGAATTAGAAGAGAAACGTAAACTAGGTAAAAAGAAAGAAAAATAGGTTACCTGTAATAATCCTCACGACCGTCAACGCCACTGGCAGAAACGCACGACAGCGGCGCAAGGCTGGCCAGGAATTGTTTCCTCGCCTCGTTGTTGACTTTGGCGCCCGACGGCGGCTTCATGTTCATCGCGTGCTTGCCCCCGAGCCCGATATCCGGCAGGTTCAACTCCTGCCCGCTGTTATTACTGCTACCGCTGCTGCTGCCGCTGCTGCTCTTCTTCTGCCCGAACAGATCCGTGATCTTCCTGTAGGCCAGATTGCTCGAGTGGTGGTGATGATGGTGCGACTGGACGACGTGGCTGCTCTTGGGCCTCTCCTCGCCGGACGGCGACGTCCTCACGGGCAGCTGGTGCGCCTGGTCCTCGTTACCCTCGCCGATCGACCTGCCCATGAGGCCGTTCACAAGCGCGTTGTTGTTATTGCTGTTGCTGTTGCTGCTGCTGCTGCTGCTGCTGTTGTTGTTATTGTTGTTGTTGTTGTTGTTGTTCTGGGCATTGATTCTGCCGGTGTTGTTGTTCTCGGAGGCGCTGCTGTCGGCCGTGTCCTCGTCCTCGTCGACGCAGGTCAGCTGTCGGATGCGCTCCTCCAGGGTGAGGTCCTTGCTGCGCAGGTTCTTCTTCTTGAGGGTGCCGCCGCCACCGCTGCCGGCCTCGTACTTGCAGATCAGGCTGCGCCTCAGGGCGTTCCTCTCGATGGTGCGCTTGATCGAGGAGTCGCTCTCGGACGAGTCGGAGCGGCTGCCGGCGCCGATTTTCGAGCGCTGCTTCACCGCGTCAAACAGCCGCAGGCTCTCCTGGGTGATGAGGAACTGCTGGCTGTCGACGGCGTCCTCCAGCGCCGAGTCCTCCAGATCCGTGGAGACGCTCTTCACCGGAGCCGGCGGCGGGGAGATGAATCTCGGGTCGGGGAACAGCTGGCGAACCGCCGAGTTGGGCTTGAGACTGTTGGAGACGAGGGACGAGACGCTGCCCAGTTTGAAGGCCAGGGACAGCTCGGTTGGCTTCTCCTGGGGCTGGTTGCCGGCGTCGTCGGACTTGACGAGGCTGCTCTCGCCGTTGGGGGTCGAGTTCTTGTCGGAGGAGTCGAGGGACTTCAGGTGCGAGCTGTCCGCCTCGTCGATCGCCGCCCGGCTCGACGTTTCCTCCTCGCTGATCTCCCGGACGATCCGACGCTCCGTCACCGTCGTCATCGTGATCGTCTCCACGAGGTATCGCTGCTGCACATCTGAAGAGATTTTGCGGGGGAAAAACGGTCTGCGTTAATAACTCCGTTAGACTAGCTTATGAGACGAGTAGAATCTGACCGATCGAGCCCGGTCAGACGGTATCGACGAGCCAAGGCGCGCTAGACTTCCCGGAGTCGATGGACCGTCATCCGGACGACAGAGAGGCGTGCGAAACTGAAACGTAAAGTCGCCGGAAAACGAAATTTCGCGCTCAAAGCAACTAACCGAAAGAGTAAGCCCGTAATCGATCAAAGTTTTCAGTTCCAAGCAAGCGGAGAACAAACAACAACGGATTTCCGAAAGCCCGGAGGACGTGGCATCAGCCCCGAAAGTGGAAACTCGCGCCATCAGCTCGTTCGAGACCCGTATTATTTGCATCAGGCTAGGGATACGGGGAGAGCAAGCTTGATTGGCGCCTTTGTTCAATCTCTGCTCCTTCTTCTTCTTTTTCACGACGTTTATCCCAGCGATGCGGCTGCAAAGCTTAACAATCGCCCGAAGATTTTCGAGCTCGGAGATCCTGTAAATTTCGAGTCGCTCACTTCTCGATAAGAATAGACTCTAATACTCCGAGATGATTTTTTACCCGTCGCTTCGAGATAACAGCCTCTTAAGAGCTTTCGCAATACTCTCAGCTAGAGTACGGCGAGACACGGCGGAATAAAGCACAGCGCGAACCGCGACGGATCTGAGATCCTTCTCCGCGAGCTTTTCTCCGTCTCTTCCCCGCCGGTAGAGGGTTTCAGCAGACGGAAACGAAAATTCAGCGATTACGCCATTACGTCGTTCGAGGCCCAGTTTTCCGCTGGAAGTGCGCGCGGGGCTCAGTTAATTTTCAAAAAGCGCGATTTCGAGCGGAATTTCATTTTTTCCCCATCGATCGAACTTCAATTTTTTTCCCCCGGAAACCGGACGTCGAACGCTCCCGTGCGTTCCTGAAAAAATGAAATTGAGCAGAAGCGCGGAGCGATTGGTTTTTTTCCTTTCCGGAGTGAGAAATTTTTGTCCGCGTCGCTCGAAATAAAAGTTTCTGAAAATTCGAGCGTGTGTACCATATACTGCATATAGCTGGCGGAAAAAGAACACGTATAATATGCTCGCGCGAGATGGAGATGTCATATACGGGCTCGTTGTCTGGGCGCATTCCTCGGGAGTATGCACGCGCGGAAAGAAACCCGAGCGGCTGTTATGAAAGGGGACTCGGATGATCGCGTGTGTGCCGCGATGGGAAAAGAAGAGCTGCAGAGAAAGAAGAAGAAGAGGAAGAGCTGGGTATATGCGCGAGCGAAGGCTGCTGGTACCTGGCGTCGTCTGCTGAGCCTGATCGATAGTCGCTTGGAGTACGTTGCCGGCCTCCTCGGAACTCGGCTGATCCTGCGAGGCGCTGCGCTGCTGTTGGGCGCTTTTCGACGAGTCCTCCTGACGCTGAGCGAGACTCGACGTGGCTGCGCTGCCGGAGACATCCTCGCCGCTGCAGTTCGCGTTCGCAGCTTCTGGAATAACGGAGTTGGGATTTAAATGTCGGCTTGGGCTTGTTGTCACACCTATACTCCTCATGTGATGGATTTTGCGCAGGGCTTAGCGAGCTGAGGGGAGCTTTCGCTGATGGACGAATTTGCGCGGTTTCGGCGTGAAATATGTGATTATGTTGAGCCTCCGCATAAAGTCATGCGCCGAAATGTATATAACGCGTTGTGCTCCGCTGCGATGTAATAATCATAATTGGCTTATATATGCCTTCATGACGGCCTGTATATCAGGCTGTTCGGATAATTCACCCCGAAATTCACGAACTCACGTTAGCATACATTTTTATACTTATTTTCAATTTTCCTTATTCGAATAACGAGAAAAAGGTCGAACTTTCCCGACGACCTCCTCGCGCTTATGTATGAATAAACCAGCTGGGGGCTGCTGCCTCCATTACTCGGTACATCAGAAAACGCCACTCGCGGAGAGTTTCATAAAAAGCGCCGGGGAGAGGTGCTATGATACTTTCCCCGCACGTCCGCGCGTCTGACCAGACGCGGCCGTTTCCACTTTAATATACACAGATTTATTTGCCTCCGTGAGCCGAATCTCGCGCGCGAGCAGCTTCCACAAATCATTATTTTAAGCTTCGCGCTTCCAAGACAAAATATCTCGCTTCTATATATTATATAACTTCGGAAGCGCAAACAACGATCCTGTAATGTAATATAACTTGTTGCGGTACCGTCCACATACCGCGAACTATTAAGTATTCCGTCAACGCTGCGCAGTGGATATGGTTACTTGGTAAAGTGCATCGTCGCGGGGAAAAATGTCCGTTCGAATTTCCCGCGAAATTTGCGACGAGGAGGACGTTAGCAAGTTCGGCTAGATCCTAAACGCGATTTTTCCTTCCAGCCCTTATACGAAGTTTGGCCTACTTTAACTTTGCCGGCCCGCTGCAAAAGTGGAAAAATTGATTCCAACATGTCGAGAAGTTCGAATTTCGCGCTCTGACTTCCATAGAGGCAAGGATATAGGGGGTGAGAGAGGGACTTGGATCTTCCTTATCGAATTGGAAATGCCGGCAAAAATACGATATGAATTCCGCTTTATCTAGCCGACGACGTATAAGGTTCTCCATATCCTCTATGTATAAAGTTAATCCTCTGACTTTTTCGATTAGATTTTTTTCACTATACAGTACTCCATTAGATCGCGTTGATTCTGGAAGTTTTAATCGCGTGATTATTCCAGATATACGTTCGCGGCTCGCAGAGGAAATTTTCAGGTTGCAAGCATACACTCGGTGCATTATTGTGATTAATTCTTCGTTTTTGCATACGACGACTATATTTGCATGTTTGCATCTCGCGCTGCCATTCATTAGCTGAAATTCATCGTGCTTTTTCCGAGCGCGAAAAAGTTTTCGAGGCTACTGCGTGTCGCAGAAATTGAAGATAAGCTCGAGTACACAAGTCCGATGATCACACTGTAAAAAATCCGCCGAAAAAAGCACGCAACCGCAATTCTAGCCTCCGAGCGACAAACGGCTCCATAAATCACGGCTAAATCGACAAGCTCCACTGCAATGTATATACATTCGCGTATATCTCACTTCATCAGGCACACTCGCAGATACACACTGCACGAGAGAGTAAACGCCTCGCAGTAATCTGACGCCGAAGTAGGTTACATTCTCGCGTGAACTCCGCGGACTATATGCTCCTCTGTCACAACATCGCAGAAGAAACAACAACAGCGGTAGCAGCAGCTGCAGCAGCTATACGTACGGCTCTTTTCGCGCTTCGTCCTGTATTTGATGCTCGCCTCCGATTTCATGCCGACTGACGGACTGACAGCTGGATTCGTTCCATCGTGTGCGGCTCCGTGTACTGTCGCTGCTGCTACGCTATATACCCGGCGCTGCTCTTGTTCTTATCGGAGGAAGAGAGAGAAGAGAGCTGCGGTTATCGTTATCAAACGGCGACGCGGTTTATCGGAGTAGCCGAGCGGAGCGAGGACAGGTATAGAGACACGCACCTGTGTGTCAGTGTCTGTGAGGAGAGTTCATGGGAAAAAGGTCTGTTTGAATATGCGGGTTAGTTGCGGTTGGTCTACTGTTGTCTATGATGGAAATTTCACGGCGACTGGTTTTTTGGTGTCCTGAGTGCTCGGAGTAGTCGTATAAGTGGCTAAATGGATTCCCACTGTTTTTCAAAAAAAGTGGAACAATTGTACGTAGTAAAATAGAACGATTTGCACTATTTCAGCGTTAAAAATTATTCGAAGCGCAGTTTCGCGCGCGCTTTTTCCGCGCGAAGGTAAAATATAACGATGATTTAAAGCAGAAGATCCCCAACGGATTCATCCAGGTGAAATACAGTTCAGGCTTTTTCATCTTCTGCGCATGACTCTAACGTGTCGTATACGTAGCGCCAGAGGTTACGCGCGCTATGGTGTTCGATCATTCCTGTAGTCCAGGGCAATTTCCCTTATGCTGAACCCACTGCCTATACGTGTACTCTATCTCTAGAAATTGACTTGCGCATCGGGTCAAAGGGTATAGGAATTCATGCGGTTCTGTCGCATACATGAGAATTTTCGACTCGAAAATTTGGTCGCTGCAGTTCTCGTCGATTGGAAAATCGATTATGTGGCTTTGATAATTGCTGAAGAATCGAGCTCAGCCGCCTAATTGGAATAGAAGAATAATGAGATAAATAATTTTGCTAAAGTGAACTTTTCTTAGACCGAGTGTAACGAAAAATCCACTTAGCCCTTAGCGGAATATTTCAAAAATTTTCAAAATTTTCAATTTAGGTCACAAATGAGAGTTAACATTTGCAGTTGACGACAAAATTTTGTCAGCGAGCAAACAAATGTTTTTCGAGTATCCATGTATCTCACCAGGTGCAAAATTCAATTCCATCGAATAGGATATTCATCACCTCGAGCGTGTACAGTCGGATCCTATGCACAATACCCGCGTCCAATACGTCTGCGTCGTCTATATAAGAGATCACGACAAGATCACACGTCGATTCTGCAAGTGACGAAAGCTGGTAGGCGTATACAGCTCTCTATACACAAGTTGTGCAATCAAACTGCGCACACCTATAGTAAATCTAATTTAGATATAGTACATTATGAGTCCGCAGAGCGCAAAGAGAACAATTTTTCGTTAACAACGGTTACCTTTAACGACCTTTTCATTGTACGCACTTTCCCACTGATACGAATCACTGCGTTTAAACAGTTGCACAAGTCGCGCAAATCTACGCGAATTATGACTATAATCACAGGTTCTCCTGATTCTCGTTGCTTAATTGTAATTGCTCAATACCCCTCCGTACGTTTTAACGAAAATCCGTAGAGTCTATGAACACACCTCGACTGATTTCCAAACAGTAGTCTTCGATTAGCTTGTCAATGCCTCGATGACAGCTCGCAATCAAAAAATTCCTTTCACACACGCTCGCGTGTCCTTCCCACATACAAGTATACCGAGCGACAATAGGAACTACAACTCTTTCTCCGCAGCAACAAAAGAGCCAAGGAGCACAGAGCTCGAAAATTCGTTCTCAGGAAAACGAACGAACGAATTCCAAGAGAAAATAAAGGGAAATACTGCGCGGCAGCAGCAGCAGCAAAGTCAGGGAATAAAGGAGGAGCATGAGTCCCGGCCCTCCTTTGTGTCTGTCTCTCGCAGGCCGCTTAATATGCCCGGCGCGAAAAACTCGCGCCCGCGCATACCTTTGATATATATATATATATATATATATATATATATATATATATATATATATATATATATATATATATATATATATATATATATATATATATATATATATATATATATAATACCCACCCAATATATGATACCCACCGGAGGGAGGTGTGTGTAATATGTATAGAGGTAAACGCACGCGTGCCGCGAAATTCGGGACTTTGGAAAATAGTTCATCGGAGCAAAAAGAGCTCGCATAGCGGATTATTGTTTCAACAATTGCCAGGAATGCTCGGCGCCCTTATTCGCAGCCGGGATCAAGTTGTTGGAAATTCCGAGTAGCATTTCGGCAAGTAATCAAGCTTCTGCCACAGCAGCAACCTTTCCACGATTCAACGCCACCCGCGAGAAAGAATGAGTTCCCGCCAAATCTATATAATGTAACTAATTTATCAGCAGCCTTTTGTTGCAATACGCGTCGTGGCAGGGTATGCATCATCGCGACGAGGTGTGAGAGAGAGAGAGAGAGAGAGAGAGAGAGAGAGAGAGAGAGAGAGAGAGAGAGAGAGAGAGAGAGAGAGAAAAGGGACAATGAGAAGTGATATAGCGCGAGTGGCTTTGTGGAGAGCGCGTATGCACATGTGCGAGGTACGATATTGAAAAAGGCGTGTGCGCGCGCGCGCGCGTGAGCTATTCCTTTGACGCGGCAGCAGCTCTTTCTCTCATTGACACGACAGCGGCGACTCATCTGCATTGTGATAGAAGGGTTTTGCTGACGCGGCTTTGACTTTTGGCAGCGGATGAGAAAATTCGAAAATTTTTTTTCAGCGCAAATTTACATGACGCCGTTGCGGGGGGTGATGGGTATCGATTGATTTTACAGCGGGAATATCCGCGGCATCAAAGAAAGTATTAAAAGCATTGTGGGGAGATGGTGTATTCGAACCTGTATATAATAACTGCGTATAATACTTGAGTCCGTTGGCTACGCATAACGCGAGGAATATATTCATAGATTGAATATATGCGCTTGTTTATTTATGTTTGCTCGTCTTATTTTGAATTACTGATTTCACTGCGACGTTGCAGTATACCTGATGAATTGAAACTTTTCTATACGCTCTGCTACGATAGGTTGCGAATGGGTATGCATGGAAAACAAAACAGCTCGCTGGATATTGATCCATATGCAGCTCTTTTTAATTAAAATTTTTTTTCTGCGGTGAAAATATACGTGCATAATTCGCCTCATCGATTTCCCATAATCGAGTCAACGTCCGCGCTGAATATATTGAAATTCCGTATATAGTGGTACGTACACGATGTAATCATTTAAATAAGTAAGCGTAATAATTGATTTTCAGACCAATTACGACGATATTGATTAACGGTCTCGCTGTGAGAAACCTTACAGAACCAATTTAAATTAAAATATTGTTGTTGCTAAAATTAATAAAAAACGAACTAAAATTAAATGTACCACTAGAAATTCCAGAGGATAAATCGATGAATTCCCACATTCTGCCGCCGCCGACAAAAAGCGAATGAATAAAAGCGAAGTACTTGAGCTTCGTAGAAATAACCGCACAAAAAACGAAAAGAAAAAAAATCAATTCCCTACTCTCTAAAAAAACACTCCATTTCACACTTCAATCCTCTCATCATGATTTTGAAAAATAAAAATCCGCATCAACAGGCAATCCGACGCACAATAAGGCGCCGACGAAATCGAAGCTTAGGATAAAAATAAAGTAAATCCGCCACGCAGAGATAATCATCCCTCAGTCGCACAAAAGCTCCGGATAATTCACTTCAAACGATCTTCCCGGAACATCTTCGACACAAGTCCCGTTCCCTTGGCGACGATATCCAATAACGAGTAAACATGTCCCTCTCTTTCCTCTATCGTGGCCGCGAGCTTGAGATGAGATGTATCGGCTTGTTTCTTCCAGAGGATTTCGCCGGATTCAATTTGGAAAAGTGCGCGGGAGAAGCTCCGTATTTGTATTTCCCGCCGAAAATTTAAACACAGAGCGGGAGAGCGAGAATTTCATTCCAAGATGATAAAGTTAGCTCGTAATGCGTTTATGCTCGACACTGGTAATGTATACGCAAATGAACGAGTAGCTGCAGTTACACAGCGTAGCTCGATGTAACTCGCTTAGCATGTAAAGTTCTCCGAAGGAAGTTTTTGTTTTCCCGATTAAATATACAATATGCATTTATATCATATACATATATAATCCTTTCTATTACAAAACAACTCAGCTTCGTACAAGAAAACTGAATTATCCATCATCTTTCGGTCTCGCGACATTACCTCCCCTATACGATCAGAAAAAGCACAACGATACATCCTTTCCCTCCACCCGGTATAAATCAATCCGGCAAAAAAAGCTCGCCGCTCAAGGAATATCATTTCTCTCCCCGAAAATAGCACGAAATATCATCGTCCCACTCTCTCACACGCATACACACACACACGCACTACACATGCGCGCCGTCGAATTGTCGTTCCCTTTTCACGGCGCATTAAGCTCTCGCGTCGCGCACGTGTGTTGCAGCGCGCCGATAATAAAGCTCTCGCGCGTTCGATATTTCCCGCGGCGGGTGAACGTACCGGACAAGTGTGTGTGTGTGCGTGTGTGTGTGTGTGTGTGTGTGTGTGTAGAGGATCGCGTGGACGCGAAACTCGGCTAATGGGTTGTGTGCGGAGATATACACACGCTCTCATTCTCTTGATATTCTTTTGTTTTCGAAGAGGATCTTCGTGGGGCTTGTTTTTCTTTTTCCAAGCTGAGCTTTTCTTCGCAGGATTTGGTTGAGAGGGTATAGATTGGGAGTAGGTAGCTTGCGAGGTGTTTGAACGAGTCGGAGATTCGTTTGGATATTGTTGAGTGCGGGTTGGCTTCTATTGAAGTTGATCGCGATGCCGTAACTCTGAGCTCGTCGAGAAGTTGGAAAAAATTAAAGTGTTAGCTATACTGTACAGTACTTATACTCTACCGGTGAAAGTTTGAGTGGACTTGTTGGAGCGAAATGAATTGGTTCTTTGCGAAGTGCCGGCAGTAAATTCGAGGAGTAATCGATACATGAACTTAGCGAAAGATCACGATTTTTAGCCAAAAACGTATACCTTCGAAAGAAATTTTCAGAAAATATAACGTGTACAATTATCGAAAGCTTTGAAACTTTCTCGCGATGAAAAAACTAGAAAAGAGCCGAGTATTTTTGCACCTTTTTCGAATTAAACTCGGACGAGAAAAAAGCTAACGACTCCCAAGACGATATTGAAATCGCAATCGCTCGCAAAGCGAAAACCATTTTGTCATAAACGAAGAGATAATAGCTCTTTAAACATTCGAGTGAAGCGGAGAGCCAGAGAGCAAGTTTTAACGAAGTTTTAATAAACTTCTTCTACCGGCCATCGTCTGCTATTTCTCTTTTTAACGTTCAACAACTTCTCCGCTGTGTATGAAGTACAAAGCAGTATATACACCAGCAAATACGCTGCTCTGCTCCGAGGCAGAAATGAAGAAAAATGAGAATTGTGTATATACGTACACGCACATGTGTGTGTTTTATCGGAAGATATGTAGACTCGGAGCACACACAAATCACGCAGCTCGAGAGAGAAACCGCATAATTTCTCGGACGTTATTTAATGTGATTTTAATACCCGCGGAGACCTTGTGTGCGGGCTCTCTATTTATTGCGTCGAAAAATTGCAAAGTTAATCTGTAATACGCTTTTTGGCCGGACTCCAGATTAGTTTTGCCGGGCCAGAAAAATGATAGGAGAGCTTGTACCAAAAAATTGAGGTAGCCGTGTGCCATGAAATATTCCCGAGGAAATTCTTCTTCCGAATTTTGTTACTTTGTACGTATACGGATTGAGTGAGTTTCTTATTTTTCAAGCTCAGTTTTCCTAAAGTTTGACAAGTTTAAAATCGTAAATACTATTCAAACGGAATGTTTGCTTTTCAACCACGCCGACAAAAATATATAGTAACCATTACCAGAATTTTACTTTAAACTCTAGCAGTATAGGGACACAACTCTATTTTATAGTAATTATTACTAAAAGATTTATAGTAAAAACTGATGAATTTATAGGAAAAAATTCGGACGAAACTTGATTATTTAGTTTAGAAATCGATGATTTTTTACTATATCCGAATAGTAAACTATAAACAGACCCTACCACAACCTGACAAAGAGAGCCGAAAAATTTTACTAAAAAAGTGTAGTAACGATTACAAAAATATTGCTACAATTATTATAAATTTTGTGATCACTGCCATGTTTCAAATTGCTATTTTTCTCAGTGCAATCAAATCGCTTTATTAACTGTTTTACAACCCTGGTTAGAAATGTCCAAGACGCACATGGTCAATATACCACTGGCCAAGACATAAAAAGGACAAAAAGTCCTCTACAATCCGGATTGGACTCTTACTGACAATCCAGAAAAATTTAAATACTCGACGAATCTACCAGACAATGACAAAAGAGATACATCCAGACTAAACGGAAGATACTGGTGGGTGGCTAACGACGCAAAGCACATAGAAGAAATAAGAGGAGCAGAAGATTATCAGAGCAGCAGGCAAGCTGCAAGATAGCAGAAACGTATAACGACTTAAGCATATTACCTAAAATCAGTAAAAGTATAAGTGAATAAATCACTAAGTGTACATAATCAAAATAGTTTAGTTACTATTTGTGTTTCATTTCTTAGTTATAGTCTCGAATAGTACATGGAAGGTTTTGTAACCTGTTTATACCTCCCACAATATGTAACTGTAAAATTGGTTTAAATAAACAAAAGTTAAAAAAAAAAGCTAAGCGGCTATCCTTGTGCAGGGCTCGGGTTCGAGTCCCCGGTCGGTCGAAATTTTTCGGATGATTTTTCGCATGCAAATCATTGTTTTATATACTTTGCTGCCTGCTAGTAATGATTTTTCAATTCTAACCTCGAATCGCCATTAACCACATGCACCTGTGTCGTGTTATTTGACCAACTATCTTCGGAAATAAATAGTTAAGAATACTCGATCTAAAAACTGCCAACGAACTAGGATAAAATCGTTACATCTTGTAACAAAAACTAACAAAGAAAACTACGAAGTTCTTGAATTGACAACTTTAGAACTTCCAAATAACTTCGATTCCGTTTTTACCAAGGAATATTCGGGCATCACCTTTTTTGAGAGATATCGTATCCACATTACCTCGTATTCCGAGTTAAACCCAACCCTTACGTGGTATAAGTACTATCATGTAATTGCGCGGAAGCCGTGTAGGTGTACAGACTAAAGGCGTAGTTAATGTATTTTAACGCTTAAAGAGCATATCTCATTTGCTATATACAGTATATCAGAAGCTTTTGAAAAAAATGGAAAAATTGCCGCTGCTAATTTATTAGCATGTATAGATTTCTTAGAATCGTATATAAATACTTGATGGAATTTCTCGACAGAAACTTTACTTGTATTGTATTGCGATATTATATATCGATCGATAGGTAATTTGATTTCGACCTTGTATTATTTTGTAATAAATTATGAATCCTGTGCAATTGACTTGTGACAATCTTGTGACAACTTTTTTAAAAACTATATGTGTTTGAAGCATATCTATTAGTATAAAAGTGTCCTTCGAAGCCCAAAACTTAAGTAAGTCTGCTGTAGCTGAAAAATGAAAATCCTAAATTTTGGCCTTCGAAGAAATGTCATACCTGATAATATGGCACATATAAACGTGGTTTTATGTTTCTTATACATTATACCTGAATATATTTAATAGTTTATTCATTTTATGAACAATTTGGGAAAAATATAAACAAAAAATTGAATTTTTCATTTTTTGACAATTTAAGGTGTATCCATCCCCTTAAATATTGTTACGCAAATTTTACTTGAAAAAAAAAGTTTTTAAATCTAAATTTCTCAAAATTTGTCACGCGCATGTACCCAATTCTCTTCATCGGACAGATCGACTGCTTAACTTTACGCACAAGCACGTACAAAAGTCCGCCTCCTACTCTGATTTAATAAATTCATCGCCTCCACCCTCGCCGTGAACTATTCCCGCAAGTAGTTACAAAACGCGGCAGTGGCGGCGGCGGACGGTATAATCTCAAACAGGCCGTAAACTTGCAACGCAATAACAGATCGCTGGCGCGGATCCACAAGGGCTACACAACTTGCGGATGTGTGTAATACGGTAGAGCCGCGCGATTTGCGTGGGAATACACGCATTATACGCCGTGTGTACAGTGTACGCGACGCAGAGGAATTATTCGTTATCTCGTTCCGTTTTTTCGCGTCCCATTATACGAGCTGTCCTAATGGAACTGCATGGCCAGTAGTGTTGCTGTTTCTGGTACGTACGAGATGGCTTTATGTGGGTCGCGTTTGGATTGCCGGCTTTTTTCGCTTACTCTCTCGTGTGTTTTGTCGATTAACCTGAATTATACTATTAAAATCTTGAGTGAATTTCGCAGTCGTGTTATAATTACAAGTTTTAATTATTAAAATGGAATGATTTAATTTCCGCTTAACGAATTATTCAATCCACGTATCATGTACGAGGGTACAGCGCAAAGCGAATTAATTAACGAGAATACCGCAGCGTATATACGTAAGTAAAAATAAGCTCGAAGAAAATTAAATTCTCCCCCGGAAAGGCAAATTTTTCGCGCCGAGGACATCATCCGCGATCCAATAAACGCCAGAGCGTCGACGGATTCCTCCTTCTCCGCAATTGTTTGCGATTTGAAACGTACTCGACGCAGCTGAGCCCTCTGAATGCTAATGATTTTTCAGCGCCGAGGCTCAGCTCTCGCGTAGGCATTACAAATGCCCCCGCGATTTAATGACTCCTCGAGGCGTCGTCTGCTTCATTTTTCTCGCGCGTCGAGTCTTTCCCACGAGGGTTTCTTTCTCTCTTCTCGCTTTTTTTTCCGCGCGGTAGGGATTTGCAAGTCCACGCGATGCTTTTCGCGGAATGCGTGCGACTGTTCGAGATTTTGTCTTTGACGCGGGCGCTGTGTCTGTCATGCAAATTTGAATCGCGTGAAGCTCTGCAGCCGCGAGTTCCACGATAATGGGTCTGGAGGACTATAAACTGGTGTGTGTTTCAAAGGGTTTATAAAAAAAATGTATTCGACGCAAAAACTATTTTAAACGCGCGCCTGATGAACGCAATCTGCATGATGAAGCATCTGAAATTGGTCGGTAACGAGTCAATTTTCAATGTCGTTGAGCACGACACAATGAGGCAGCTCGCTGTTTCTCACGTGCATTTTCTTCTCCTCCTTCTCTGCTCTCGCATCGTGTTATATACCGAGTGCACAAGTGCACTATACGCTGCAGCTCCCGGAGGATTAAAATTGATTTTTATAACAACGAAGCGCGGAGCATACATTACACACACTTCCCACCTTGGAACAAACTCGTAAGCGCAGTTTTTTCCTCTGCTCGCGTTTTCCGCCGGATTTTCGCATAATGATATTGCGCGAGTGCGATTATTATACGCGGGGCTATCACGTTTGAAAATTCGCGTCCCGGGTCAGTCAGTGGAAAAGGGTACAGGCAGGTAAAATTTTGCACTTATTTGCGTAATGTGGTTTGATGGGTCGGTCGGTGTATTAATCAACCGCTGGCGTATTGCAAATCGACTCGATTTTCATGCGTTGCAATGAATTGTTCACTTACATTTATACGGGTACAGTATATAGAAATACCCGTAATCGAACAAGCGAGAAGAGAAAAAAGCAATAATCCATAATTAGCTTCATCTGCAGACTGCCAATGAGGAGAAGGAATCTCATTGTCTCTCTTTACGCCGTTCGACTCGGCATCTATAGAAAGATTTTTCCTTGCATCGCAATAACGAGAGAGAAAGAGAAATACGTTCCGAAGGTCGTATAGTTTCACGCCTCATCCTCGACTCGGAATTATCTCCTGCCAACTCATCGCTCGATTGTCACGATTCATATAAGCCCGTCTGCGTATTCTCTACTCTGAATCCCCGCGCGAAAAAGCATCCTCGGCCCGAAAATTAAAACAACTCTCCTTATTCATGTCACGTTCTCCGCGGCTCTCCCTCTCTCTCTCTCTCTCTCTCTCTCTCTCTCTCTCTCTCTCTCTCTCTCTCTCTTTCTCTGCACCTATGAATCAGAAATCAGAGTCGAGCATTGAAAAGGGAAGCTTCTCTCTCTCGGCCCAATTTCCAGAGGTGCCTATACGTATAAACGCGGTATAGACTCGGGCTAGTCGATGCGGGTAATGGGTATATCGGTGCTGGAATGGACCGGCGTTATGCGAAGTGCGCAGTGAAGCATCGAAGATATTTGCGGACTGCCAGAGGACGTTCCGAGGTTTTTGGAAGACGCGTGTGTATGTGTCTGATCGGATATCGTGTGTCCTTGGGATATCTTTCGGTATCTCTCTCTCTCTCTCTCTCTCTCTCTCTCTCTCTCTCTCTCTCTCTCGGGATGCCGTGTTTGTCATCGGTGGGATTATTTTTAGAGGAGTTTTATACTCCGAGGACGGAGATAATGTCACGGCGCTCAGCCGTTATACCTTTTTTGGCCATTTGGCCATTGCTTTCGGCGTGAAATATTTCCGCTATTGTATATTTGGTATATTATTCGAAACTCAAAAAGGGAGTTCAAAAAATAGTATTTGAAATTCAGAGGACACAGTATAGCTGAGTTCCGAAAATTAGTGCAATTTGCTTCAAAGCCCCGACAATAAGTCGTTGTAGAATAGCCGCTGGCAGCAGAGTATGTAGTCAATAAAAACGTTCCATTTTACTTGTCCTTTCAAATATATATATATATATATACACACGCGCGCGCGCGCGCGCACACACACATCGGACATCGATAAAAGTGAAGTGGTCCGGCGACGTGTCCTAAGCTGGGTCACTCGGAACTTGGTATCGAAGTAGATTGAGGACAACTCTGCTCTCTCTCTCTCTCTCTCTCTCTCTCTCTCTCTCTCTCTCGCCCTACGTCAGATTTCTCGAAAAAGAAAAACACGTGTCGAGAGTCTTTTTCGGTAATTTCTCAGCCGCTGATCGATACCTCTCAACCTCGATATAGTTCACGATGTTCGCGGCTATGAGTCCTTTTTTTTCGTCAACTACCAAAATTCCCTGCATCCGAATCGACATGATAAAAACCCGCGACGTTGCCGAGAATTTAAGTATTCGACGGAGCGGCGGCGGCCAGATGTCTGATGCACTGCTTCAGATAGTCGGGGGCTAATTCCAAGCCATACATCGTCCGACCTTAAACCGCAATCTGCGGCTGCATCGCGACGACACTGAACTGCCGTCCGCTCGGTCGCGCTAGAGGAGTCTTTGATTTTCGTCGCGCCACTATACTCCTCTACACACACGAATATACATACTCACTCTCTCATCTCCGCGAAATTGGGTCGTTTGCTAATTAAGGCTAGCCGATGCTAAGTGTGTGTGTGCGTGTGTGTGTGTGTGTGTCTGTTTATGTGTAATTATGGGAGAAAAAACGCGCAGTCGAAACGCCGCCGCTTGCGAAATTTCGTCGTCACGCGCCAACGGATATGAAAATAATTGCGCGACTAATTAGACAATTAAACTTTCGGTGCTGTGGGAATTCGAGGTGCTTATGACCTGCACGGACTTTTATTCGCCTGTTTCGTAATGTGGCTTGGCCATACACTTTTTTTAATGGATTTTATCGCGACAAACGGAGCGTCTTTCATCGAAGCTGTATGAAGATATCTGACACAGATTCGCTAATGTATCCAACCGATCGTTGTGCAGACAGTTAGAAATCGATCGTTTTCTCGTTTGCAGAGAGCGACCTTTTTCACGTTTCACGTTGCATATTTCATACAAATAACTCAAAATCAAATAAAAAGTGCATACAGCCAAAGAGTCCTCCGATCAAAGACACTCCCACTCCAGATCCCTTTGTTTGTTCGGCAGTATACAGCTGTCCCTCGCGTTCGTCCAGTGTCCATATTATCGGACACGTGTGCATCGCGCAGAGCAGCGCCGGCGGCCGAGTGAAAGAGCTGACTACTCACTCGCGCGAGGCGTACACACACACGCACACACACTATCTCTCTGTCTTTCTCCCACACACGCCGGAAGCTCAGCCTAGCGTAACTCCGGTCCTTGCCCACCTTCTCTCGCCACCCCCGTGCATGTGTGCGTTGCTGCACTCGAGGCTTGGCGCTTGACTCTTTTTTTTCCAGGTGAGGCTCCTTGACTCTCTTTCTTTCTTTTCTCGCGTCGGGGAAGCAGCGGAGGGCAGGAGAGTATAGGAATTATATCTCGTTATACGGTGCTTTTTTACCGAGTCCGATATTTATTTTCAAGAGCGAGATGCAGGATTATACCCGAGTGGACTCGCGATGTTTTCGAGCGAGTTGCTCGGTTATATACCCGCGAGCGCGATATGTATAAAGTGTATTCGGTTTAATTGCAGGCCAATGAGAGAACTCGCTGGAAATCGGGGCAAGTGCATTTGTTATTGTAACGCGCGCACGGAAAAAAGCGCACGAGGAGAGATTCTATACTCTCATTTAGCTCTCCTTGTTCATTCGCTATGTATAATGCTTCTTCGCCGGTTCGTGCCGGTAATTACTTTGTTTGTTTAAGAGAAAGTGACGTCTCGCGACTCGCGAGGCGATTGTGAGGAGCTGGAGTGCGACAGTCTGTGACACCCGGAGACGTCGCGCTTTTTCATAAATCGATCGCGCTTATATGCGCTTCATCGTCGCGTCATCGTCTGCAGTACAAGTTTTATTACGTAAGAGGACACGTTGTGTATTTTCTTCTTCATTGATACTCCGGCGATCGATAATATATAATAATCGATCTTGCTGTGAATGTGTACACTCGCACACGTATACAGAGCGGAGTGCAAGGGTTTCGATTAAAAATAAGCGGCTTCCTCGGGAATTAAGAGCTATAAATAGCTCGTTTCTTTCGCGAGCAATTATAACGCCTCGCGTTCCGTGAATTCTCATTAATTAACGAGCGATTAAAGACGCGCGCTCTAAAAACCTCTATAGCTTGCTCATGAAAATACGGTTGGTACACGATAGTCATCCAGCCAAATCGCTCGGGTCAACCGACTTCCCCCTGAAAATTTCATCCTCGCCGTCTTCCGTTATTACGTACACCCAACCCTCTCTCACCTCGACGACTCGCCCGTAAAGCCAAGACGCGCGCGGGAGAAATCCATATAGGTATAAGGCGTATAGGTACATGGCATACACACGCATACATGCATAATGCATGCACCTGCGCTGCGAGTGCGGGCGGACTGGCGGGTGGGAGAGAAAAACGGGAGCAGGCGAGCGTGACCTCAAAAATTCCCACGACGCGAATACAGCCCGTAAACGCGTAGAATCTCGGCTGGCTCGAGGATGCCTCGTGGCCTTCTGGATTCCGAAGGCCGTAAGGAAAGGAAGCGCCGGACGAGCGACTTCCGCCCTCGCGCGTATAAGCGTGCGCGGGGGGAGCTCATCCTTTCTCTGCGCTGTACGTAAGCGCCGCGATGGGATCGAAAGCGAGGGAGAAAGGAAGGAAGGGTCACCTTGCGCGAGGGAGTCCACGCGCGAATTACCGACTTTTGACCCGCCGCTCCGGCGAGAGAGGGAGCTTTGGCGGTTCTTTTTTCTTTGAGTTCGTCTTCGCTTTTTGTTGCTTCGATCGTGAACGAATACCTGATCGGATGCTAACGGATGGGTGTTCTTTCACAAAGGCAGGATTCCTCGGGATGTGAAACTCACCTGTAACAGAAAAGAGGATAAAGGCATTAGAAGATTATTATCAATTGTTGCCTGCATCGCGATCGCCCGAGCGACTCTTTCGAGTGTTTTTCAAAATTAAACAATTGAACTGCGTGCCCGGAGTGCGACTGTGACATCGCGCAGATTTAATGAAAAATCTCGAGCAACTTTTCCAATCAATTTTCTTTTCGATTAATATGTCCAACGGTCTTTCATAGATGCGCGCCATTCAATTTGAGTTATTAAAACTTTTCAACTCCATTTAATTTAGAATAGTTCAATTAAAAAAAAAATGCAATATAGTCCAATACACAGCGTTGCTCGAGATTAAATATTTTTAGGTGCATCTAATTACGCTCAAAAACTTCGAAGGGGCGTAACGAATCGCTATAATTGCAATGCCGACGTGATGACGTGCGAGAAATAGAGACGAAAATAATTGAGCTTAATTTAACAGACATGATTCCAACTGACGTCATTGTGTGATCATCACGCAAACTTATTTTCGCTATCCTACATTATCGCGAGAAAAATTATTATACAGATGATCTGCCACGGTTTATACAGGGAGATCGGCGAAGCATAAAGAAGCACAGGCTCCGATCGATGCGGTATTTAATTAAAGACATTAGCGCTAAATGGCCTGAACAGTGCACTTTCCCATTCATAATATAGACGCTCGTCAGGAGCACGGTTCATCGAGAAATAATTAATAAAGATTGAAGAGGCGCAGGGATTCCGCGAACTGGAAGAAAAGAGCAGCACTCGGGAAATAGAAGTGAGATGTAAATATGTAGCGAAAAAAGAGATCCAAGAGTGTATCTGAGTGAAAAGGGAAAAAATTGCTCTTTAGTTACATTATATCTTCGGTCAGGTGCAGTACAGACGACTATACCAACATTACTTTTAAATTTAAACGTTGAAGAGGTGGGAGATGGGTAAGTCCTAAACAGTACTTCTTTATTAATGTGCATATTATTATATCGGGATGAAAACTAAGACAATAGGTTAGATCCCGCGATACATTCCTAGTTAGCATGTTTTCTCAGTTTTCACTTTTTGTGCAGGCCCATAGTAAATTATGCAAATGTCGTATCAAGTTAATCAGAGAGGGAATAGAATAACTACCTTGATATCTTTGTATAGTATAGAATACTTGATTATTTTCTTGCTCCTTAATGAACATTAGTTGGCTAAGAATGGAATAAAAAATCTTTACACCCTAATTGGCTTGGCTATTAGCCCTTATGAAGGATTGTAAAGAGCAGATAGTGGGTGGGTCTTAAAGCTCGAAAAATTTTTATTACCGTAAGAGCATCATCATCGTAAAAATGAACTATAGACACTGGAAAAAACTCCTCTTTATAATGGCATAAGAAAACCTGATTACTCGCTGAACTTATTATAATGCATGCTCGTACCGTTTATTTACTTGGATGTTTTTTTCAGTATTAGTATAGATGAAATTTTTCAATCCACCGCGCAAGACAATCTGCACTACGTATATTTCACATCCAAAATCCTTGATAAGCCAATTTTAATCTCCTCAGTCTACGCAAACTAGTCCGTATGTTCGCATGACACCGCAGCCTCCTGCACATATTATCCAACAGCGGCTAATCCATCCCGCCAAAGTTTTTCCACCGGCGCACACATCCGAGCCAGAGTAAACCAATATTGGCCAGAGTCCCGCAGCGAAGCCTCCGTAAAAAAATCCTCGCGCATAACACTCTCCCATCGGTACGTCGAGGCAAAAAGTAGGTAAAAAAGAAGAAGGAATGATTCCCCGACCGCGCAATCGCCTCATCGCTCCCCCATCTCTCTCTCGTATCATCGACCCAGTTTAAAGTCAGTCAGTCAGCGATGCGGCTACCCGCGAAGGTTACTGCACAGTACGACGCGTCGTACAATCCTCGCTTGGCCGCGAGTCAGTGGGTTTCCGTGTTGAGTAACAAGTGCGCGAGTCGAGAGCCGTTCACTGGACCGGCTTATAAAGAGTTATAACGCCGCCTAGCCTTGGACGTGCTGACGCGGAGGGAATATTTTCAAGGGGATGATGGTTTGACGAGAGGGAGATCGATGGGATTTTTGAACTGCGGCGCGGTAGGTTTTCCCTGCTTCCGAGTGATTTATGTGGTTGTGGGTGTAGACGAGAGGCGGACGCCGGGATGAGCGATCGCGATGCTAAACGCTTGGAATTGCAGGCTATTTCGCATTGATTGCTGGAGAACTAGGTGTACGCTTCAGTATACGCGGCCTGCAAAAGAGTTATTAAACGGCTCGATCGATTTTCGATGAGCTTCGATAGGCAATCCCGCTTACTTATTGAATAGAATTAAATGGCTCGTTTCTGCGGTAATTAACTGCTCCGATACAATTATTTCTTCCATCGCGGCCTCGAAGGAAAAACCTGAGCGCACGAGTTTGCATGGAGAAATCGATGAAAAGTTCAACTAATATTACCCGCGAAACACGCGGCGCTTTTATTTTCAACGCCAAGCGCATTTCAAAGGAAGTGCATTCTCTAGCCTCTATACATATCGTTCCTATGTGTATTTATAAGACTCTATTTTACACGAAATCTGCACACACCCACGCGTCGTTCGTTAACGACGAGCCAGTTTCGCCACTCGCAGCAAGCGAATCATTATCCTTTATCCTAGCATTTAAAAAATACAGTGCGCATACCTACTCTTTTCCTGATTCCCGAACGCTTGCGTAAATCAAAAGAAAACGTTCCTCGCGTGTCCAGGCGCGCAAAAGAGAAAGTGCCTGCGACTCGGTCACAATAGACGCGTTATTCCGTTTCTGCGCTCGAGGATTCGCTTTTGCGCTCTGCGCATATAAAAGAAACGCGCTATCGCGTTTGTATACATCGCGCTATAGTCTTTGTATACACACGTGCGCGCGGAGTTTTCTTTCTCTCGGCGAGCGAGTGCAGGTATTCCGTTGCGAGTGGGAAAATTTGCCGGCGCGACGGTGTACTGCGGAGCTCCTTCTTTATTCTGTAATTATACACCGCTGTGGATTGTTGTATATGTGTCGGTGCTGCTGCTGCTGCTGCTGCTGCGTTTGATTATTATATCGAGTGTGGGCGATTATTAGCACCGTAACACGTTGTGCGCTCGAGCTGCGGTGACGAGATGAGTGAGTTATGCACGGTTTCATACTATTGGCTTTTCTTTGTAGGCGTTTACGAGCATCAGGAGTATCAACTCTATAAAATCTAACCTGAAATATATCTATACACGCCGAAGCACAAGGACCGGCTCTCCTCCCCCATCATCAAACTCATCTATACGCCTGAAAAAACAACTACCCGAAACAAACAACTCCGCAATCAAGTGTGTTCCATCCCACCCTACCCACACAGTAGTTAATACGCAAACACGAACGAAAAAGCCCTCCGGAAAAAAACGCACATCCCTCGCTCGTGTATCTACATGAACACTGCAGCGCTGCAGAACAAAACGAACGCGGTTAGCAGCGAGCCGGCAATTAGCGATGCCACTTAATTCTCAGTCGCGCCTGTAGCGGTCCGTGGCTAAATGCGGTCAGCGAAACGAGATGTACGGAGAGAATACATAGTCGTGTATAGCGGCGCCCGGTATGCGAATATACGATGCGGATGCCCGCGCGCGCGTGTGTGCGTGTGTGTAATGCTGTATACCTGTGCGCGAGCTGCGACGTGAAAACTCGCGAGGAGAGATCGAGGGGATATAAAAAAATATATGTTACTGATTTCCAGAGGCCTTTTTTCCACAGGAGAGAGAGCTGCGTGTGCTATAGCTGTCCGATTTCTCCGAGCGAGAAGCTTTGCCTTTTGCGAGGATTTGCTCTTATCTTCGCCCGTGTGTTCATATAAGCTATACATGACCTTATGGGATATGCTGCAGTTGTGTAACGGGTCGATGATTAATTTGTAAGGTGCGGCGATATTGTGATCGCTCTTATAGCTAAATCATCGCATGAAGGATAATCGGAGTCGTTCGCAGTTTTTCCTCTCCGAAACACAAAGGAAACTTCTGAAGGCAGCTTCGCAGCGGTATATCAGCGATCGTTATTCCATCCAGCCATGAGGTCGTATGGTCGTAAAGCGTGTGCATTTCGGGGAATTAGGTGGACCCAGCGCCGAAACTCGAGAGTCCGCTGTGCAGAGTTTCAAAAGCCGAATCGATTCCGAGCCGATCGATGCGCGCGACTGCTATTAATAGACGCGAGAGGGCCAATTGAATTAGCGCTCTCGTATAAATTCGCGAATTGCAGCGCTTTTTACACGCTCATATAACACGCCGAGAACGACGAGTCGGAAATTCGCGGCTTATTTATCGGTTACAGAAAGTAAGAGTGTGTTGTATTCACACCGGCTCTGATCGATGCTCGCTGTTACTGATAGCTCTTATTTTCAGCGACTGTTTGCGACAATACGGCTTCGTTTTTCCGCTAACCAATAATGCACACGCGTCGCGAATAAGCGCGTCGTCACGAAAACCATGAGAATAAATTCCAAAAATATACATACAGCGCGGGACACGTATACACAATCAAAGGCTCGAGAGCCCCAACAACTCCCCCGCAGCACACGCTGGCTTCCGGGTATACGGCATAGCAGAAAGAGAGAGAGAGAGCAAGTTTTATCGGTCGAATTTCCACAAAAGCACGTACGTCATTCACAGGACATTATATCCACACATTTCCATTGACAGAGATCCTCTCTCACTCTCTCCGGAGCGTTCGCCTCCGAGAACCGCTATATATATATATATATATACACACACGTATACGTATACACGACCACAAACGCCGGGGTTTCTTTCGTATGTGTACACGTCTCTCGCGAGTTACGCGCGGAAATCTATTGCCTTCCTCTCCAGAAGAAAGCGCCTCTCGCAAATATATATAGCGCATATCTCCTCTCTCGCGGCGGTGCCGCAGTTGTGTAATGGAAAATCTATGCGACTTGGAATCGACGAGCTGGAGACGGTTCATTGAAAAATGCGGTAGAAGAGCTGTGTGTGCGCGCGAGTGTGCTAGAAAACTGTTATTCCAGAAAATGAGGGAGGAAATGCGCGCGGAAAAACGGGACGACGCGCGCGCTTGTTAAAACGCGGAAATATATATAGAAGAGCCGCGGCCTGGGAGTAGGAATTAATCTTTTCTTTCGTCTTTTTTTCTCTTTTCGCTACGCGCCGCAAGCGAGAGGTGTATGATTTAGTTTGATGCGACTCTCTGCGGTGCAGTTTGCGAGGATTTATAGGAAGGCGACGCTTTTTTTATTTTTCGGGTGCTATCGCGATGTACTTTAAAGTATGTGTCATGTACCTATAATGCGATAAAATTATTCTAAAAATGTCTTCAGCAGTGTACTGCAATATACTCTGCAAGAAAGGCCGTTTCTTCGTGCGTGTTTTTACGGAGATTGAGAGAAGTAAAATATAAACTTTTGCGCGAGAGGAGAGAGAAGTATTTCCAGTGAACTATTCAAATGCGGCGGCGGGGATTTTTTATTCCGAGAGAAGTATATATAAAAAAAAGAAGGATCCCAGCTTTGATGTAACTTTGAAATGATAACGACTTTTGAAAATTCAAAGCATCCGCCTTTTTCTCTCCAGTGCACTTTTCTCCCTCGGAGCGAAGCAAAGAGAAACGAAACAACAATTTGACTCCGCTTCCGCAGTTTGGAAAAATCAGCAAGGCAGCGCGAGGATCGTCAGCGAAAAATAGCCCAGGATTCCAAAACTACGCCCCCTCGTTACCTACACACACACACACACACACGCGCGCGCGCGCGCGCGCGCATATACATACATACACCCGGGGCGGCGTCGGGAGTCTCTCCCGGCTGCAAAAGTTGCGCAAAATAAGAGCAAAATAATCGCGGCCGCAGCCGCACGAGAATAAAGAAGTCGAAAGCGTACGTACGCTCTGCTGAAGGAAAAAAGGAGAGACGTGAGAAAAAAAGGGCGCGCCGAAGAAGAAGACTACACCGCGCTGATGTCCTTCACCGAAAAAGAAGAGGAAGAAGAACACCAGCAGCCCGTCCCAACTTCGAAGAGAGAAAGAGAGATCTACATGCGTACACGTATACTCTCGAACGAGAGCGTGTACAAGCGCCGTCTTTTTTCCGCGAGAAGAGAGAGAGAGCGGGAAGGGAACACAATGGACGAGGTGTGGCTCGGAGAGAGAGAGAGAGAGAGAGAGAGAGAGAGAGAGAGAGAGGATGCGCTCTCGTGGTTCCGTGATCTATTACGCGGCGACGGATTGCTCTTCGCTCTGCTGTACGTATGCACGCTATAGAGTTTGGCTCCTTTTTCGACGCGCGAGAACCGAGAAGCGCTATCTAGTTTGGTCGAGCAAACTTTGATGATTTTTGCTCGAAAAAAAACCCACTTTTCGTTCCGTCGACGCGTGGCGATGCTTTATTTTTTTAATTAAGGAAGTGGAGGATCTCCGGGGATTTAATTGAGAATCGAGAGGGATTAGGGAGGGATACGCGCCGGATCGTTACGGTATCAATTATAATTAAGTCCTCCGAGTAGTGGAGGAGCTAGATCCGGGTTCGGCGAAAACTTTACTAGCCAGCTCCACGCGGGCGCAAGTTTCATTATTTTGTACGCGGATATGCTCGCTGCAGATTTATCCTCGATAATGCTGAAATTGACTGTCTGTACATAGCTCGCACGGTATATCGCTGCCTTACTGCAACTGTTTGCCCCCGGCGTCACTGTAATATCAGCGCTTGGATCAACGAAGGACCGAAACGTCAATATTAATTATTATTTCGGCCTGTCTCCAATGCAGCACACAGGACGTGTGTATCGACAAATTGGTGTAATTAATTTTCGCGATCCATCGTGTCCGACATCCGAGAGCAAAACGCGCCTCGATAGACGTGTACTATTTGCCGGCAGCAAACAAAGTCGCGGCTTGATCCAGATTCTTTTCCGTAATCTGCAATCCGATAATACGCCGCGTGTGCACACGATGAATATCGAGCAGCTCGAGTACAACGTTTATCCGGCGGCTGAATGTAATAAATCAGCAATTTTCGCGGCTCGAACTTTCCGAATAAGTTGAAAGGTGATCAATTAACTTTCGAATTTATGGACGTTTCCTTTGCGGCGACGCTTTTCTCTCGCGTATGAGTATACAATTAATTGCCTGTTATAATGCTACAGTATAACATATGATAATATATATGCGGTGCGGGGCTAGCTTGTCCATCATTTCACGAATATTTCATGCTCGGCTTACGCGCGTATACTGCAGTCGTAATCACATTAAATAGCATGTAATGAGCAAGGCATAACTGTGTCTCGTGTACAGATAATGCCACAGCGCGTTTAGAAAACTCGATGATTTTCCAGTCAATTACGCCCGATTTTTCGCATTCCAAAAAGTCGCGAAAGCGACGTCGATGCACTTGCAAGTTTTCGAGGGATTATGGAGTTAGCCGTTATTTGATTCTCCTGTATCCCTGGTAGAAATGTTCAGCAGTTCAGATTGATCTGGCCAGTGCGTTGAGCAGTGACTCGCCAGTCGCTGTGCCTATTTCGTCAGATTTTTGACACAGTCACTGGTCAAGGACTGGGGAATCAGACTTGAAAATAGAACTAATGACAATTGTGCGTTTCTTACTATTTTTAGCATTGGAAATTAATAAAAATGACTTAGAATCAAAAGAAATAATCAAAAATATGTTTTTTAACAAAGTTGCAATGTAAACTTTTAGTATAAAAGGTATGTGTTAAAAGGGTCAACCTAACCCTACAGATGCATACACTCATATATGAAAGTATGTACAAGTATGAGGTACTGACTGACTTTGTGTTGTGTAAGTGCAAGTACTGTGTAAAAGGTGTCATCGATGTGCTCAAAGTCACCAATCATGAGGTTTGAACAGATATTTCAACCTCGTCAGTATGCGAGCCAGTTTCTGTCAATGTCCAAGTACTATCATTATCATGCCAAATCCATCCAACATGCCAATACAAATTAAGTTGCTAAATTTCAATGCTCTAGGTATGATAGTTTTCAAACAAGAGCAAAAATAAAACTGTGAAAAAAGTAATCGAAACCAATAAAAATTTGATTTTGCTCTCAAAATATCGATAAAAATATCTGTGCAATTCACTTTACAGACCTGATCATTGGTGACTTTGGGCACATAGATGACACTTTTTTATAATTTACACTTAATCAACAATGATTGAGTCAGTATATACCATATCATTTTTAACATTGACTGAGAATGTGAGAACTGTGTGTGGTGTTATCTTGTATAGTATATGTGGTATATACTCTTATATGCATGTGTGTATGGTTAGGTACTGATTGCGCTGCTATATGAATATAAGTAAGATATAAGCAGACAGCCTTTACCACCTGTAGTATACACACTACGTAGCATACGAGTTGTGTTTTTTCTTCTTCGCGTAGAGCGCATTGTTAATTGTGCGAGCTCTTTCGAATCTTCTAATCTCGATCCAAATCCTAAGCCCCGAATAATCCCTCGATGCGCTTGTGAAATGAAGCGTCAAATCCATTATATTAACTCGACGAACGTCTATCTCTCTCCTTCTCTCTGCCTCTCCGAAGAGGGGTATTATGCATTGACTTTTCTGATCCGACAGCTGCGCGACGCTATTATTGAGTTAAGACGTACATAGAAAGTGACTTTGATTTTCCGAGTACCGCTAAGCATGCTAATTTTTCGAAAGCTACAGTTGGTGCGACTAAGCTGTCCAATTAAAGCATCTCCCTCTCGGAAATGCAAATTCATTCTCGGAATGTGTGTCTCGTACAATCTATACTCTCTTCTATAAAGAAGTGCATATCAGAGCTCGAATTTTATCTAAATGCGCTTTTCTTTTAAATCCGCGAGCCTTAATTAAGTATATAAACAAAATCCTGGAACTGCGCGGACACAAGCGGTCCATTCAGCTAAATCGTCGGCCGGATGAAAGTCGCGCGCTGGATTATAAGAGTTTAGCTCTTTGGCTCGCTATACCTCGCGGAGATAACTTTTATTCGCTTCCAAAAGTGCGCATAGCTCTGAAAGCGGTGACTAATGAATGGGACACTCTGAGAGAGGATGAGCCTACTTTTTCATGCGCCAACTTTGAGCTGCACTGCAGTCATCGACGCGTGAGAATGTAGTTTTTGATGCGAGTCGATCCCGATATGCCTAAAAGGCATAACGAGCTTGCCGCGACTTTTTGTTTATCGGATGTTTAATCAGGCGTAGTGATTTTCCAATAGAAGCCGAAAAAGTCAACGAACCTTCCTCGAGAACGGGTTAATTAATTCAGCACGATACTATCCGCGTTGCGCCAACGCAACAACAAGTTATATATACAGACAATCAGTTTCAGCTTACTCGCGGAACTTGCGCGTTGCACATCGATCCGAAAGCGATTGTTAAATAATTCCTCGAACGCACGTCGCGCTCGCGCAACATCGCATCGACAGACACAACTAAAAACAATATATAGCGGGATACACGTTCAATACAACGATCTCTGAAAACTCGTCGAGCGAAATTTCGAAATTAAAAATAACCTCACCACCGCCGCGCCAACCTCGACGCAAAATTACACTTGCCCTTTATACACCGCACTCTGGACTGTGTATACTATATCATAGACGTGTACGACGTACACACGCGCAAACGTCGCGTCGCGAGAACAAAGCCGCGCGCGGGGCTGCAGAACACGTCGCGCGAGTGTTTTTGAATTTAAATTAAAAGTCGGATTAAACGAGTTAATTAAAAGCTGTGATTGAGGCATGCGCGAGACACTTTTTCAATTAATTTTCGCTGTGCAGTGCAACTAGAGGTAGCGCGCGAGTGTGTGTGTGTGTGTGTGTGTATATATATATATATATATATATATATATATATATATATATATATATATATATATATATGTGTGTGTATATGCGTTTGACACGATCGTCCCGGCGTACAACAATCGAGTGAAGGCGAGATAGAAAGTTTTTCGACGGCCTCGAGAACGATCCGTATCGGCCATTGTATTTTTGGAGTAAGCGCTACTTTGTTTCTCTCTGCCACTGCGCATCTGCAAACGAGTATATAGTCAACCATATACGAAATAAGGTCGTAAATCATGCATCGTCGTATATAACAGATACGCCCGAGTTCAAAAGCCCAGAAGCTATATACGTGTACAAGGTATAGAGTCACTTCCTCTGAGAGCATATTCCGATTTCCCACACGATCGCATCGCGAACGGAAAGCCGGACGTATACACGGCAGACGAGTTTCGAAAGACGTTACCGAGTCGAAAAACGGAGCCGTAACTATACCGGTAACACGTGTTAAAGTGCTCGCACTTTCTCTCTCTCTCTCTCTCTCTCTCTCTCTCTCTCTCTCTCTCTCTCTCTCTCTTTCTCGAATCGCGCAGTGTTTCGCAAGCTCCGTTTTTCTCCTTCAGATACCCCCAAGCTTTTGTCTTCTTTCTCAATCGACGTTGGTTTTCGCGGTCGACTTTTTATCTCTTACTCTACTAGGACACTTTGTCATGGGATTTCAGGATATTCGACGTGCTTTCTTTCGCGGAATATAGGTATATATAATATGCAAACGAGTTGCAAAGTTTTCCTAATCTCCCGGCGTAATCTCTCGCTCCGAAACTCGCCTCGCTCATCCACTCGCAAACTCGCTCTATTATATAAGGCTGATCCGCGCGAGCGCGAGCTTGTGTCCGAAAAAGGGGGCGAATATATAGGTGGATAAATAAATAAATAAATAAATCAAGAGTGTAGCGAACAAGTTCGAGCTAATAAATTTGATCCCGAAGTTTATTGCTTCCCGGCACACGCACACACACACACACACACACACACACAGATCCCCGAATTTTTCTCGAAATCCGTTTTCCCAGGGCGGCTTTTTTGCAGCATCAATTCAGAGAGCAGCTCCCACGCAGGCGTGTAACGAAAAACGAAGCGCGCGGCAATCCCATCGCTCCGAAAAATCAATACTCATAATATGTGCAGCTGCGGAGCGATTTTTTCCCTGGCCGCCGCGAGCGAAACCCTAGTCGCTCTTTCTCGCCAACTTTTGCGATTTTTTCCCCCACAGCTCTAGTCGCCGTCGTCGGTTTGTTGATTTTTCCCTTCTTTCTTTCCTCTCTGCATACACATTATAGACTCGCGCGCACGGAGGTTCATTAGTGGTTTCAGCTCCTGAAAAGGCTTCCCGCGTAGTCACGCACATCGGGAAAAGTTCTACCGCTCGCTCATACGCGACCTTTCGCGTTCTGTCTCGGACTCGATTCTTTTCGATGCGTTTCTATATCGGCGAAGGAGAAGAAGAACCTTTTATACGATGACTCGCGGAAGTGGTGCACTGGCTGAGGTTTGGGATGGTCGCGTGTGTGCGCGGATATATTGTGCGCGAGTAGATGCATGTGTGTATGAAAAGACGGAGTAGAGAGAGGCGGCTTTCTTATTTACTCCTTTTCGGCCGTGTGAGCGACGCGCGCGGTTTGTGCTCTTTTGTGGCGCGGGGATGATGCGGCGTGTAAGGTGTTCAAAATATTTTTTGTGAGTTGGCTTTCGAGAGGACCCGATTTATTATTAAAAAATTAATATTTTTAATCGACGAACGAATGAACATCCCTCTTTATCACCCGCTTGGCAGACAAAAATTTGATATCCTCCTCGCATCAGCGGCGAAACAATGGCTCATATTCTATATCCCGCGCACGACACTGATTAAAAAGCTCATACCTAAATCTCTACCCTATATACGTATACACGAAAATACCATCTCGTCCGCCTCGTTTCCTCTCCTTCACACACGCGCACACACACAAAGCTCCTGATCCATTCTCGCGAACATATCGACTGGCACACGTATTAGAGTATAAGAGCCGAAAACCCCCGCGGAAGAAAAGGACCTGCCGCCGCGTGTCCCAATCAGCCAGTCACTCGGCGCATTTGACAGAAACAGCCTTTCATTAGCGGGCCGTTCTCGGACCAATATCGAGGCTCTCTCTCTCTCTCTCTCTCTCTCTCTCTCTCTCGCTCACTCCGCCGAAAAGTCGACGCCTGTGCGAAAGGATATTGGGAAACGCGGAGGATTGTTTTATTGATTCCTGTGTGCGGCTAATCGAGGAGTCGCGTATGTATTCATACGGCTGATGCACGAAGCAATTAAAATCTTTTCGGATTTCTGATACTGCGGCGGCCCCCTACTGTGTGTCATTTTTAAAAAGCAATCTCGCCCGCGTACACCGCCCGGAGAAAAATTAATTAAAGTTCGATATGGAAATATTTGGAAAAGCGAGTTCCGCGCCCGGCGCGAGAGAAGTCTCGGCCTCTATTATGACGAAGAGATCAAAACTTTGATTACATCAACAAACAAGTAAGAGAGAGAGAGAGAGAGAGAGAGAGAGAGAGAGAGAGAGAGAGAGAGAGAGTCTGGAAGTGGCAACTTTCTGTGTATAAAGTTACTTTTATCACCGGGCGATCAAGCGCCTTCGTTCATTACGCGCTTGGCCTCTCCGCGTATATAAATATACATAGCCCGGCGCGAGAAGAGCTGAAGACCAACAAAAGTCAGCGCAGCTCCTTATCGGCCAAACTTACGCCGGAAATACGCCAAGTTTTAACCTATAGATACACGCGGCCTTAATGCGCAAGCGACTAATTTATGCATGTAAAAACCGAGCGCGAAAAAGGGGTCTGCACATACACACCTATAGCCATTTTCCTCAGGGACGTTTCATTCTGAACTGCTGAACTTGCTCTCGAGCCTAGGAATGTTTGCTTTCGGAGATGGACTGAGAGCCGCGTACAATAGGTATAATACCTGCAGAGTCCGTGCGAATGACGCACGCAGAGGGCGCGAACTATATTTTTGAGAAAAAAAAATTCCATCGAAGAGCTCGCGCGAATACACCGACGTTCATGGCTCCCGAAAAAGGGAGTCTAAAAATCGATATACTGCACGACTGTATTATAAAAAAAATCTATTTTCCCCCTCCATGTAGACCCGACGACTGTCAACAGCCCTAAACCCGTCGCTGTATGCATACACACACTGGGTCAATCGTCACGTCTCTGCTGCCGCTGCAAACAGCCGTACACGCACACACACACACACACACACACGCGCGCATACAGGAATAGCGTTACATCCAACAAATTCAAGCTCCGCAGCAAACTTCCTTCCTGGCTGCAGGCGTGCTTGCGCTCCTCTCGCTGCAGTGCGATAAACCAATAAAGCGAGCGCGGCGCGTTTGCACATTTGCATAATCCTCTTGGCCGCTGATTTTCGGCACACACTCATGCAGGGGCGTTTTTAACGCGCTCTGGTCAGGCTTCGCGGGAAAATCGACTTTTTTCTCCCCGCAAGTTTGAGTATTCGCACCGACTGCCGTATTAAATTGTTAGTGAGAGTCTCGGCTTTACCGAGCCGGATGATTGCGAGAGGATATTAATTCGGTTATAGGATGTATAGCGCCCTCTCATTTGGAAGGATTTTTTAACAGAGCTCCGGGGGACGGCAGGATCGTTAGAGGGTTTGATGGCTCTGCGTGGAAGAGGATTGGATTTTACGATTTTCCAGAGCATGTGTACGTGTGTATGCGCAGCCTCGAGAGAAAATCCGAACAACGAACGGGATTGAATTTTCTTATCGCCGCGAGCATTGATTCGATTCCGAAAGAAACAAGTCGAAACATCGATCAGGCATTCGTCGAAGCTGTATAGTCCTCGATAAACAAAGCAGACGTACGAAGCGACTTTTAAAAAGTTGGCCAGCCCCCACGAGGGACTGGAATTCAATCCACATCATCCCCAACGAGTCGCGAGCATCAGTAGTAGGCGTCCCTCGTCGGTATATACTACCCCGACGAAAAAACGTCAACCTGCATAGGAAGCAACCTCCCTCTCGGTCGCGCGCGCAGTAGTTACCAGCCGAGAGAGAGAGAGAGAGAGAGAGAGAGGGTCGAGTTGCGAGGGCGAAAAAGCCGGCACATCTCCTGCGGCGCGCGTACACGTCTATATATATATATATATATATATATATATATATATATATATATACACACACACACACACAGCAGACAGAGTCGAGTCCTGCAGAGTAGCAACGGCAGCAGCAGCAGCCGAGGCTCCGGATTCAATATTGCTGCGCACGCGCCGCGAGTACAATTACACACGCGCTCGCACACACGTATATCTCTATAGAGAGACGCTGTAACCGCGTCGTTTTCCCCACCGTCAAAGCCCTCGTCGTCTGGGGGATCGAGCAGCTGAAAAAGATGGCGATAATTCGGGACACCACGACGAGGTTCTCGCAGGACTTTATGATGGAGTGTGTATGCTTATATATAGGCATGCGAGCGAGGAAAGGGTTGGCGCCGCTTTGTGCTGAAAGAGGTATGGAGCTATAGAGGAGCGTGAAAAATTTAGCTTCTTCGGCGAGAGCGCGGATACCCCGGGGAAATTCGGAAAAAAAAACGCTGAGCGGCCGGTCTCGACGTGCTCGACTATTTCTACTTGAAGTAAATAGATCCGCTGCTATACAGAGAGAGAGAGAGAGAGAGAGAGAGAGAGAGAGATTTTGCATTGTTTTATTTTTGTTGTTGCGTTGAGAGAGCAACTGTTTTTCGCGTTTTTAAAACTCTCCTCTCTCCGCGCCTCCGATAAAAAATCACGAGAGCGGAAGGGTCAAACGCCGCATAGAGGCAGGCGGCGATGACACGCGTGCGGAGAATGAAATTTTTTACGGTAAGTAGAGTGAAACGCTGCGCGCGCTCTGGCAAGGTTATACGAGCGCAGCATGTATGGCGCGAACTGTTATACGTGTCCTCGCATCGAAACGCGAAACATATTTTACAGCCGCGATGCTCCTCTCTGGCATACTGATTTATGTAATGATTTCCCGTTGCCGGCTGCTATCTTTTGTTTGCGTTTCCCTGTCGCCGCCGGCTGAATAAACGATGTTAATCAGCCGAAATCACGCTGTCTCTCTCTCTCTCTCTCTCTCTCTCTCTCTCTCTCTCTCTCTCTTTGCGCGTGTTACGTATACTCATCCATATGTACGCGAGTTTTCAGTCGAATGCTATCTGTATATAATAAGAGGAGAAGTATAAAACGGCATTGAACGGAGCGTCATAAGGGGCTCTCTGATAGCGTCTTTAATCCGAGCTGACGGGGATGATATCACTCGCTCCTTAACGACCTCGACGCTCTCTTTCTTTCTCTCGCCTCTTGGCTGAAAATTATATTTCGGAGAATTTTAAAAGGGTAGGATATAGCCGCCCGAGACAGCGTTAATTCGCTGGGAAAAATGGGAAGATTAATGCGCGGCAACCCGCGGCCGGTTCTCCTCCGCTTAAAATAATTTCCGAACGATTGATTTTATTTTCCACTCGACGAGTTAAGCTCGACGACGTCGCGTGTGCTCTAGTTGTTCTCTTTTCATTCGCTGCCTTGCGCAATTTTTCGAAAAATATTGTATTCCACGCGTAGCCTTGAAAACGAAAAAACAGAGGAGCGATTATTTACGAACAATATACAGCGCAAGCGCTCGAGAAAAGAAACAACGCCGCGTCTCGCCGTTGCGAAATCAAAGCATTTTTCCGCGAGCTGCTCCGCGGCCGTCGCCGACGACGAGGAGAAAACGAGACCAGAAAAGGCAGGACCGAGCTCGAGTACTGCTTTTTTCTCTCACCCGCGAACTCGTTTGGAAAATCACATCGAGAAGTCAATCAAAGTGTATTAAAGACGTGCTTTGCCCGCCTTCAAAGCACACGACGACGAAAAAAGTTCAGCTATCTCGACCGCGCTCGCAATTTCGAAAAAAACCCGGGGCAAAAAAAATAACGCACGAGTAAGCAATTTCTCTCTCGCTCTCTGGCGGCGGTACATCGACTTGTATACCGAGAGGAGGGTAGATATAACGCGGGCGCGCGCCTGCGCTCGATCCCGAAAGTCGTCGCGTCCATGCCAACGGACGTTGACTCTTTTCCGTCTGCGCCGCCGCCAGCGCCGTCATACCGCTGCGAGAGGGTGATCCTGCTCTGCTGCTGCTCTGCTGCTGGTTTGATGATTTTTGGATAGGGGAGTGTTTAGTTTGATTTTTTCTCGGAATATATCTGTTTCAGTTCGCCTCTGCTTTTTATTTCGCAAAAGTTTTTCTCGTTTCGCTGCTTGCTTTTTTAATACCATTTTTCTTGTATAAACCAGAGCTGAGAGAGTAAAAAACGTGTTCCGCGAATCTGAAATACGAATCCGTTTGTTAGAATAAGCGCGTGAAAAATTTAAAAAAATAACGATGTATTATTCTTTGTTCCTGGAAAAGCAGATATATCCGCGCTTAAACCGTCGAACGCAGTACGCTGCACTCTTTCGCGTACACGAGCCGCAATTCCAGCTACTGGCCTTTTTAAGCGCAATTTTCTCATTAGTGTCGTTGGCAGCCGCCGAAAAGGCGATTTTCCAGCGCGATTCCGACTGCGCGGCAGTATGTGATTCTCTCTCTCTCTCTCTCTCTCTCTCTCTCTCTCTCTCTCTCTCTCTCTCGGCTCAAATTTGGCCTGAAACGCGATTCGATAATAACGAGTACACAGTAGTTAGAGAGAGGCAGAGATGCGTTCCATCGTTTTTTGCTGCGCATCGTTATTCCGTTGTGGGTCAGCACGGCGGCTTTCACTTTCGAGACGTTGCTATTATCGCGTCTCACGATTTTTACAAACATTTCATATTTGAACAAAGATCACAGTGCGTGAGATTTGCGATTCTCGGAACTGCCCTTCAATCGCTCGCGTTGTAACGAAGATATTTATTCGATTCTAGGAAGGGAGCTTATTAAATAAAACCAGCTATTCGGCGAAACGGTTTGAAATTCCAACGGCGGCGAACTCGGCAATTAAAACGAAAAGTAGAAGAAAAATGAAAAGTATTATTATATACTTTCCAGCGATGAAGAAAGAAGCGAAGAGCGCGTACCCCGTGGGAAAATATTGTACCTGTGTATTCTAATGAGAACAATGCGGCTCGTGGAATAATCATTGTATATACGCGAGGGGAGAGACGCTACAATTCTCCGCTGTAAATAAAGCATCTTTTCCCTCTCTATGCCGAAGAGCAACTTACACGCGTGCATCAACTCTTTTGTACGTTACACGCGTTACAAATAATAAGAAAAATTGTGCAATACATTGACGTCAGCACTGAGGAGCTGCCTAATCAACGCACATTTAGATTTTCATCCGTCTCGAGGGCAGTCTGGCGTCTTCAACAGACGGCGCCAAATTGCAGTTATGTGACAGGAATTGCAGGAAACTCCAGAGAGATATAACGTAGGCCGGGGGCTGTCTATACAGACTTCGCGAAAAGACTGAGGCGCCATCACGAGGCTGTTATCGTCCTAATCCGCAACTTTTTAAGAACGTCACTCTCACGGCCCTCGGCTCATCTATCCCGCTGTGACGTTATCCCCTCGAAAAAATTAGCCTCTTCGAGAACGACGCCTCATATGACGTACGCGAGTGTAAATGTAGCGCCGAGAGCAATAACACTTGCCATTCACACTTAGCCGTGACTCCGCCGAGAAAATGCCGATATATTAAATAACGCAGTCGTGCAGTCTTGCCTCGTAAATCACGGCCAGTCGTAATTCACCTACACACACTCACACACCCATGTGCAATGCTACTCCGCCTCGAAAACAAGGTCGGCCCGGAAAATCACGAGCTGTGCATTTATTTGTGCTGTACCGCAGCGAATCTATAAAACCCGCTGCGCGCAGAGAGCGGCAGTAAAAATCGGAGAGATAATAAGCTGGTGTGTGTTGCGCAGCTACTCAGCCACCTGTTTCCAGGCCTCAAATGAACCGTGCAAACGTATGGGCTGTGTGTGTGTGTGTGTGTGTATATATATATATACCGCGCGTGATACCGGCCTTCCGCAAACGAAGAGAAAGTCAGAGAGCAAAGCGCGCGAGGAAAAACCGCCGAGGAAAAGGATGTGTGTGTGTGTGTGTGTATAGGTGTGTACCTCGTCTGCGCGAGGAAAACTGGCACACAAGCGCGGCTCGACTGATATGCGAGGGGATAACTATTCGGCTGCGGCCTAGATATTATATAGTTTTCGCGAGATGGGGATAATTTCGATTGTTGCAGCCGGCTGATGGTGATTGGGCAGCGTTTTGGTTTTCGGCTGTTCGATAATGGAGCTGCAATTTTGAGAGAAATCTGATAGATTTAATGGAGTTGCTGCAGAGAGAGAGAGAGAGAGAGAGAGAGAGAGCCCGGGATAATGGTTCCGATTGTAATTGATGCTAATGTGCGGCGTGCGGGTTAATCGATCGGAATAAACCATATACGCTAGTTTGTAAAATTTATTGGGGTAATAGTCGACGGATATATGATCTATAAAATTATTTACAGATCCCTTTTTGTACGTCACAAAAGAAAAAAAAACACGATTAGCGCTGGATTCCCGCGTAATCACAGCTCTAAAATCGAGACCATCGCGCTGCACATCCACGTAGATGAACGACGATTTTTATTAATCACCGCGTAAATATACTGTTAAACAATTTTCCCATAGCCTCGCTTGCTATCCAGGCCATATACCTCTTCATAAACTCGCAAGCGATCATTTAGATTCCATCCTCCGACAAATCAAAGATCCTCGATGATGCGATATAAACACGTATAATCACACGTACACTGCCCTATCACAGCCTACTTCGAACGACCGCTGCGCCGAGATACGCATCCCCGCGCATTAATATTGTTTTCCCTATACTTTTACATCGAAAACTCTCTCGCGAATAATCGCGGAGAGAGAAGTAGGAGTGGTGTGTTTCACTCGGACTTCGAGGCGAGTAAGAGAGAAACAGAGGAAAAAGGCCGCTCCACTTCCGCGCGGCGATATCGGGGACGTGTGCCGCGCGGCAGTTTCTTCGCAGAGGCTTTTCTCCTCGAGAGGATTATCGATGTCGTTACAGCCCGGCGAAAATTAGCACTTTCTTGGGCGCTTTTTTTTCTCTCAAGAGAGAAAGAGAGATGGAACAGCTCGTTGCGGACGTCGAGGTGCTTGATCTCGTTCGGGCTGGATATAGCACCGCGTACATAGTGGACGACGAAGAGGATTTTCTTTCTTTTTTTTGTTTTCGCGAGACTGGCAGTAGTGCCGAGGAAGAGCTGGAGAGAGAAATTTGTACGAGCAGGCGCGACGAGGACGTTTTATTGTCCCCGATGAAGTTAGGCTGAGAAATGCGATTGGGTGTAAAACGGATGACAAATTCGACGTCGGACGAGTTTTCCTTTTTATATTGGAGCTTGGCGAGCGCGTTTTATGCGCGGTATTATACGTCGTGCGGTTATTAAATTTTAACGCCGCCGACACTTGGGATAATTACACTGGGATGCTAAGCGTTATATTTTAATGCGCCGATGATAAATCGGGCGCTTGCGATAAACAAACTAGTCGCGCAATTTGTAACTCGCAGATGCGCTAATGGGAGAGACAACTTCATCGAACTATAAATAAACTGTCTTTACATTTTCTCGTCGAGTGTATGAGTTACGCGTTTTCTATATTTATTATACTGGTTCAAGCTACGGTTTCGCACATTTCATTTTTATCAAAGCGTTACATCAGAGGCCTTCGTTTTCACTATAGGAACTTGTGACAAAGCCGCAGACCCGCTGTATATAATAATAGCATAGTATACATAGTAGCTCTTGGTATATTGTATATGGTAGAACGCATTGTCACCCACACAGCGGAGAATTGCACTTTTATTTAAAGTTACGGAAGCAAGCGAGAGTGTATATCGTATAATCATTAAAAAGTTTATACGGCATATATTTTGTAAAGCGCTATTTCGAAAAGCCCGCCAAAATTCGAAACTTCAATAAAGCGAAAAGCAATATTTTAAGAATTCATCGTCGACGCGCCTAGTCTCTTTTTTCCATTTGCATAGAAAATTTACATGACCCACAAGCGCTCGAGTGCAACAGTCTGCTGCTGTTTCACGAAAGTTAAACAAAACGCGCGTCGAGCGAGTTCGAAATTGCCGAAAAACAAAACTCTCCACTTTTAGTCGTGTATAATAGCCGTACTAAATTATCCGGCAAAAAAGCACAAAAGCCCGAGCAATTTCCCCGCGAAAATCTTGCGATTTGACGGAAGAATCCTTATACAGTCGTTTTTTTTTAAACATAATAACGACAGAGGATGTTTTCGCGCACGCGCGCACAGAAGCAATTTACCGGGATGAATGTTAACGGTGCAATTAAAGTGTTTTATTGCGCCGAGGCTCACCCTTAAGTCGCGCGAGATTTAGGCGAGTTCCCGTAATAAAATGCGCGCGGCGAGAGGCTGCTATGCGTATAGATGTATATACAGAGCCGAAAACTTTGCGCTGAACTCGAAGCGTGTGCGCGTATTCTGCATGAAACATGGTATTGTATATTAAACTATAAATAATAGTCTGGATTTTACAGCCGAATTTCAAAACGCCGGGACTAATTAAACCGAAGAAAATTCATCTCCGTTTTGCAACGCCCACTTATACACACATCTCGCAGATTTTTCCAAGTTATAGCCGCCTCGGCAAATCCGAATACGTTAAACTCCGAGCGCTGTATTAAATTAATTACCCCGTTTCGAGCCCACGCGGCGTTTTTTTTTCACGACGAAACTTTTCCTTATACACACGAGAGTCGTGAGCACAGCTGACAGGATACACGAGTTGCGTACGATATCGCGTAATTATTCGCGAGTGCAGCCAACGCAGGGGACTTACAATAATCTGACACATATATCTGCGCGCGGGTTTCCTAAGAGCGTTATTAGTGTAAAACTACGCGCGTTTATCATCGCGAGGTATTTCGCCAAGATTTTAGCCGAGAATCGCATAACGCTGGCTTCTAATTAGGGAAGGAATAAAGTTGTACAAACACACGTGTGTTCATTCAACGACGAAAGCTTATAAGCCTGCGACGAATAACGAATATAGCTTTTTACAAAACAAAAGCATTTTAACGCGGCTGCACATGAAATACGATTGCGGGCTGAATAATGAAACGTTTCATTACGCGCTTTATACTCTCGGCGGCAATCCGCATCGACAATGCATATAGGATTAAAAAATTCATGCTCCTCTGCTTTCAACGCTTTATTCCACAATCCGCGTGAATTTAGCCTCGAACAAATGAAAGAAAATCATCGCGAGGTGATCCATCAAACTCCACTGGATCCCCTTTCTAACAAAGCTCCAATTTCCCGCCTATCTCCTTCCCGGCTCCATAAACACGTATGCGTCGCTATATATATATATATATATATATATATATATATATATATATACGACATCCGTCTCCCTCACTTTCGCGCGTACGTATATACATATCCAAGCCATCCTCGGCGGCAACATCCTTCCTTCCTCTCTCGGCACGTCTCTTCGCGTCAATAATATATACAGCAGTAAGGGCTGCATCGTTCGAGCGCGAGCGAGCGAGCTCCTAATCAGCAAAGCTCCGCAAGCAAATCGTCTTCCGCGCTTCTAATTCGATTATAGACGGATATGTGCAACAGCACCCGCTGCATAGACGCGCTTATTGGATCCCAAGGTCAAGCCGAGAGGTGACGCACGCACGCACGCGGCAACGTGACGAGTGCGCAGAAAAAGTGAAGCGCGCCGGGGGGCTGTGTTGTGTGTGCGTTCGATGGGAAGAAGCCGGAGAACGTTTCGTGTAGTGGAAACTCGGTATATGAAAGAGAGAGATGCCTCGGGTTATCGACGCGGATGTTGTGTGTATTGGCAGTTTTTTCGCTCTTTGTTTTTGAAGGTTTTGACGGAGAGGTGCGCGGGTTGTCGAGAGGGTGGGCAGTTTCGCTGTTGTTGAGACAATTATTTCCGGGCTCGATAGGCAGAAAGGGAAACTGTATTTCCCAGAAGCTCTAACGAAAAATAACAACAACTTTAACTGCAGCTTAAAATAGTTATTGCGATTGTATGGCAGAGTTTAATACTTCGGCTGCATTATACATCTCTATAGATTTTAGTTGAAAACTTGGAAATTGAAATATACACTTTACGGCGTCACTGTAAAAGAAAGCTGTAAAAGCAGGGAGTCGAAGATGAGTCTAAAAAATTTCCTATAACGAATTTCCCGACACACAAAGCCACTGGTTCTAGATCCTCGTATTTCGACTTTCGCCATATACCACACCCTGACCCACTTCTATTCCCTGTTCGAAAACGAAAGCTACTATTTCAGCCGAAGGCCGGCCGTTGTGCATCTCTTATATGAAGTGCAGAATAATAACGCTCACCGCAGAAGTCATCATCTCATCTCGAGATACTGATAATGACAATCGTAAAATCGTCCTTCGACGCCATAATAGCGCATGCGATATAGCAGCGTCGCTGCGAAAGAGAAATTCCACTTTGGGGAACAATGCGATAGTTATCGGAAATCTATCTTATCGACCTTGCGCGGCTCTTCATCCCCTTGAAATTTTTCAACGCATAGGGTGACGCGCCGTTATTTCCAATATTCTAATACATAATGGCTTTTTTACTCGGCGTTAATACTAGTCTGCGCCGCCGCCGCTGGGGATATATCGACAAAAGAGTCCCTCTCGAAGGCGAGCTTTGAGGGTACTTATTTAAAAAATCAGCACTTGGATAATTGATCGGCAAACATTTTCATCGATGCCGGATCATATAGCCGATTTTCGCATTGGATTCAGTAGACGCGCTCTGTGACTGGTTGGACGGTGTGTTTTGATTGATGCAACGAACCGCTAATAGTTTCGCCGAGTTCGTACAGTCGTATAAATAAAAGGGGGAAAAAACATATAACGAACCAACTAAAAATCGGAGAAACCACGTATAGGGCGACCCTCCGCGTCGCTTAGCGCGCTTTGTTTTTTTGTTTACCACCTCTCTCTCTCTCTCTCTCTAACTCCGCATAGAATGGACGTTAATGGCGAAGCTTGTTTTGTCGCCGCGAACGATTTCTTGCCGGTCTAGCTCTCTCTCTCTCTCTCTCTCTCTCTCTCTCTCTCTCTCTCTCTCTCTCTCTCTCTCTCTCTCTATTCCCTTTTGTTTCGCCGAGTTTATAGAGGGTTGATCGAGTTTATTATTTCGCTCGGCGGTTTTGATTGAGTGGGAGCTGTGCGTAGTAGCCGCGTATGTGGAAATAGACCTGGCTCAGTTGCGATAGAGATGGCACATTGCCTTTTTTTTGTTCCGTCGATGAATGAATGGACAAGAGAATCAACTCAATCGTTCGCTGTTTTCCACGTGGAGTGTCGAGTGTCTCCCTGGAACGCATAATCGCGTCGATCATTTAATACTCGCTCGTAAAAAGCGAGTAAACGATTCGCTCGCGTCTCTCTCTGTGTCTCGTCAAAGCTCGACAACAATCGGCATTAGCAGCGTACGGTCCACGCATCGGCTCTGCGCAAAGCTCGGGGAAAGCAATTAGGCAAATTAAAGCGTTTCGCGCCAATCAAACATCCGCCCCTCCAGCAGCTTTCTCGGCACTGGTTTCCGTTCGACTCGAAAAAAAACAGAGCTGCATCAGTCTGCAGTACACGTCCATTCATACACGCGCGAGCGTTTCTTCTTTCGCGCGCTTTGAAGGCTGTGTGTTGCAGCGGCGAAAGCGAATCCTCGAAACCGCATGTACATCCGCGACCACTTCCGCGCGCGGCCCAAGAACCCACTGCGCCTTCTTCTCTTTCCTTTCAGCCTCTCTCGCGCGGAGCTTTTCGAGAGAGAGAGAGAGAGAGAGAGAGAGACAGACAGACGAGTGAAAGAGAGACGCTGCGGTAAACGACCGGGAGATAGGCAGGCGCGACGCCTTTCGAGTGCGAGAGGTATTTCTTTTTCTTGCATAATGTATAGGCTCCGAAGGATTTTCGTGAGAGTAGGCTGAAAGGGACGGGCGATCGATCGTTATTGCCCGGCTGTTTTTGACTTTCAAGGGGAATACATCGATGCGGTCGTTGAATTAATTGCCGATGTACGGATTTTCGTCGATATAAACAGGCTGCAGTTTGCCTGAAAAATAAAGATAGCCTCTCGCTAATAATAGTGCCCGATCGAAGAATGACGCAGCTCCACAAAAGCGACGATTGTTTTAGCAGGCCGACGCGCGAGCCTTTTTCGAATTTCGCTCTGAAAAGCTTCAGCCGACTGGTCAAAGGCCACTGCGGACTATACTCGATACAATGATGGCGCGCATATAACATGTGCACAAGGGAATAGAGATAATCGATTACTCTCTGTGCGACGTTTCACAATTTTTTATCTTGCCGGACCTCAAGCGTATAATCTCGCTGCTCGATTAACTAATGCAACGATACAAAACCGTACTGTATCGTGTGTGGGCTGTGGACATTTCGGAGGAAAGTCGCGTATCGAAATTGATGAAAAACAATGATGTGATCGCGAGCGTTTTAGAACTTGGAAGTGGCTTTAAAAGTTCATTTATTGAATAAGTTTCGCGAGAAGAACGAAGCTATTATTGCTTTTGGAAAAACAGCTCTATACAGCGCGGCTGAAATATTTCATCAAAACTCTCTCGCTGTGGGAGCATTGTTTAGTAATTAGAAACTTTCGCACTTCGTTAAAAGTTACAACTTTAACCTCGTTCTCCAAAAGTTTATATCTCCGTTTATGTCGCAGCACACACACACACACACACACCTTGTGTGCAACGCTGGCAGCTGCAGCTCTCGAGACGCGCGGCGCAGTCGTTCCGACGAAGAAAATGGTTTCGTTAAAGCTGCGAAGAATCGCATTTCCCGAGAGGGATGAATAACTAATACAAATATGCATACAAATCTGCGTGATGGAATGGAAATAAACATCGTGCATTTCTTCTACGAGCGAGTTCGTACCAAAAACAAAAAATCGATCCACGCGCCTCCGATCACAACACGTATGCGTTCAGGCGGCAAATTAATCCGACAACATGAACAAAGGCCCGCAGCGGGATCGATTAGCCCGTACGCGCGACGGTGGAGCTCTACTCGAGTTGCCCACCTCATCTTCGATTTCCCTGGAAAGCCCACTTCCGCGGAAGCAGAAGAAACAGAAGAGGAGTGCAGCGAGTGGCCACGTGCGCCCAACACCGGACACCGGCCGCGCCGCTGAGCAGCGAGAACGTGGCTATAATGGTAATCCAAGTAAGCGTAAGTACCTGCAGCCTGTCGCTGGTAGTAGTCGCACTCGGCGCAGACGGCTCGGCCCTCGTCCTCGGCCTCGGCGTCCTCGAGTTCCTGTCTGGCCTGCGCGGCGACGCAGAGGTCCTTGTAGCCCTCTGGCGGGCTGAGCGTCTCGCGCTGCTGGTGACGCCGGCTCTGCGGCGTCGTCTGCTGTTTGTCGGGCTTGACCTGGAGCAGGACCTCCTGCCTGACGGCGCAGTGCGCCTCGTCCTCGCACTCGTCCATCTCGTCGAGCTCGTCCTCCTCGTCGAGCTCCTCATCGTCGTCCTCGTCGTCCTCGTCGCACTCGTCGTCGGGTCCGAGCAGCTGGTGGTGGGGAGGGCCGTTGTTGCCGCCGCCGCCGCCGCCGCCGCCGCCGCCGTCCTCGAAGCGGAGGTTCAGCTCGGCCCGGCACTCCTTGCAGTTGCCGAGCCTGATCATCTCGTGCTCCTGGCAGCAGCAGTCGCACTCCTCCTCGTAGTCGGCGCAGCACTCCTCCTTGATGAGGATTATGTAGTCCGCGGCGAAGAACTCGTTGTTCTTCTCGTTGATGACGACCCGGTTCTTCTGGCCCTTGGACTTCTTCTCGCCCGGCTTCTTCAGCAGGCTCTTGAGCACTCGGCCGCTCGAGTCCACCTGCTGCTGCTGCTGCTGCTGCTGCTGCTGCTCCTTGGACTCTTTGTGCTCCTTCATCTCGAGGCCGCTTTGCGTCACGTGTAGTACTTATCAGCGCGCACAACGGTAGCACACAAAGGACGATCGCTGCGAGGGATGTGTCCGCGCTAGGCTCCTAAGTGATCATGATCCCGGAGAGGCTGGAGCAGCGAGCACTAGAGGACGAGTCGATTCGGAGCTGGCCAGCGGCTCCCGGCTCTCCTCCTGCAGACGCCTCCTCTCATCCCTACATGGGCTGTTATCCTTGCCGCTGCCGCTGCTGGGTCGGCGTCGCTTATCGATCAGCGCGCTCCGCACGTTTTTCTCTCTCTCTTCTCGGCCTCCCCCCGTCGTCGTCGTCGATTCTCTCTCTCTCCCTCTCTCTCTCTCTCTCTCTCTCTCTCGCTCACTCACTCACTCACTCTCTCCCTCGCATAGGCTCTTCTCGAGGGGGAGATCCCGGATAATTTATCGGACCCTCAACCTTGGACTACTTTTCCGCTTCTTATCTCACTCGGCGTGCGTGTGCGCGTTCCAGATCCTCCGCAGCTCCCGGCCGAGTCTGGACGTCCGCTCGTCCCCAGGATTGTCCTCCGTAAGTCGACGCACCTGCAGTCGGAGCAGAGGTCGTTCGCTCCGTCTGCTCGCTCACCCCCCAACGCTTACAAACACACGGACACACACAGCTCCCGCAGCAGACGACGCGCGCTCGGACGGACAAACGTCAAAGTTCGCGCGCGCCAGAGAGACTCGCGTCTACTGCTAGACGCCGATGCACCGCACACTCCGCAGTGTGGCTGCTCGCGTATAAATACACTCGGCGGCAGCAGGTGTACACACGAGTGGAAAGCGCGCCGCCGCCGCCGCCGCGTATATCCTTTCACTCCGCGATCAATGAACGAGTAAAGTCCCACAGTTAAAATCCACTCCACTGTCTTCTTCAGTAACGCGACGTATCTCTCTGTGTTTATACACAGTAGCCCGCAGGACGACACCGCACGACACACTTCTCGCGAACAGAAAAAAATATCAACAACAACAAACGACACTACGTGACGTACAGGTGGACAGTAGTAGCAACTGCGATGACAGACGGAAGAGGAGAGCGAGTGTGTGTGTGTGTGTGTGTGTACGCCGTACGGGAACGCGACGAGGAGCTCGCGCACGCACAGCAGTCGGGCCACGACTGGGCAAACGCCGCCGCTCGAGACAGCCCTCTCTCTCTCTCTCTCTCTCTCTCTCTCTCTCTCTCTCTCTCTGCTCCGTACTCTTCTCCGCGGCTGCGCGCGCCGTCGACATGTCCCACGCGCACGCACACCTGCAGCGGGACGTCCGTGTGGGAGAGAAAGACACTTGCCGCTTCGCGCTCCGCTGCTATGCTACCGCGAGCGCCGCTATATCTATATACACGCATACACGAACGACGCGTGAGAGAGGGTGCGAGCAGCTCTCTGCAGTTTCGGGGAGGGTGTGCGTTGGGAGTTTGTTGTGGGCTGTTCAAGGTTGCCTTGGTTCTTTTTTCCGTGGCCGACGGGGCGGGGAGGGGGGATTGATTTTGGTGGGCTTGGTTGGATGGGGAGATAAGACCGGGAGCTGGAGAACACCTGGATGGGCTTTAATTGGACACTGTAGGGGGAGATTCGGGCTTGATAGCGGGGGTGTTTTCGGGATTTATCCACGGGGAGAATCAGCTATTCTCGAGGCTGTTGACCAGTGTTTTTTCGACGAGGAAATTAATAGCCGAAAAATTCGCTGCAACTGTACTTGAAACAAAAATTGAGATCGCACTGCAGGGAATGTGGGCTCGATGTCGAGTGCACTGCGGACGCCTTTTAATCGTTAAGTGATTTCTATAACAGTACCGACTCCAAAACGACTAGCTCCGCAATCTCGACATACACCGGCATACAAATCGGATGTGCTTGTCTTTTTATCGCATCGATCCTAATCTTATAATAGACCGCCGTGAAAAAGTTCTCTCCGATCCATTACAATAACTCGAGCGTAACAAGAGATCGACGCCGGAGACTCAACCAGCGTACAGCCGCACGATTTTATATAAATATTAAAAGTTCCAGCGCGAGCGAAGGACCATTTAGCCTACTTCTCTTCGCGCGAATATCAAAGAAGCGTGTTTTCGAACTTGGGGCAAGAGAAACAAGGACAAGGAGCTACTTCGTATCAACACTCGGCCAGCAACCGTTTTGGCGTAGGAAAATTCATGAACTTTTCTTCCGGACGCTTATAATAATTAGTATATGAATAACCGCGACTGCAACGAAATCCAACGACGAAAGGCGTGTTTACGGAAGATGCGATGAGAGCCTGTTGTCACACTCGGCGCTGACCTTCAGAGGACACCGACTATACACTTGAAACCGCGAATGCGGCTGTTAAAACTTCGTAAACACAAAAACTTGCTGATATACTCGCACGCGGGACAATGTTTGATAAAATTATAACTCGGCTGTGATTAACTCTTCATTGTCAACCTGAATTTCACTACCGCTCCTGAAACTCATTCGTCATGAAAATCCAGACCATTCCGAGCCGCAAGTTCACTCCCGCGAAAAAGACCAACCGCGCTGCGAGCAATTTGATTAATTAACTTCAAAGTAGAGCGTCGATAGCAAAAAAAGAAAAGAAACGAACAGTCGCGCAGGCAAAAAAGTCGTCGACCTCGATAAGCCGCGCTCAGAGGGAAAGCCATTCGGAAAATCTCCGTTTTTCCAAACTCACTTTATTTCGCTCATTAAGCTCCTGCAGGAGAGAGACTGTGTATAGGATAGACGAAATGAGCGCATCCCAGTGGGGAGGGGGGGAGAGGCGCTTATCGGAAAAGAAGAAACAAGAAGCGAGCGCTGGGGAGAAAGAGAGAGAGAGAGAGAGAGAGCGCATGCATATTTCAGAGGAGCATATCGCGATGAGAACGGATTTAAAAAGGAGTGGCAACGCATACACGACCCCGTGTCTCTTTGTGAATAAGAGATGATCCGGCGGAGCGACGTTATCCGTTACAGAAATACTCGCCAGAAACGGCGTACGCTGGATTTTGGACATTGAAAAACAACGGCAAGAACAATTACGCGAAATCAAATATTAGTCGCTCGAACAATGCCCGCACGGAGTAACTCTATATCCGCGGCCTCCTAATACAATGCGCAGCGCATAACAACAATACAATAAGCATAACACGAAACTCGCATACGCGCGTCCAGGTGTGAGTGCGAGCGCTTGAATGAAGCGGAGTATAGGTGCGGCTTGGCTACCAGAACTCCTTTGTTATTATGCGCGTGCTTTTGTCGCATCCTTTTTTTCATAGCGACGCCGCCGGCAAGTTTAATTGGGCCGAGTGATGTGCGGACGCGCTGCTGCACAGTCGCGCGAGGATTTATAATAAATAAGAGCGTTAATGAGCAATCGAGAGGAGAGACGGATTAATTGCGCGAGCAAAGGATGTATTTTGCGGTGAAAAATCGAGTTTGATGAGGGGAGATTGTTTACATGCAAGTCGCTTTTTTTCCAGCCCGGTGGATGGTGCGTGGGAGGATAGGTGTCTGCATTGCCGACGGTTTTTTTTTTCAATGTTTTGTTCGCAGCGGTTGCGAAGTAAATTCTGAATTTTACGGAAAATTTCAACGAGAGCATTGAAGCAAGTTTGTTGATTTGGTTAAGGAAGTGCGAATATGCGGTGTACGTTTGTAAATTTTTTAATAAAGTTTAGATGCAAATTTTTTTAACAATGGCAAAGTAACTCTTTTTAACGCTGACAATTCAAATAGTATTGCTTAATGTTTATAGAATAAATACTCGAGTTAAGATCTAGATCTTGTTACACCAATCCTAATTAGAATAAGTGAAATTAATAACATCCAAGGTGAAATCAACGATTGCTCTCCGTCACTCTTATTTTCCAATTATTTCTAGGTACTTTGAACATAATTTTCAAAAAATCAATAAAACGAACAAACATTTCCGGCAAACTAACATCCCATCAGACGACAAGGGAAATCGCGATAGTATCGACCAATCGCCCGTTAACCTTCGGTCTCCGTCCACCCGATGGCGCCAGGTACCAGGCCGTCGAGCGAACAAAGCGAGCCGGTGGCGCAGCAGATCCTCGGCGGCTCTTCTCTTTCTCTCATTCTCTTCTCTCTGCGGCAGTCGTCGTCGGGCCGATGCACTTTTAACAAGGCGGCTGCACTTGAAATAGCGCGTATCTCGTTAATTAATCACGCCATCCCGTATACGCCGCTGGAATATAATGATTTTCCACTTTCCAGCGACACGTCCGCTATTTTAGCCAACGACGACTTACACGGCTCTCTCTCCCCCGATGGCACACACATGCACATGTAGATATATCGATCGGGCGCACGCCTGAATAATTTTGGGAAATGCGGGATTAAAAAAGGGAGGAGAGGGAATGGCTTGATTGGGGTGAATGGGTTAATTGTCGGAGTGAAGGCTGCGCGGGCTGTCTTCTTTCCCGAATTAAAGTCAATTAAGCCAATTCGTTGGCTGGATGGAGTGAATTTTTATTATGCAGCCGGTGCGGATTTATATAGTTCTCTGGAAATAAGCAGATTTTAAATAGTTGATGGCGGGGAAGCCAATTTCCCGTAGAGCGACTCCGTCGGGAGCTTATGAAAAATTCAGTGATTATGACAGCCGCAGCGTAATAAGGCGCATACATACCCTGGCATACAACACGAGGCGTTACAAAAGTGGCGACGAGAGCGAAGAGATAAAGTCGTTCGCTCGTTCTCGAGATTTGATAAATCGCGTTTGTAAAATGCGCCGCGCCGCGCAACCACTTTTCCACTTGAGCTTTATCGCCTTATTGGCGCCTCTTTCTCAAGAGAGAGAGAGAGAGAGAGAGAGAGAGAGAGAGAGAGAGAGAGAGAGAGAGAGTCGCTGCGGCGAAGAGCAGTAAAAATCCTAATGAGGATATTCAATTCTTTCGAGCTCAAGGAGATTTGCTTTGAGCTGCAATTCAAACAGACTGCTGTTACTTTATTTGCGGTTGAAGGGGATCTTGAAAAGGAGTAGTATTTCCGGCGAGAAGATATTTGATGTAAAAATTGTTGGATCGATGAAGACGAATGACAAATTTATACAGTAAAATTGTTTTATATATTTATATGAATCATGTACGGTACATCATAAGGCACAGTTTAGCAATGGAATGACTTAGATATAATACTCTATAAGACTATCTACATCTTTGTACAGAAAACAGTCATAACAAAAATAAAATTGTCAACTCTTAACAACTAATACTTTAGTAAGTACGGCACTAAATGGCACCTCTCTTACGAGGTCATCAATAAAGAATCACAAGAACTCCGACAAACCAAAAACTAGCCAATTTTTCATCAAGGCCGTCGGAAATAAAAGTAACCGACAATGTATCACTTCCTCAGAGAGAATTTTCAATGGAAGACACTATGTCAAAAAAAAAAAAAAATGCACCGGGCTAAAAACAAGAACACATCAAAAATAAAATCTTCGAACGTTCTCTCACGTCGCGTCGCGACAACCCCCTTCCAAAAAGCAAAATCCTCGCGTCAAACCTCTCAGCAGATGACTTTGTAGGGATTTAGAATGCCGTTGGGATCCATCGTTCTCTTCATGAGTTTCATCAGGTCGATCGCCGACTGGTCCTTGCTGTAGTGCAGGTACTTGGCCTTCTTGAAGCCGATGCCGTGCTCGGCGCTGATACTGCCGTGCAGCTTCGCCGTGTACTCGAAGATAAACGGCTCGAGCTTCGCGTTCACCTCCTCGTCGAAGTCGGGGGTGGAGACTTGCACGTGCACGTTGCCGTCACCTGCGGTATCGAAAATTGAGCGCGTAAATTCCCACATACTATATTTTTCAATCCTCAAAGCTTTCGTCAACCCAATCACACCCTCGTAAAAGGCTGCATACGTTCCGGGAGTAAAAACAATAAGGCAGGCGCGCGCAGGTTTTACGCGCTTATACACGAGCTTCGCGGCCCTTCGAACAGGCTTACACAGGGCTTTCCCCGGCGTGGCCAAGTTGGGACCAAACTGAATTATGTCTTCGGCACCCTTCCTTCTCTTTACCCCCTTGCTGACTTTTGTTACCCCACAGCGCGCCGCGCGTGACTATATTTGTCTAGCGCACACACGTATACCTATATAGCACGCAGTGCAGGAGAGAGTCGGGAAAGCGAGGAGGGTAATGCCATCAAAATCCGGGGCTCTTGAATTTTGTATCTCTCGAAGGATCCCGGATTCGCGCAGGCGTGAGTTTCTGCGATTCGCGAGATTTCGGCCGCGGGGACGCTAGACGCGCTAGACGCGCTAGACGCGCGCGCGAGATTCGATTGAAAGAAGAGCCATAACGACGTTCGTTATACGGGTATGCGCGTAGAAATCTCGCGGCGAGTGATTGATTGCGTTTACATCGAGAAGACGGCCGCGACTGGATTGTAATGCATCAATCTTTTAAACGGGGTTATAGTCTATACAGCGTGACTCAGCTCGGGTATCGATAAATTTATGGCTTAAAATATGCGCGCGTTATAATACATGTACAGGCTAGCTGCATGTATACATTATATACGGGAGAAAGTCGTTGTTACGACTGACCGATATATTTTTACTAGCTGACGCTGTGGATGTTGTCGAACCTTATACGGTACACGTAAGCGTGACGTGATTTTATGGAAGAAATTTTAATAACATCACATCGCATTCTTTCACTAACTTCTATATATTCGGAGGAAAAAGGACCGATCGCTATAATTGCCGACGACATACAAGACGTAAATAACGACGTATCCATCAATCAGCCGAATTATTTGCAGCAGCACCATACTGACAATCTATTTCGATGCAGATTCATAATAAACTTTCGGCCCCAATATGGTCGATGTCAATCGTCAAGTCATCGAAGAAGGTTTCAGGAACGCCACCCTATGACATGCAGACCGCGGTCAGCGGGTCAAAGCCCGTTTTAACTCATCCTCGTCCAATAGTGATGAACTTGATTGGGAACTTGAATGTCGACGTTCCAAAGTTCTTCGCGTTATAAATATACGCAGTCGATTCTCGATCCATAACAAGATACCGTACAAAGATACAAACGAAATTCTTTCGCTTATCTGCACAAACGCATCTCCCGCAACGTCCCGAAAAAGTCACACTCGCGCACACAAAGCGAACGAGATAATTCCCTAATAAGAGCCGCGACGCCCCTGCAGTCAAGCTTTCCCTCGATAATCCCTTTCTCTCTGTCTCCCCGCTTCGTTCGCAGAAAACGAAACGGCTCTCGGAGAGAAAACACGAAATCCCATTATGAGCGAAGGCAAGCGTGAAACTCACCCAAGTGTCCGAAGCCTGTGACGAAGCGCACGTTGTAGTCGCGCAGCCGTTCCCGGAGCACCGGGACCAGCGAGTAGAAGTGCGGCAGCGGCACCGAGATGTCGTACTTGAAGAGGTAGCCTTCCTTCGTCTGCGACTCGGCTAGGCGCTCGCGCAGCTCCCAGATGCTCTGCACGTGCGGAGATTTCGTAGTTTTCGGAGAGTCAAGTTTTTGCGAGTAACTCGAGCCGAGCGAGATTTACGAGGATTCATGGTTGATTAGTGCCGATTTTTCACAAACTACGCGAATGCTTCGTACGAGTTGGATTTTTTGTCTCTGATTGCCCTCGTAATAAAGAAATAAAATAAACGCGTACTATATATAGCTAAGACATCTGTTGCTCAATATAGCAGCGCTAATAAAAGCACGATATCTCGTGCTCGGGAAGTTTTCAGCAGTAAAGCCGATACAATCCGCGCAGTAAATCTGGACAGTTGCTAACAAGCATAAAAGCCGAACTGCCGCACACTAATCACCACTGTAATCTCTCCTCGTAAACGGCCAAACTTGAATGATCAATTCGCGCATTCGTAATTCAATAACGATGAAAAAAGACGCTCACCTTAATCTTGCTGGGCTCGGAAGTGACGGTGCCGTCGTCGACGATTCCCCCGTCCATGAGTTTGGTGAGAAAAGTCTCGAGCTTCTCCTCATCGTGGGCCAAGTGACTGCCTGCCGTCTCGATCAGGACGTAGAAATCGTGTTCGTCCGACAATGGGCTACGCAACCCCAGAGCCGATTTCGAGTTCTCCACCGAAATCCGATCGATCAGCTCGCAGGACGAGAGGATCTCGCCCAACTCGCTCTTCGCCAGTCGGTATATCTCCAGCACGCTTTCAAAGTTCTTCATTCCTTGAAATGTCGAATTTCTCATTTGATGATTCAGGGCGCGAATGGAAATGGTTTAGCAGTTTTTACCATACGTGCAATTTTTTAAATACGTTGATCAACTCTAAGTATACAATACACCGACTAAATATCGTAAAATTGTTTGCGCGTCGCGGACAAACCACAAAAAATGAATCAACATCCTTTGAAAAAAAGCCGTACAATTTTCTCCACGCCTAATCCCCCTGAAAAAAATCTCGGCAATCACCGTCATGACCTTGACTCTTCCCCAAACGTCAACAAAAAAGGCCATTGCCCCAACGGCTGCGGCTGCGCAAAAGTCAGCCCGACGACGGGCCGAGATTTCTCCTCACTACGCCGAGCAAATTGCAACAGAGCAGAGAGAGAGAGAGAGAGAGAGAGAGAGAGAGAGAGAGAACCGAAAGCGAGGATAAAACGGCGCGCGCGCGCGCGCGCTCACACAATGCGGTAATGGTACACAGACCCGGCCGCGGTTCTTACCCAAAAAAGCGACGTTTATGGCCTTGGGTAAGGTCGGACACTGCAGGGCCACCTTCGTCACGACGCCTAGCGTTCCCTCCGAGCCGATGAACAAGTGTTTCAGGTGGTAGCCCGTGTTGTCTTTCTTCAGGGTGTTCATGCAGTCGATCACGTTACCGTTAGCCGTGACCTGTGTGCAGTAATCGCTATAATAAACCTATAGAAACGGAGAGGGAAAGCGGGGCACCGAACTTCTTATATTTCTTTTTCTGTTTTTATGGCTTTATTGCGTGCCGAGGCTTCGAAACTCGCCCGACGTAATGTAGTCATCATCGGTTTTATAGAGACATTGTCGGAATTTATGACTACGTCTTCGGATTAGAAAAAGTAGCTGGATTGGAGAGAGAGGTGGAATTTATTACCTATAGTTTCGATACCCATATATTTAATTAAACAGAGCCGAAAATTTGCTTACAGCCTCGAGTCCCAGGACGTTGCCGTGGAGATTGCCGTAGCGCAGAAGCCGCAGTCCCCCGGCGTTGGTGGAGACGTTGCCGCCGATGAGACAGCTGCCCTTCGCGCCGAGGTCGATCGGCATCATCATGCCCACGCGGGTCAGATGCTCCTCCAGACTCTGGAGCACGCAGCCCGCCTCGCAAACCAACACACCTGCGAAACACGTGCGCGAGTTCCTTTAATTTATTGAGCTCTATAGTTGGTACACAGGGAAATATTCATCGTAGTTTGCAATATACGATACGCGTTATATCTGTAGCTGCTGGCGGAGTGTAATGTTATTACCATGGTCTGGATCGGCGTTTTATGATTAATGCGGCTTCGTCAGATGGGAGCGTTGTTAAGAGGGTAACCGATAAATTTTTCATAAGCTCTACGGAGCTTATCAGACGGTCCTCGAGACAGACTGGGACCTCGATCGTGTCAAATGAAATATATAGAGGTGCTGTAGAGGAGGATTTATTCATTTTATTTAAGGATAGAAGAATGAACGAGCGCTATTTTTTGCCGATTAAATTCGTATCAGGCACGCGCCTTTAATTGAACAAGAATTAGCCTATAATTAGGCAAAAAGGCATCAAAGTTCCTCCCGCCATCAGACTAAAAGAAGCAATAAAAAAAGTTCGCTCGATCCTTTCTTCCCTGGCCGCAGCGCGCACGAAACAAACCCCTCTAAATACGAGAAAATTCAACAAAGTCCAATCCTCCGCATCTCTCGGCTCCTTCCACCCGTAACGGTCTCCTGAAAAACGAAGCTCGAAACACTGCTGCTCCAACACACACACACACACACACACACACACACACGCGCGTATACAGCGCGAAAGAAGAAGAAGAAGAAGAAGAAGCAACAGCGACTCGGCAGTATTACGGTACTTCGGGGTAGGCACCGTGCGCGCGCGCGCGCCTGGCCGTGGCGCTCGGGATCTAGATTAGCCTCGTTATTAGAGGCGAGCGACTCTCATTAGCAACGGCCTCGGCGCAGTTTATCGCGCCGGCCAAAGGATGATGACGATGCGCCCGCGGGAGGATGTGTGGCCCCTGCTACTTGTGTTATTTCTTTTTTTCTCTTTTTTGTATGAAAAAACGGCGCTCAGATTGTCTGCGGTGGCGTTTACTGGTCGAGTTTTTATGCGCATACGAGAGTGCAGAACTGAACGTTCTTGTTTCAATATTTAAAAGATTATTAATGTAAAGCACTACAGTAACTCGTGCAAATGGGCAGAGCGGCAGGGGAAGCGAGCAAAATCCGTAAAAAGAAAAAGCCAGAGAGGAATAATAGAAGCGAACGATGTCGTGTATCGGCAGTATAGAGCCCGAAAACCGACCTTGACTGGCCTCTTTATCCCTTTTTATGGCTTTGGGCTTGCTCCTCTGCACCTTCTGACCACCTACTGATGCGTCCACGTGTTTATTTCAGGAGCGGGCCTCGCTCGCTACAACACTGTATACATAAACCAGGTACCGTCGGCCAACCCCATTGCAGACGGACTGACCCCGACACTCGACCCTTTCCGAGCCTTTTTTTATCATTATCATCTCTTCCCGCTGCGCCTCTGTCTCTCTGGGACCCGCTAGAACGGGTGCCGCTATTAACTCTGCGTTTACTTCCTTCCGATTTTTTTTTCATTCCGCTTGATAGAAAAAAAAAGACTCGTGAGACATAATTGCTCTCTGGGTTTCGCTACGCTTTCGGAAATTGAGAAAATACGTCCTGCAACTAACATCGCAGTGGAGGCCATTACACGCTCCTAATACCCGTAACAAATCTGTTAATCGCCGAAAACCGGTCCAGTCCGCCAGTCTTTCTTTCTCATCTCGAAGTGGAGAAAAAGAGAAGAAGGATCCCCGCATGCGTAATAGCCGCGCGCAGCTCCAATTAATTATAAATTCACGCGGTGTGCCTTACCGGCCAATTCATCGGTGCTGATGATCTGGTTCATGAGCCTCATCGAGATCACGACCTCGTCGAAGACGGGCACGCTGCCGCCCACGAGGCCGGTGTTGCCGCTCTGGGGACAGACGGCGAGCCGCTGCTCGTTGCAGTACCTCAGGATCGCCGAGACCTCCTCGGTGCTCTTGGGCTTCAGTACCACGCGGCTCGAACCTGCGCACAAAAAAGAGACGCGTGCAGTGTATAGTGCTGGTGCTGGAGAAGAGAGAGAGAGAGAGAGAGAGAGAAAGCATAGAGAAGTCGTCAGAGACGTCTTCATTTATCTCTCTGCTCTTCTGGCCGCCTCGGCTCGCTGTGTATGCAGAATAGGCGAGGGTATTGGAGGAGGAGAAGGGAGAGAGATGGAATTTGGAAGCGATTTCGAGATGTGTTTCTTCGACGGCGCCTGCGTTTTGCGCTGCTTCTTTTGGACGCTGGGAAAGGGTCCTTCGTGGAAGCGCCGGTGATTTACCGCCGAACGGCTGATATATGAATCGCTTTGCTCTTCGACTATCTGAATTCGTTACTCGATTCAGCCGACGACGCAATATAGTGCCGTGGACACCTGTCGCGCATCAGTCGAAAGCCGCCACAATGTATAATATACCTTTGACGATTCTGAGCCAATCGATGTTGTAGCTGTCGCACTCGTCGGGCTCGGTGATGACCCGCTCGGGCCCGAGGAGCCCATTGAAGAAGGACGCGTGGGCGTCGCCGATGACGGCATAGGGCCCGCGCTCGACTTTGTACCTTACGGCAGTCAGCTCCGGCTGTGTTTTCTGGGACGCCAGCCTGCTGCCGCTTAGAGACAGCCACTTGGTTCTGCTGCCGACGGTCTGCGCCGCCCTTCTCGCGGCCTGCATCATTTTTCGTGAATTCGGCTAATCTGCAAGTCGAAAGAGAGAGGCTTGGTTAGTTGTTTTTTCGCTGGATCGTTAAATGTATAAGCGTTGTGTGGTTTGGCTTTGCGAAATTCCATATTTTATTAATAACGAATAAGCGGGCGGCGAAAAGTCACCTCACTGCCCGGCTGAGTGTGCTGAAAAACGTTGCGAGAAACTCTAAAAATATCACGAATGCGGTCGAGAAATTCAATCGTCAACTTGATCCTACATGAGATTCAGAGCCAAAACAAGAAACCACACACTCGAGCTCGGCTTACAAAGCCACCTTTCATTGAGACGTTTTCGAATATATCCGCGATTTTACGAGCGCGCGTATATCTGCGATAAAGGCCACTTTATTCGAAATTACTAAATAATCCTTGCTAGTCCTCGAACGACGAAAAAAAGCCCCCGTAAACTCCCCAGGACCGAAACACAGGACATCGGAGGACAAGTCTCGCTGGTAAAAACGACAAAGCGTTTCCTCGCGCAGCAAGTTGCCGGATTCCACGGTCGCTCTTCACAGAGAGAGAGGGAGAGAGAGAGAGAGAGAGAGAGAGAGAGAGAGAGAGAGAGAGAGAGAGAGAGAGCGAGGCAGCATTGTGCTTATTGCGGCCCGGACGAGAAATGCCTGATTTAAAAAAAACGCACAGTCCCTTAACTCCCTCGTAAACAAAACAATAAAGCATAGAGGCCGGCGAGCCGAAAGAACAAATTCCAGCTCCAAAGACTGCGGGCGGAAGCAGCAGAGCAACTGGACGTGTACGCGGGCCAAAAAAAGGAAGCCAAGAAAACGACAGACGCCTATTCTCCCGTGTATTATCCTCAACGTGTCACGCGTGGCACTCGCGCCTTTCAAAAACCTCGACATTTCTCGCGGGCTCTCTCTCTCTCTCTCTCTCTCTCTCTCTCTCATACCCTCGCGGATCCACACGGACGTATACACACAGCTGGCGCGCCGAGGCCCAGACCTGTAATCCACAGCCACACGCACACACAGGTAGGTAATAAGAATATCCCTGAAAAAGGGTGGGCCCCGAAAGAGAACAAGAGAGAGAGAGAGAGAGAGAGAGAGAGAGAGAGAGAGAGAGAGAGAGAGGAGTGTACGATTACGTAAATTGCCCCACGTGTGTGTGCAAGTGGTGAAGAATCCCCTCCCCTCGCATAGAGCCTGGACACACTCCTGACTCCACCCCGAGTGACGAGGGAACGAGAAGGAGCGAGACAGAGAGAGAGAGAGAGAGAGAGAGAGAGAGAGAGAGAGAGAGAGAGAGAGAGAGAGAGAGAGAGAGAGAGAGAGAGAGAGAGAGAGAAGATTGTATAGCCGAGGGGACTATCCACTCAATTGCCGGAGCATAGAACAGCGGCGGCAGCAGCAGCAGGTCACTCGCCCACAGGAGGGAGAGAGAAAGCTGATGCCGGCGCTTTTTCTATGGGAGAGCAGCTAACACGCGAGTTGTCTTGAAAAACCGCCCGCCGAACCCTCGCCCTTTCTGCCCCCCTTACTCGCCTTCTTTGTCACCCTACTGCTTTTTCTCCCCCGCCCTGGCTATGCATGTTGTGTACATACGTATCGTGTGCGTGTGTGCGTGTGCGCGCGTGTTGGTGAAAGTGCTGCGATCGCATTTGGCTTAATTGCGTGGACGCATCGCTCATTTGAGGGATTATTGCTCTTTAATGAGAGGCTGCACCGAGTCGGTTGGGATCGATTGATGGATTTCTGCAGAGATGCCCACTTTTTTCAATGTTGCGCTGTAATACACCCTTGTCATTCTGCATTCCATTAATAGCGATAAGCTGAAGAAAAAAAACTTTTGTTTTTGTCCCTTGGTGTTATATGTACGGGTCGGTTAACCGGTTGTGTAACAACGGCCTATAAGTGTGCGCTACGATATCCACATGTACATCTATCACGATAATGAAACATTATGACAAGTGGATCGATAATCGCGTATAGTTGCATTATATACTGAGATTACCATTCGTGAAGGCAGGCCTATATCTTAAGCATTACATATGTTTGACGCTGTGGCTTGGAAGATTCATGTTGCAGCTTGAGATGACACAACTATATTTTTATGTAAAGTGTCAAGTGTAGTCGATCCAAAATAATTTTTTCATTTGTATATCTTTACTTGTCGTGTAAATGTATAGTGTAAAACGTATAATCTGTTTGTCAAGTTACAGCTAGCCGTTCAAAGCCTGAAAGTTTAATGGAAGTCGTGGGTGGAATAATTCGATTATGTTTACAAAAATAACTTAACATCTGATATTCAAGACAATCTTCCATAAGTTTTTCAGTACCTATCATATAGTTTCAACTGGTCACCAAACGAATATTATGATAAAGTATTATGAATTAATTTTTACATAATAACAAATGATGAACTTTTGATCAGAAAATTCTAACAAGCATGCAATCGTTTAAGATCAATACTGCTATAACTGCTTAAAATTAACGAAGAATTCTCCAAAAAATCCGAAAATCATTCATCAAAAACCGCGAAAGAAGGAAGAAGTCATCAAATCCGAATCTTCATCTTCTTAACAGCCCTCAACTGATCAATCACACAGCGCGCCCATCCTTCCCTTTCCATTATCCGTTCCATTCCATTCCATCCCATCAACATCTCCCCCATCAGTAGCAGCTCGATTGCCTCCCTACCCCTGAAGCGCACACTTTCACACCCATGCCGCACGAGCGTATGTAAATTCGCGGCTGCGTGTACACGCGCATAGCGGGAGAAAAAGAGAGCGGACGGCCTCGCGTCAGCGGCAGAAGTGGCTATGGGAAGGGAGTGATCGAAAATGCCGGCGCCGGCGGCGGCAGCCGATTCTGCTGCTCTGTTCTTCGGCTGCAGGGCCATGTTTGGGTGGGTACTTTGCAGCAACGAGGCCGCGAATATGACGGCCAGCAGAGAAACCTCTCGCGTACACCTTCAATTAATGCTCGATCGTTCCATTTTCTTTTATGGGGTGCAAAGGGTCATGGAGGTGGTTAGTGTTTGACTCTTGCTGCGCGTGGCTTTGGACGCGGAGTTGTGAGCGATCGTTATGATTTGATGGATGGCTATGGCTTAGCTAAACATGACTGGTTTACGTTGCTTCGTTAGGTAATACGCATCGTTTCAAATTTTTACGCAGCAATAATGCTCAGTTTTGAAAAAGAAATCTATTCTATAGGCAAGCATATTATAGGCGTGGTTTAATAGTGCCCTAATGGACAAGATTTGCAATGAGCAGTTATATATTTGATTAAATATACAAATTGAAGCCTTATCTTCATAATACCTAATCTCAAAAGAAATATTTTAGATTTGTTATATCAGTTAAAATTTTTATAAAGCACAGTAGTCAGCGAGAAACAGCACTTCGCTGTATCGCGCCGTCACACTTAAATAAGACAAATGGTGCTTAAATCGACGATAATAACAATTATAACAGTGCTACTGTAATATCACTAGTTTATTTTATTAGTGAAAAATGTGTATGATTGGGTCTTGTATATTACCAAAGTAACGAAGGAAAGTAGATGTATGATGTGGCATGATGCGTATTGATGCGTCTCAAAGTTACGAACAGCACAATGCTAGTTGCTATATAAATGCAGCAGTCTACAGTAGCAAGGATATTTATTACAAAATGAGTGTCTATTCGTCCATTTATTATCTTTATGGTTTTACATTTTAAACATACGTAAATTTACGTTTGGGCAAGAAAAGAGTAGCCTTCTATTTACGAGTGATTTCGAAACATAAATTACCGACGGATGTTTACTTATAAGAAAACCTTTTACTCCGCTGTTTAGCTTACTTTAATGATCTTCCGAAAACCACATTTAGCTGAAACGTCCACTTGCCCAGTTTCGTAAAGCCCCGATATACGGATGAGTATAGATATGACCTGTTAAGCAAAAAAAAAATATATGCTCGGCCCACCACAATCAAAATTTGTACAAAGAATCAAATGAAGAAGTATGAAAGCTTCATATTTTGAAATTTAAAATTTCATTAAAATTTTCTGTTTTGTATAAAGTGGTATAGATCTTCCAGAATAAGTTGATATAAATATTATATTTGCCCACGTTATTTAATTTTATAGGACAGTATGACCTAAGCCCGCACTTAAGCCACGCCTATCCGTATCATAAATAGTCCTTTATTACACTCGCAACGCTCGGAGGAAATGGAAAAGTACCTATGCGCCACTTGTTTTCACCTGCCAAAACCACCGAGAGTTTTAGCAGTGGCGATAGGGCTCGCGAAACGATCAGTCCAATACTACTTTGTTTGGTAATCAATATCGCTCTAACAATCCACACATGTGCATGCACATTCACTGTACGTTAATGAACACTGACCATTCGAATGGTCAACAATGAAACTTTTCATGAGAAATAAATAATAAATGGAAAGTGTCATGGCAGACTGTTAGAAAATCGGTATTCGCGAAATATTTATTTCGTACAAGTTTTGTACCAATTTTGAGCCCAAAATACAATGAATGGTGATAAAACATGTTCATAATCGAAACCTACGAGGTCTGAGGACTGAGAAATGTAATATTTTTAGTGCTTTATTATGATATCATGCGATATTCGTATTAAAACTAGATATTTTAATTTTTAGTTTTCCTTGTGATCTATGACCGCCTATGCACATTTTAACATTTGGTACCTGATATTTAAAAGAAGGCTTGCAACATCTATTAGTCGTAGTCATTTATATTTCTCATTAAACTCTTGTGTATTATTTGATATGCATTCATAATTTCCAATTTTTATTTAGTCATTTATGTTTATATTTTATCGATGAGGTGTACTATTCACATTGGCGACCGAATGGGAATTCTTATTGCCTGATGTATGTGATATACCTTATGATAACTCAAATTTTATCTATATTATTTCCCTGGTACAATGAACCTAAGAACTGGCTAGTTACTGAACAGTTCTTAGGTTTCAATCTAGTTGCTGCCTAGTAACTGTCCAGTGCTTAGGTTCATTCTACCAGGGTTATTAAACTAATGATATTAGAATAAACATTCGGTTGAAGCTAAACGAAAATTATATCTGTTAATACATATTAATATCATTATATTGTATTAACTCATACAGAACCCTTTTATAGTTTGTTTTAACTAAAAATTAGTTACAATCCCTAGCAGAGATAGAAGATAATCATTCAACAAAATTCATACATGTGTGTGGCCCTAATAATTTGAAATCTAACTATAAATGCACTGAATAGTGTAGAAATGTATGAGTCAGCTATAATACGAATAGTGAAATAAGGTACATCAAAGTCTTATACAAGGGGCAGCTATATTTCACCATTTTTTAAATTATCAAGAAATTTTACAAAATTATTATGCTGACTCCGGTCTAAATGTTCACCATTATAATTGAGCAATCAATGAGGAATTTTTATATTTTAACGTCACAGTACGTTTATTTAATTCTCATTCACAAAAAGCAATCAACTCAAGATATAAGCATGTATATTACGTATGACTAAACTATAATCGCAGGCTTTGATGATTTTAAATAAAAACGATCCTATTTATTCAGCACATTCACAAAGCAATGGTGAAATTTTTACCAGGGAAGAATTTAATTTATCTGTCATCTAAAATAGATGTACTTACAGTAATTTGAGAAGTCGATTGATTTTATTTAACACCAGATTACTAGAAGCCATAGTTTCGAAGTCTGATAAAGCTTTATTTACGAATGACAAAATTCCATTCTAATTAATCCACTTCAATGCATTTTTAAAAAGTATTAAATACTTAAATAGAATTCCCCGTAAATTATATTAGATTTTCAAATTGTTTAAACAAATAATTGAGGGCTAAATATCTCACTTTATTTGCAGTTTATGAATAAGGCTAAATGTGCGAAACATCACGGGGTTTAAATTACTTCACGCGAAATGTGACACCAGTATCAACTTTCACCCTTCAGCGAAGCCAAAAATGCCAGTGGTTGGTTGAAAAGCTTGGGTATCTTCAATAAAGTGAAGGTCGTTCTTGATATTTTTTACATCCAGCATGAGATATGAAAAAACATATCGTAAACAAAGTTGTATTTATTTTAAATTCTAAAATACTACTAATTCAGTCAACTAAAATTAATTAAAATTTTTGTATAATAACTATATGATCATTGTTATATTAGAAGTAATGTGGGAATGCGTGTTTAGCGTGTACGTATACCATGTGCCGGTAAGAGAGAGAGAAAGAGAGAGAGAGAGAGAGAGAGAGAGAGAGAGAGAGAGAGTCTGTGAGAAGGCTTAAGATCGAGAGAGACGTGCACGTACCGATCAGATGTGCTGATCAGCAACGTCGCACCCCCGCCAAGCTACCCTCACCCCCCTCGATGCGCCGAGAGGGATGAGGCCCCGCCAAAGAAGCAGTCCCAGAGCGACCTCGAAGGAGCGAACACCTAAGAGCCTTAGACAACCGAGCGAACCAAAACGAGTGTATATCCAAGTGTATTTCTATTTGTTATTCTACAATACAGTTTACTACTACTATATTACCTACCGAGTTATTTATCACAACCCTGTAAGATCCACATTCCCACAGTAATAACTATATTATCTCATTATATTAATATTATATTAAGAATACTATAGTATAATACATATATTAACCGCACATAAACATAATCCATAGAAAATAGAGCTCGGGGATAAAATAATAATAATATTTTTCTTTCGCTGCACTTGACATCGGTGTAAAAGCATAAAGAAAAAAGTTCAATAAGACTATAAATACTATTGAAATGGAAATAAACTTGTCAAGGTCGTTTCAGACGCAGAGAAATTGAATCAATGTTCTTAGAGGATACGTGAATATTTTACAAGTAGCGAGCAAAAATGTTACATCCATAACTGACTTCCAGCGGGTAAAATAATTCATTGATTTACAATTCACCTTTAGAATGCAGCTGCAATAAAAATGTCAAAGTAAAATTGTTTATAAACATCAGAATTGCAGCTAGTTTACAGATTAACACAAGCCGTCATAGGTAAGCGAAAATTAGCTTAAAAAACATGTATATTCACGTGTCCCTAGCATACCTCGTACTCCTGCGATAGTCATAAAAAAACGTCCCCTTATCTCATCGACGCAGCACATTCCGTTCGACCATTCACTATCATGATCAATAGTGCAAACAAACAGAGCTTTGCCGCGTCACTCGGAGCACACGTAACAAACGAGCCACTTGCATCGCTGCTGCAATCCCCTTTGGCCGGCGCAGCAGCCCTCAAAATACGTTATCCCCTCAAACACATCGACGTCCAACACACGTGAGCGAAGAATGAAGCATCGCAGTAAAAAGCAGCAGTAGCCCGGCCGACGAAGGACGAAACGAAACGAGAGCGAAATTCCAGTCTAGCGAGCCCAAGATATCCGCATTCCGCATTCCTCGCGAAATCTCTCCTTCCGAGCTGCGCGGGCCCCTAGCCTCGATTAGCCCCGACCGGCCGCGCTGCGAATTCGCGTGCATAATAAGTCCGGACCGGGGGAACGAGACGGGAGTGGGAGATACGGCATCCGAGAAGAATTGGAGACGAAGAAGTAGACCTATTCGAGATCGAGATCGAGAGAGAGAGAGAGAGAGAGAGAGAAAAGGAAAAAGCGTGTCACGGGATGTAAAAAGTGGAAGGGTGTGGAGGACGCACACTTAACGATTTGAGAAATATTAGAGATCAGGAGTGAGTTTTTTTCGGAATTGTATACCGAGAGAATAGTAGGTTGACGAATTAGCTGCATTAGCCGAATTATTTTTTGTGAGAATCTAATCGAGTAACGCAATTCGATTGAGCAACACGGATGGAAATATGTATCGAGTCGCAGATAAATCTTGGAGGCCATTTTTAACGTTTCAAAGCAGGTCGTGCTGGTATCATGCTCACGGACATCAAGTTTATTCAAGACATACATTTCGAGTATCGGGACAATCGAAAAAATGTTGCGTCTTCGTTTAATGAAAAGATACGAGAAGGTATCACAATATTCCAGTTTGATAAGCCGAAACAGAAAGATGCAGATAAACCCTAGTTTCTATACTTGACTCGTATCTTTGAAAGATAACGTATTTATACAGACTTCTAACATTTTATTAAAAGGTTCTATCTAAACCTTGATAGATTTGTATAGAGGTCGTCATTGCTTTAGTGACTGCAATATAACTTAATTTTTTAATGATTTTTACAAAAAATTTTGCAGACTTTATCCGTGTAATCGTTTTTGTCAGAAAAGTATTGCTTTGGTAAGTAATATATTCAAGTCCTTGTTTATTGATTTATACTGTAAGCCGTTAATTTCATATTTTTCGAACGTATAGATTCAGAACTGATTTTTAGGATGTAAGAGAAGAACTTGGTTACCAACATTTCCTGAAATATACCCGTACAGAGCTCTGCAGTGTGTCATTTAGTTACGACGAAAATGAAATGTGAGCCATACTGAGAAATTTGGAAATATGTTGACCTTCCGTCGCAGGAATTTCACCTTCTGACTGTATACACATTAGCTCGAAACTCCTTATACGCCAGCATTAGGATCGTGTAAAATACTGACAACAGGAGTAGCTACGTGCTCGATATATGCATATAGAGTCAGTAAAAGGTACAGGGACATAAAGTCTCGAATAAAATGCAAAAGGGGGTCGGGTAAAAGTGGAATAATGCTATATAATATAAAGGGAATATTCGATCGGCAGTCGTCCATTTATAGCCCAGCAATGAAGTCAAGAGTTTTATAGCGACCATCCGAAATGAACCTGCTGAGCAGCAGAAGAAGAAGTAACTATAAAATCTTGGCACAAGGCAGAGGCACAAGGAGTCTACGCGCGAGTATACTGAATCATTCTGGCTGAATGCGGCTCGCATGATTTATCGCGCGGAATACCTTCTCACAAAGATAAATTTCGGCGTGTCAACTCCCTCTCCGTCCAAATTGTATTATCTCATTAGCCAGGCCACTTCTGGCTAACCCTAGACTGAGCTTACATAGCCACGAGAAGCAAAACGAGCAGAACGAGGCAAATAACACGTCGAGAAAAAAAGAGTAAAGAGAATGTGTTTTCCGCATATAGTATATGTATATACAAGAACGCGTTATGCTCCCACTTCTCTCGCAGACCGAGAGCTGAGAGAGAAGTGTCCAACATCCCTCTGTCTCTGTCTCTCTCTCTCTCTCTCTCTCTCTCTCTCTCTCGACATTGCGCAGCTCGCGAGCAGAGACAGAGACGGAACATATATAGACTGGCTTGGGCGCGCGCGCCATGTAATCGAGTGGCCGTCTCTCTCCGTCTCTATAGAGCCGAGTCGAGCCGACTCACTCACTCGGCGCGGTACGGACGTAGAAGTGGCTGCTGCTGCTCCGCTGCTACGCCCACCAGCCGTAAAACTACCGTCAATCAGAGAGCACTGGTGGGGAGAGACGCGGAGCGAGAGAGAACGAGGCTGCTCCCAAGCGTGGGAGAGAGACAGATGCCAGAGTGAGAGAGAGAGAGAGAGAGAGGATAGACTCCAGCGTTGGAGCGACGGAGATGGAGAGCTGCGCGCGCTTGGTAGGGAGAAAGAGAGAGATAGAGGGAACAGCATCAGAGATGGAGTGCGAGAGAGAGAGAGAGAAAAAGACAGAGGAGGTAACGGGATGTTTGTTGATCGTATAATCATCCGGACCCTCTGCGGAGATGTGTGTCCGGAGATTCGACGAGTTCGACTCTCTCTTCGTTTGTCGCGGAGGGAAAAGGAAGCTCTTGAGAGACTTCGCAGAGGGACTGTTTGGCCAGCAATTACGGAGGGAACTTCGCGAGGCTGTTATCGCCCCGAGTGGCTCCTTTGATTCGCTCTATATCGGTCTGCTTTTGATAGACTGGGAGAGCGCCTCGTCAGAATGGATTGTCTTGATGTACTCGGATCAGGAAAACATGATGCGGCAAGAGGTTATGTATAGGGTCCAGTGATAACCATGCTTGCGGTTGAAAGATCAGCTCGTTCTGCATAGTGGAGGAGCTTTTATCGCTGCGGTTTAAATGAGTATGTATTTTAGCGTGAAAAAGTGTTATTGCAATATATACAATGATAGTTCTTTGAACTAGTTTATATAACTCGGTCAGTTTATGCCTTACAAACATCGCACATTGATACGTTTTTCGTCAATTTATACGTCACAGTTCATCGTTATTGATTAAAGAATTTTTTGTGCTTGCAGCTCGAAGTTATTGATGCTATTGTAAATTCTGCGAAGCACGCTTTTTTGTCTGATCAGCATTACACGTAGAAACAACACTCCTTATATGCCTGTTTTTCAGAAGTATATTGTGCAAGCCAAGAAAATTTACACAATCCGCGCATTAATCGTTTGTCCAGCGATCTATATCTCTTAACCTTTCGTACTTCGAAAATCTTTCTATACGTATATGAAAAAACTCTTGCATAATTGTTGACATGGTGTATACGTTGAGATATAGTAAAATTGATAGTTCTTTATCTGCAGACTTGTAAGTTATACGCGTGAACTTGTGCAGCAAAGTGAGCAGAAATGAATCCTACATGTCATTATTATCATACTTGAATGACGTTGATATCGCAATACGCAACCATATTTTCATGGATACACATATTGTAGATATTCGATTCTATGTAGATATAAGACAAGCCCGCGCAAGTTTTAAAAGAAGAACTCGACATTTTTTCGTTTATCCGCCTCGCGTATGCCGCGTATACAAGGCTGTTTTAACAACAGAGCCCAAATATTACTCGACAAAAAAAGCATAAATCCACGTACTAAAGCGCCTCAAAATACACAAGACAAGTCGGAAGAAAGTTTGCTGCTATAAAAGACTGTTATACGCGCCGCGAGGCTCTCGCGTCTCTCATTATATCTCGGAAGTATAAATACGAACGCTCGTCGGCCGAACCCAAACAATCATCGGGCAAACGTAAACACACGAGCGCTGCAGAGCGCACGATAACGCACTGCTGAAATCTTATCGCCAAGACCGGCTGAGACTTCAAGGAAAAAAAAGACTACGCGCATACACATACACTCGCTGTCCCACACACCGAGACACCGACGCGAAAGGAAACAAAGCCTCCCACCAAGAGAGTAGGTGTCGAGTCTCGAGTACTCGCGAACGAATAGTCGCGGATAAGGTACATACGGCGAGACAAACAAAAAGAGTCAGAGAAAGAGATTGTAAAAAGGATCTGTTCTATAACGGTATTTCCGGAACGCTGGCTCGCGCGCGCACTTGACCTTAGCGAGGTCTGCATCTATCTTGGAAAGGATCGCAGCCGTACCGATGATCTTGGAGATTGCGCCAGCGCGCTGCAGCAGTCGATGGCCGCGTTGCACCGATGCACGAGTGCAGCGCTAAACTTGGCTGACATGCCCGAACGACATCAGAAGATTCTTATCGAGCTCCTTAGGGGTATCACGCGTAAAAAGGAATAGCGAGGAATAGCAGCTGACAGCCAATCAGAAGTAAGCGTTAAACGGACTTGTTCCTTGTTGAGGTGGTGGGGAGAGAACATGAAGGAATGAGTCCGTTTAAAGATTGCTTCTGATTGGCTGTCAGCTGCTGTTCCTCGGTGTACCTTTTTACGTGTGATAGCCCTTACGAACTGCCCCCCGAAAACTGACCGCGTCTCAATTTGCCTAAGGACTTGATTCGTGGCGGACGAAGATTTGAGAGTTCTTTGAGTGCGGGTACTCTGGGATAATATTGATTTATGCGCGATGGAATGTGATTCAGAAAATGATTTATGGAAAACTTAAGCTTTTTACCTTTTTTTTTCTTCGATAGGTCGAATCAGAAGTACTATCATTATCATATTACAAGAGAATTCTTTGTTCAGGTAACGTATTGGAAAGTTGAAACACTATTTCAAGAAAGGAAATATTAAATGATTACTAAACGATGAAAGAGATAGCGTCTTTACTTTTAGTATGATGAAAACTTATCTAAAAAGTTCATTTTTCAAATATTCTAGTTATAGTCGCTTTGAAAAACATCAATTTGGATATATTTATTCAAAATGTATAAGTTTCACTTTGGCTAAATGTTATTTAAATATGCAACTACGTTGCAGCCAGGCACACGGGATTATGTCATTTTACGCAAAGTCGTTGCAATACGACTAAAAAGACAATATCCAAATAGTTGGCTTTTGCACATACTCAACGCATGATTATGCAACAATGTCTAGAGTACTGAAAGTTTCGTAATTGCATAATATTATCATAATTCTTTTTTTGCAAGTAAAATGGCTACAAAACGAGTATCGCTACTCTAATAACATGAATATGTAATTATAGTAGGATAAATTTACAAAAATTAAGAATTTGTTTCGAAAACTAGAAATGTCAGATAAAACTGGTTCAGAGCATTCTATCGTGTGCACGTATTTTTGACTTACAAAATCCAATTATAATTAAAACAATTCAATTCACACTATTGCTTAGAACTCTGTTTATATTGTAGTATCTATAATGAATATACGTGATGAAAGAAAAGTAAAAAGGAAAAAAGTAAAAATATCCCTGGTCGATGTCAGTTTAAAGCTAGTAAACATCTCGTATTAATGGAGATGGTCGAAAAATGGACCCAAGCGATGGAACGTTTTCTCGGACGTTTTTTACAGTTTTATTAAAGTAAGAATAGTCATATCGGATTACAATGTATTTTACAAAGATTATAGAGTGTAAAATTTCGAACAACGTTTTTTCTTCCCTGGTAGAAATCAATTCCATTTAAAAGCTATAGTAAATACCTCGTTTCCCGAAAAAATTGTGAAAACTGGGCCATCTTTCACCCACGAATAAAACGCTTTATGAAACAACTCTCGATCATTTTTTTAGTATAACCATTGTGTGAAATATTTATTATGCCATTTTTCGAGGCATTATTCCCAAGCTTGGAAACAATATAGATTTGATGAATTAAGGCAAACTAGAAAAATAGTACATTATGATACGTGTGACCTAAGTAGTCGATTATTGCACGGCGTGTATAAGGACTCGAGCGCAGCGAGGGTGATAAAACGCCGTGCAGTGATGGGCTGCTTAGTTCATGAGTATCGTATACAATTTTATAGCACAGCTGCTTAAATCCGTCAAGTCACGCCTATCCGTGATCTACTACTTAGGTCACTGATAGGCGTGACTTAAACGCGGATTTAAGCCACACTGTCCTATAAAGTAATGTTTGATACACGTGCGATCATTAATTCTTTTACTCTTGTGATTGCCACAATGTCATCCTTCAGTCGGACGACAAACGTCACACTTATTTAGAATCATCTTTTTCGCAATTGCATCAAAATTTACGATGTTTATAACACTGAAAATAAAACACAGCCGTTATTATTTTAACTTTAACTTAACTCACAACAGCAATCACGTCATGAGACTAAAACTCGCCAAAATCGCTGTAGAGTTTACGAGTTTTCACAAGCTATAGAAATTTGCTTGGCACGCGTGCCGCGCGCTTTGATTTTGTTGTTGTTGAACTGTATAAAGTTGCTAATGAAATTCTTCGATTCTTTGATAACGCTCTGAATTAGCCCATATTTGCCTTCAATTCGATACAATCGATATCGCAATGCTGGTGCCACGCGTAAGCGACATCTCTGGCGACATGTGTGAGTAGTCTGATTCGTGAAAACTACTACAGCAATCTTGGCAAGTCTTAGTCCAATGACGTGATTGCTGCTGTGCTAGCAGTTTATACAATATATTTGAACTTAAATTAAATTAAACGAAATCACTTAAAATCGTTAAAGTTGGCCAATTAAATCATTTTCTTAAAATCAATATGAAACAGCAGTGAAATCACAAAAATAGTAAATAATTAACATCTCACTGTCCGGCTATAAATGATAGAAAATGAGTTTTGGTCAGAAAAATGGAGGCCGTATTTTGCGTTTTATTTTGTAGGCCTAATTTAGCAAGATATACACACTTTTCAATAGTCTATACAGAGAATATCCATATTCTCCCTAACAACTCATTTTCTACAGTTTTAGCCAAATCTATGATCCGCAATTAAGGATGTGGACGATATCCTTGTCAGTCAATAATGAAAATACAGACACATATAAATGCATGAAAGCTTTCATTCGATAATCAACGATATATAGGACAATGTTCTGTTTGATATTTTTTTACTAATAGAATACGTAAATTTTACGCACAACTTTTCTCCGTATATACACATTTTAAGCATATTTCTTTTGCAAAGAATCTAATTTTAAATTTCTCATACCAATGCAATTTATTCACCGTGTCGGTATTGTTTCTTCTGTAGTCGGAAGAAATGACAGGAATTGTTGTACATACGCAATTTATACAAACAGCATTGATTGTTGAATTATACATTTCAACAAAACACTCGTTCTATATACAAAAAACAAATCGCGCATCGCTTCGTACGCAAAGACCGCATATACGCCACTTCATACACGTCCCAACCCAAACGTATATCACAGCATCCGATATTCCGCCACATTCCCACACCCTCTTTAATACACACACCCGCGTTAATCGACGCGCGTTCGGGTAGGTGGTGGCAAAAGCTGACGAGAGATAGCTGAGCGGCGCGCGCAAAAGCGAGAGCATGAGAGCGTGAGAGAGAGAGAGAGAGAGAGAGAGAGAGAGAGAGAGAGAGAGAGAGAGAGAGCGAGAGAAGAAGAGGAGGAGGAGGACGCGGACCGCGCGATCACGCGTGCGTGAAAAGCGCGGAAAGTCTGTGCGGGGGCAGCAGCTAGGAGAGGGTGGGAGAGGTGAGCACTGGCAGCGCTGGCTGCTGCTGCAGGTCGCGGCTGGAGGCTCCTTGCAAGCATTGAACTTCCTGCACAAGGTGAGCGCCGCGCGGGCAATATGCACTTGCAGCACCGCGAGGGATGAAACGCTCCGCGCCGATTCGACAGAGATCTCGGCGCGTCGGGTTCAATGGCGTTTGAGTCTTTGGATGTAAAGAATGGCGAATCACCACTTGAGTGCTCATCGTGGCAAGTTTTATACGCACGCTTCAAAGATGTGCATTACGAAGAATATATTCGATGCTTATATTACAGTATGCTCTCTGAGCAAAAAGATAAGAGTGACCTATTTTTCTTGCAAAATGAAGTACAACGTTAATGTGTTGTTAAGCAAATGGGTATTGGGTATACGCAGGTAAGAACAAGTATGAGCACACTCATTAATATCTTTTAAGCTTTTAAGCTGAAAGCGGTGGAAGATTTGGGTCCAAATTATACGGTAGTCTAATTGCACTTACGAAAAGAAGATCAAAGATAATAGCAAAAGCGGTTATTACCAACTTAAGACAAGTGTGTACCAATATATAGTTTTGTTTGGCGTATACTTTGAACAGAGTATGGTTTTACCGAGAAAATACTGAAAATGGTCCATGGATGACAGTTATGAATTATTAAGATTCTAGTTCGTAATATGTGATATAATTTATGTTAGTTACATATGCACTTTAAAATAGGGGAGATGCGCCTTGTGAATTGAACTATACGTAGTAAATTTAGATGTTTCAGCTGGAGGAATTACTTGCTGTTCTGTACAGAAGTGTCCTTATTTTGCAAAATATATCCAAACGAGAATAAGCAAAATTGTAAAAGCTAATTTTTTCTAATATTGAAAAAATGTTGCCCAGCATGGAACGCCATATTGATACTTACTATAATTATAATACGTATATACATTGTAAACCTATAATAACTATTAAAATTGTTTGCTTTGTGTTAAGAAATTTCATTTGAGCCTCTTTACTCTTGTTTGCTCTCGGTTTTATCAATATTTCCAAAATTTATCGAAATTGATCGCAGTTTCTCTTCGCCCTTCCCACAATAGGCATTTCCAGGCTAAACAATGCTTTTTTAAGCGTTTGAAAGTTTTACATTAGAAAATGAAAAAATCAACTTGGCAATGCTATGCTAAAACACGTTCCATGCTGGTAAAACATGTCTCACAATCAATTCGTATTGGTAAAAAAATGCGTTCACGCGTTGAGGTTATACAGCGAAACGGAGCAAGATATGGAATTAACTCCGGAATTTTTCGAATGTTCAAACTTTAAACTAAACCTCTATGGAGGTTAACGTTATTTAACTTGCCTAATATTGATCTGCCAAGAAGTGGAAATTATCTTTTGACAACTGTTGAGAATAATAATCAAGCAGGGTATAACTTCTCACGGTGAATATATTTATTAATACAAAAAAAAAGAACAACAAATTAATACAAGTATGACAGCGTAGTCAGAGGTCAGTGAAGCGTTCGACTGGACAACTGCTCGCTTGCTCGATTCGGTTAGAACTAACTGCTATCCTCCGCTGAGGGTATTACAATACCTCGGTGACGCGGTCCTACGGCTGATCGCAAGAGGGACGCTGCCGATATCCTGGTACGCGACGACGCGGTCGAAGCGTGAGCGGACGAACCCTTCTTAATAGCCCCCGCCGCCAACCTGGGAATCATAAAAAGGGCGCACTCAGCGAAGTGCGCGCTCTTTCTTAATCTCTAATTGCCGTGTTTGTCGCACATATTTTTCGTAGGCAACAAACAAACCGCGTCTCCGAGAAGCTTATAATTATAAAACCAGCAGATACGCTGCCGAGTTCGGCGACTGAATAATATTTAAAAATACTAAAACTAAGTTTTAACAAAAACTCCAACAACAACTCTAAAAATGCGAAAAACAATACTTTCCAATCAACTTTTTTCCCTCTTGCTTGAGCAACACGACCTCGGAGTATGGCCTTGAAAACACTAAAATTTGCTAACTTACCGGGCGCAAGGGCCATAATTTCGCGTCAGAAACTGGTAACTAATAGTATCACATACTAAGCACCGTCCCGCGTCGGGCGTATCTCACGTATATCGCTTAAACAACAAAAGTCGATCAGTAGTTCATAAGCGCCTGGTTATATAATAGAAAATCAACCTCTAAAATCCGAGTTATATTGAGCGCTCTCTCTCAGAACTTAGATCTCGCAGCCATTTATAATATCTCAAATATATCGCTATACACGCACCAACTACCGTAATTTTAATATACCTATATCGAAAAACTCGACAATTAACGAACTTATTTGAAATGGCGATTCCATATCGGTCGAACCAGAGTAACGTTGCGCGTAATGCGCACGGGGCGACAAAATGTCTGGTACACGCAGACATGTACGCATATAGAGTATAGCGCTAGCTCCTTTACATTGTGCTCTCTCGGTGGGTGAACGAAGGACAGACTGCTATACGCCTGGATTCCCCTCTCGTCAACGCATCGTATATGTATTCACATTCACGCGTGTTGTACCTCTCTCATGCGATCGAAAGCATCCTTCGCGTGTATTTGTGAAGCGCACGAGTTTCGGGGTCCACGAGTGAAGGGGTCCCTTGCATTGAGGCCCATTTCCAATGCCGATACGTGGTGATTCAGGAGGCCATTGTGCGACTGATCCCGGCAATCTGATGAATGCTTTGATCGTCTTTGCGCACTGCCGACTTTTTATGTACGAACTGTATTCATTGGTTGTATTTATTTTCTTAGTCGACAGGTGCAACCTTGTGCAGTAGAGTTTACCTCTGCTGAGCGCCATTAAGTCATTTCAGCTGCAATTTACGATCATGTTAAGTTTCTACAATAGTCTTACGCAATACCTTTGATTTATGGAATAAAATATTGTAAATCTTGAGTGCGTTACTAACTGAAACTGTAAATATAATGTAAAATCTTTCTTACAATATTAGAGTTGATACTTATATTTAAAGCTTGGTTATATGATAATCATCAACCGATATTATTAGTGCGCAGTACTAATTTCAACATCAGCTGCCACATGCGAATTATCATCTAAGCATACTAAAATCTTGCACAGTTTGCATGAATTCAAACAATCGTCATTTTTTGTACATTACCATAACCATCGCGAAAAAACAACTGTAAACTGTAATGCATGCTGAGCTAACATAGAATATCTTGTCTTTGACAGTACAGCGAGATTGACAGCATGTCAGCACATCGAACAGCACACGCTTGCCTTAACTCCAGTAATCTAATATAACTATACGCGCATAAATTTGAGCTTTATTATTCAAATCAATTTGGTTTTATCCTACATCCCGCATTTGAGAAGCGAGTGATGGGGCGAGCGCTGAGATATAGATTCCATTTTTTTCAGCTAGGCGGCAACGCCTCCCCTAAGCCGAGTAGGTAGCAGCTACCAGAGAGCTGATACTCTCCTGGTCGCTGCCATTAGTCAGCCTTAGAGTCACGCAGCAAAACATTTGATCTACGGCTTTGAGAATGTCTAATGATTTCTGTCTATCCAAGGACAATTCTAACAAATTAATTTACTACTTTATTATAATTTTCAATTCTTTTATGCTTTTTTACATTCAACTGATGTTCGTACATATTATTTAAAATGAACAATACAAAATTGCACGCAGTAATAGCACTTACTAAAAATGTATTTTGATTGCAAATATTTAAATAAAATCACAATGCTGCCATACATCAGTGTTATTGAAAAATAATTTCAAATATTAGTCAAAATTGCCTACATGCCGTCATTTGTTTACACGTTTGCGAAATTTTATATCTAACTTCAATATCTTACAACACAGGAGAGAATAAAACAGTTTTTAAGAAAATTTATAAGGAAATGATTCACGAGTTTTAAATGTAACCATCCAAGGCTTAAGCTGTAGAGCAGTCTGGACTTTACATAAAAACAAGTTACCAGTTGAAGCAGTAAAGTACTCATTTTATTACAAACACACGTTTTTCCCTTCGCACCGTAGGAGTGCGCGGCCGGCGTAATGCAATCCGAGAGCCAGAGCCCGCGTCTAATCGAACTTTCGACATGCCGCCGGCATTGCCACAATCGCTCTGACTACCCAACGGAGTAGCGTGCGACTCCCTGTAACTTTTTCATTTTATCTATATGACCACGCAATGAATCGCTGCTGCGCTTTCGATTAATTTATCATTGCAAAAGCGGACAAGTTTTTTTCTTTTCTCAGAAGACTTTCAAACCTTTTATGCGGTTTATTTGGATACATACAGACAGAGTTAACGCAGTTTGATTCACATTTGAGATTTACAAAATTTACGAGGATTAATGACATAAAATGAAGATTGATACTTTTGCAATTATTTAGATCTGGTTCTTCTACTACGGACTCAATGTTGTACGGCAGATATAAACTGAGTTCAGCAAAATGTTTTAGTAAATTTAATCTGCGTTTATTGTATACAGTTTACATTATGATATAATATGCTTAACATCGTCGATTTCTTTTCCATATTAGCAAGGGATCATTTGCCATGTTTATTTTAGCGATAAATGAAGCTAAATCGTAATGATTAACTCTTAACTACGTAAGGCAAATATGGTACATGGTTATACAAAACAAATATTGTTAGGCATTGTTCATAAACCTATCTTCGGCATTAACTCTCATAAATCAAAGTAAGAGATACGTACACAATGATGTGCATTAGGCATCGTTAAAAAAATCTATATTCGGTGTTTATTCTTGCCAATGGCAGTAGAAAGCTCCAATAAAACAAAAAACTGCAAAATATGAAAAATTTCATATAAAATTCAAATTTATTATAAGTTCAAGTTTAGAGTAAAAGTTTGAGGCAACAATTGAGGATCAAAATACATATTTTGCTTAATTTTTTGCATTTATTTTTATGTTAATATTAAATGTAAGTTTTTGTTGTCTTACATATTTTACGTATGCTGAAGCCTACCTTCAATGCTGTTAAACTTTCAAAGTGTTTGCACACACAAAAATTTTACACCGTTATTTGCTTATGCGCTCACAATAATTGACTTTTGATCCATATAAATTCATATTATCTTACTAATTCTTATAATGGTACTGAAATAATCCACAACTGAAGGTATATTTGTGTTGTATTAAGTCGTTTGTAACGTGTCATTTTTGCTCTGATTTTCATACAATCAATTGTCGTACATTATTATTCTGATATGGTTTAGTGGCCGACACATCTTGATTAATCACAAAATTGATGTTTGATGATCATATTATACGTTATTCTCATATGGTTTAGTGGCTGAGACACCTTAGTTAATAAGGTAATGAATGTTGACTACATACTACTTTTTAACATGCACAAAAACGATTCAGATAATGTCTAAAATTTTAAATATTTTCCACTCAAGCAAATAAAAATGATACATACTATAATACTTCTAAAACTACTATCTACGACGTGCAAGTTAATAATATGCGATATACTGTAATCAATAACATTTCTCTAATGTACTCCAATTTCTCAAAATACGTTCGTTCCACTTCGATTCTTGATCGTAAATTCATATACAGAAAAACAATGATGACTAGAGACAAAAACTCCGAAAATGGCGATCATAAGTCTCCTGTGGCAACATCTGAGTACGCAAGCACGCACGCGCGCACTCACACCAGCTCACACGCGGCGTGAAAGTGCTGCGCGCGAGTTCGCAGTCGAAAAGGGAAGCAAAAGAAGCAAGAAGTAAACTCCTGCAACAGCAGCAGCAGCAGCAGCAGCAGCAGCAGAGAGAGAGAGAGAGAGAGAGAGAGAGAGAGAGAGAGAGCGCACAGATACATGTACATAGTAAATGTATACGTTAGTGTAGAAGACGAAGCCAAAGCAGTGCTGGCTGCAGCCTGCGCGTTCGTAAAAGCCAACTCATGCGCAAGCAAGAGCCAGGGGGAAAAGCATCGGGGAGAGAAAAGGACGGAGAAGAAATTGTGTAAAGGCTATACGCGTAGCAGCTCGTGCTCGAGGGAGAGACACACCTACTTCAGCCACCTCTCTGACTCTATACCTATATATAGATGCGTGCGGCTATAAGCGAGCCCGCAAATTGAGCGCGGTGCGTGAGATCGACGAGGAAGGAGATAATGGACTTCTCTCTCTCTCTCTCTCTCTCTCTCTCTCTCTCTCTCTCTCTCTCTTTCTCTCTTGCTCACATTATAATATGTATGCGGAGGCAGAGCGGCAACGAGGAGGGGCCCAATCATCGAATCAGTAAAACGTGACGGAACGAGCGCCGACCTCGGCTTGCACACACACTCTGTACAGTATGCGTGCGAGAGAAGCGAGAGAGAAGGGACGTCGACGTGGTAAGAAGACAGCGATGTGTGCGTGCGTGTATTTGTTTATATGCGTGCGAATGTGTGTGCAAGAGAGTGAGCTCAGAACTAACACTAAGCTATAAGGGAGAGAGGCGCTCGTTTCTTCTCTTCTCTCGCCTGGCGAGTTAGCGAGCCAGTGAGAAAGAGTGGGATAAAGGCATGTGCTAAAAGTTATTTTTGTTGCTTGCAACACGCGCTGATAAATAGTTTTCTCTTTACTTTCCGTTGTTGCTGACCAATGCGAGACCGAGATCTTCTTGCAGTGTAGAAATATTTTCAAGTTTGTCTTGTAAATAGTCATAGGACTGACGTTACAATTATATACAATGTCAAAAAGGTGATATTTCTTGGTTATATATTTTTAAAAACGTTAGTGTAAAAATATATCCAATTTTTCATGCTGGTATATGATGGTAGATGGTTTTATTATACTGATTAATTAGCACTACATAGAATGGTATAATTAATCAGTATGGCAGCGTTTTAGCTGATGTTTCAAAAATTATAATTTTGATAAGCTAAATGATAATTGTTGAAATAAAACCGAGATTTCTGAGTCAAAGTTACCCTTCATAACGAAACGTTTAAATTGTATACTGTTTACGTGTTTAGAAATATCTGATAAAAAATGTGATATACAAAAAAGACATTTGTAATTGAGTATGCTGTTTCTATTTCAAAGTATACAAAAAAAAATCATCAATATTTTGAATACTTTAACAATCATCATCTAAAAATGAGATAAGACATGATAATCAAGCAAAACATAACCTATATTTCAACTCGATGTTATTTGTCCGTAACAGAAAGCATTTAGCTCATCATATGACTTGCTTTTACAAACAGAATGAAGGGAATACAAACATTATTAAGCATCAAATCAAAATTTTCATTTAAATTTGCATGCAAGCCAGTGATTGCAACATCCATATTGCAATGGAAATGAAAACGTTTTCAAGTGTAGCTCGCGATTCACTGTAGCCAGATCAACATCAGGGTTTACGATTTCACTGAAATTGGAAACAGGAAATGAGCCTTTGATAGAGGAAATCTAAATTGCTTAAAATGCTGGTAATAAAGGTCGATGTTCTGATGCTTGGTATGCAATAAGCGTGGCAATTAACGCGGAAGTATGCAACGGTTTACATTCAATTATCAAGTGAAGCCACTTGTTGATTGAAACAAGACTCGTTCCAGGCTGATATATTTTCTGCAATTGTTGACATTTAAATATATCTCACATTTCTCATATGTCAACGTTCCTCAATCAAACCAGACTTTCTTAAGCTTTTTCAATATACCAATCTTTTACTGCAGCCATTATTGCTGATTCGTTTTTCCAAGCATTGAATTGTCTAAGAAATACACGAAATACACGTTCGCCAACAGGAACGGAGTGCAAAAGGATAAACGTATATCTATGCGACTGTTGGGTGGGGGATAGCAGCTAGAAAGAGAAGCTAGACGAAGGAGGGTGGGTGAGCTTGAGAAGGTGGGTAGGGAACGGAAAACCAATCGTCGCGATGTGCCCTCGCGAATCCCTAAATGCCACTCGCGGGTGGCTTTAAAGCCGACGTCTCTCTCGCTCTTTCTCCTACAGCCGCGCGCATGCGTAGTTCAGCCTTGGCTATACGTATCATCTCCGGCATCGAGCGTTATACATGCTGCCGGAGCAACACGTACATGCACATGGCGTGCGTTATTGTGATACGACACGGGTGTGTGTGTGTGTGTGTCCGCTTGGATTCGCGAGTGTGGCCTATCGACGCGAATGTTCTATCCGAGGGGAGCACTATTAATAAATCCCCCCTGTCTCTGTGTCTCCATCTCGCTCTCTCTTCTTCTTGTATCGCGGACTGCAACTTTATTTCTCTTTCTCTGCGCGTCGACGCGACAGAAGGCTGATATTCTCTTCAGCCTTCCACGCATATCATACACGCCTCGTATACATATACACCATGCATGCATATGAGCGTGTCCTGCAATGTATATTATAGTGTATATCTGCTTGAAGAGACAGAGAAAGAGCGAACGCACGCGAATAGACGGAGGGTGGTGGTGGTGGTGGTGTGGCGGTGGTGGTGGCAGGTGGGGTGGGGGGAGTCAAGAAAAAGCGCGCATGCGTGGAGAGGGGTGGGATGAAGAGGGGGAGTTGGGAGAAGTATGCGAGCGACGAGAAGAACCTCCAATTCCGCGAGGGCTATGCGGGCATCGAATCATTAATCGGTCGCCCCGGCAACCCCGTCGGCACGAAACCATTGGTCGGACAGTTTACCCCCACTGCTCGAGCTCACGCACAAGAACGAGTCACCAATACTGAGACGCGTCTCGCTCAGCCAGACACTCGAGCTCCCCTCTCCGCGAGAGTCCATTCTTTGTATGCGACGACGGTCTGTGTTATATAGACACACACACACACACACACACACACACACACACACATACTCTGAGCCTCACACGTATTCTCTTGTACATGCGACACGCATACAGATCCGCGCGAGAAATCTCACCGAAACACACAGACAGAGGCGAAGTCACGAGACCAAGAAGGAAGTCTGCTCGCATACGCGCGCTACGAAGCTACATAAAAAGGAAGTTCTATTTAGAAAAAAATAATCCACGGAATTCCTGCTTCGTTTCGCTTTTGTTTATATGACTTTATGCGCATCGTTAAAGCCAAACGAGCGTGAGAACCGGGTTTCTTATTTAGAGATGTACATATGCATGTACAGAATTGTTAAAGAAAAAAGACTAACTGATACAAAATTTAAGAAGTAAAAGGAGCCACCTGCACAAATAGACAGACGCAAAAAAGTACAAGCTGGGCATTCACAAGGGCTCTCTCGTTGATTTACGCTCCAGCACGGATAAAGTACCGAGCCGGCAGTCGGCAATGTAGGGGCCGCGTACCCTTGTGGTAGTGTCGTTCGTGTGTCTCACCTACGCGCTGCCCCACGGCTGTGTGAGTAGTAATAACGAAACGAATATACGTAGGAGGGTCGGATGCACAGAGCGGGAGAGAAAGAGTGAGAGAGCATCGCAGCTTGCTCGTCGGCAGGGCTGTCGTTGTGTGCGCGCACGAGACTGTAGCGTGCGCCGAGAGCGAAAGAGACTCTCGGCGCCGGCACAGGCGCTGCGCTGTAATATACCGTTCTCACACACACAGACACACACTCTCTCTCTCTCTCTCTCTCTCTCTCTCTCTCTCTCTCTCTCTCTCTCTCGCTCGCTCGCTCTATACACAGCGGTGGCAGCTACAGTTTCTGCATTTCAGGCCTAAAATGAGCCTGGCCTAACCAGAAAAAGTACGAGAGAACGCGAAAAAGGGACGACTATTTTTGTCTGCAACGAACTACGTAGATCCCTTTAGATTTCTTTGTTTCAACAAATAGGCTATATTATCGTAGTGTTGTTTTAGTATTGGGAAATTCTCGAAAGCTATTTTTAGCAGCAAAATGTTGGTTTTGCTTCCAAAGAGACATGGATCATACGCGGTGCAATTGCAGAGGGCAAATTGAATGCAAACAAATTTTATAAAAGCAATGCGAAATGAAAACACCACAATACAAACACAAGTCCGAACGATGCGTTCAGTCCTACTAAAATATAACGCCCCCCATCCGCTCTCTCCCTCCCCTCTCTTTCATATCAAGGAAAAATAATAAACACGGCATTACTCCCATTTTGCAAGCTAGTAGCAACATTACAGTAGCACTGCACGGTAGCGGCTCGCCGATGGCAGAGAGTGTAGCCGAGGGAAAGCGAAATCTCCCCCCAAAAAGCCGGCGCGTCCCAAATCCCATGCAAAGCCCGCGAGGCAGATACACACGCATACACACACGTGTCGCTCGCATGTGTGCGCTTCTCTCTCACTGTGCCGGAGAGCGAAGAACCCTCGCTTAGAGTCCCGGATTTTTTCCGAGTCTACGGGAGGCTCTCGCGTTACACACGGCCAACCGGCCTCCCAAGGAAGAACGTCGTCGACGACGACGAGTCGCTCGGTATGCATATTCATATAGGTATATATATATAGAGAAGAGGAAGGCTGAGAACGAGAGAGAGAGAGGGAGAGCTAGAGAGAGCCTACTAGGAATATAAGGACGATGCAAAAAGTGCGAATTTTTTTGTTTGCAAGAGAAGTGGGGAGATGGTTTCGTTAAATTCCGAAGACGGAGACGGCTCTGTCTTATTTTCGCCGCATGTGTATCGTGAATTTTTCATCTACTTCGCGTTTACGTCGTTGACGATGCTTCCCTCTTATAGCTTTAAAAGGTTTTTCGTTGTAGACTTTAAAATATTCATAGGATTTTATTCGCGCTAGAATTATTTCACTGCCTCGGGAGTATGGACAAATTGTCGGACAAATCGAAAATTGCAAAATATTTAACAATAAGAAAACTACCAGTCATATCGAATCGGCTTACATTTCGACTTGATCTAATCGTTTGAAATACTTTTCAAATTTCAGATGTCAAAAATTTGTTCATTAAAACAGCTATATTCTTTTAATTCATCGCAATGTTCATCTGGCGCTATATAAATCACTATTTGCATTAAATAAAGTCAAACATTGAAACGTTTCAGAGTAATAATTGTCAAGCGGCCGGCGATATTTATAATAACGATAAAATGTGTTATCGCCGACATCTCTAGCAGCAATCTCTAAAACTAAAATTTCCGTTCCACTATCGCACCCCACATTCCCTATCTCCCATTAATTTTCTCCCGAAATTCTCTCCCTCTCTTCTCATTATATCACAATTTCTCCATCTCTCTCTGCCCAACGGCCTCTCTCTCTCTCTCTCTCTCTCTCTCTCTCTCTCTCTCTCTCTCTCTCTCTCTCTCTCTCTCTCTCTCTCTCTCTCTCTCTCTCTCTCTCTCCGTCTCACTCGCACACACCGAAGCAGCACATCCGTGCGTCCCTCTCTTTCTCCCGAGCAGCCCGAGCCGGCCTCGTCGTCGGCAATCCTCGTAAAGCCGGCTGGCTGCTTTCCGTGCCTGGCCGCTTGTCTTCCTCGTCTCTCTCTCTCTCTCTCTCTCTCTCTCTCTCGCGCGCGCGCGCGCTTTCTACATCGGCGGCTCTCGTCTCTAATACGCGCTCAGCTTGCGTACACGTATTCGTGGCAAGCTTTCTCGGTGTGCGTTTCAGCCGAGCGCGCCTGTGTGAGTGACCGACACACACACACGTACACACGCACACAGCCAGAGAGAAAGCCCCCTCGGAAATATAAAATGTCGCGAGTCTAACTCGCCATTGGAGGAAGATGTTTGCCGGCGATATATAGGGACTAGGCGGTGGTGGGTCGTGTTTGTTCGCTACGTTGTGTGTGTGTGTGTGTGTGTGCGTGTGTGTGTGCGTGCGTGTGCGTACGTGTGCGCGAGGAAGATAGGGAGAGAGAGTGAGAGAGAGAGAGAGAGAGAGAGAGAGAGAGAGAGCACGTTGTGTCGCGGTCGGGGGGCGCAGGGGTGGGGCGGAAACGCCGCTTAGAGACAGCTGTGGCAGGGACGTAACGCTGGAGCCCCCCGAGGATTATATGTTATTTTCTGAACTTCGCTTTCTCTCTATACTTCCTCCCTCTTTATTTCATTCTTTCCGATATGCATGTACTTCGGGCTTATTTGCACTTTTTGTCCGTTCGAATGCTGGGCTTATTGGTGTGATTTTGTCTCTCTTTAGCTTTTTTTTGAACATCGTTGCAGTTGCTTTTTACCGATGCGAGAACTGATAATACAAGAGGTGATAAAGAAAGAGGAATCCTCGGTATTTGAAATTCTCGCTCTGTTATTGTATCGAGAAAAGAATGTGCTCGTTATTGGACGAATTGGACGATACGTGCAGCACCGCGTTGTCGCGCTCAATGACTGGAGCAGGTTTGTATACAGACACCGCGTGGAGATGGAATATTTACTGATGAAAAACAAAATACGTCCCACCGCAGAAGTTGAAAGAACTTTTTACGCAGCAGCTACGAACGTATCAATAATTTATAAGCTCTGCATGCTTATTACGATTAAAAGTGCTAAGGTTATAATATTTATTGCAAAGGCAGACAAGAAAGAATGTAATAAGGGGGGGCAGCGAGTTTTGCAAAGTTAGCACAAGTTGACGATATTTCGCTACTCTGGCTAAAAAGTTATTGCTTTACTGAATTCGATCGCTATCTTTTCTTGTATACAGAATGATTTGTTGATGCTATCATACACTTTTTTTAACAGATATTTGAGATTTGTTGAACGTGTTAAACTACACTATGTATAAAGGCATTTTGTGAAGATCAACAAATTCGATTTTTTATACTGTATTTCAACAATAAGGCTTTATTTATCTTCAGAAAATAAATTTAAATAATGTTAAATTAAAAGACTTTTTATTCAATCTGAACACTCAATTAAGTTAATCGAAAGTTTTTAGTACAACTCTTTTTACTTGAGGCTGCTGGCCCGATGCAAATTTTCAGTATACTGTAGTTTCAATGCTAATAAGGAGACATTAATGAATCAATTTCTAGACTACTGATCATTGAGTAATTTTTTAAGCGGAATACGGACTATTTTTACTGAATTCAATCCGAAAACATTGAAAAAAAGATTCGTTGATATAATTATAAATGTATTATAATAATTATAATTGATTAGCAGTCTCAATTTTTAAATCCATAAAATATTGGATATTTGCAATTGTAAGTTGTAACTGTCTTGTAGGTAGAAAACTATTCAATAATTTTTTAATTGGAAAAATGGCAACAAGTTCATAAACAATTCATTCAAATTTAATTTAAAATAAAGTCCTTTATTTTAAAAAATTCGATTCCTTTTTTATTAATTTAATACTCTAAATATACTCAAAAATAAAAGTTAAAATTGAAAAAGTATTAAACTTTTTGTATAACTAGACACTATTCACAAGTTGTACTAAAGAATTAAGACAACGCGAAGCTCTTTGAAATTTTTTAGTGCTTACTGAATGCAGTACGTTTTTCGTCGTGTTGATTTATTTAAAAAATATTTAATATTATTACAATTGCATGAATATTCAATCAATATCAACCTAGTGCATCCTGTTTTAATGTGTATTCAAATTTCAATTCAAATTAAAAAATTTATTGTCTATATAAGCAGTAAAAGAATAATCTGTAATAATCTGTAAGTAATTATCGACATAAATAGTAATATTTCTAGTTTCAAGGCTCTGTTTCAAGTTCCAGTATGAAAATTATAAATAAATAACGAGTGATAAGCAAGAGTAAAATCGATATTTTCTCAATTTCTATTCCACGACGTCGACAGCCTACAAGCAATATATAATTCAAAAAAAAAAAAAAACGTTCACCCAAGCAACGCACCACATGGTTCCCCCAAAAATCTGAAATCCCCTGAAAACCTATAGCTACGTCCCTGCTCCCATCTCTACAACTGTAGCCCGCAGCACACGAATCCATTCCACGTCCCCCTTCTGTACAACACATAGCCACGACGTTCTCTCAAAGCCGCACACAAACGTGCGCGCACACAACCTCGCAGAGAGAAACACAATATTCCTTCTACAACCACCACATTCAAAGCCCCCAAAGCCTCACACACACACACACACAACACAGCGATATCTAGAGAGCCCTCGACAACTCCCACTTCTCAGCATCACCATCTCTCTCTCTCTCTCTCTCTCTCTCTCTCTCTCTCTCTCTCTCTCTCTCTCTCTCTCCCTCTCTCTCTCTCTCTCTCTCTCTCTCTCTCTCGGGCGCCTCGCTGGCGTTGGCTCGGGCCGATCCCGTTAGGCGGCGCATGCGCGCGACTAGCTAACCTCCCTCCCCCACTCCGCCGCCATGTTTTTTGAGTATCCCGAGAGCCCCCGGGTGTCGTATATAGGCTCCGCCCAGCGCAGCTGGCTCACGACGCCTCTGGGATTTGTCGACCCCTCGGACCAATCGTCGCCTCGCCAATAGGCCACCCTCGCGGCCCCCACCAGCTCGCCCACGTCTGCCTCCCGACCAATCCACTCGCGGGAGCTATGGTGGGGTCACAGCGTAGAATTTTTAAGGTCGGCCGAGTGTGGTGGGGAGCGAACAACTGAGCCACGGACGAACGGCCGCGCCGCTCTCTTCTGTGTGGATCGGCGCCGCTCCGAGACGACTGCAGGGAGGAGAGACGCCTGAGAGAGACAGAGCAGTAGCAGCAGCGTTCGCTTCCTCCGTGTGTAGCTGGCCTCTGTACAGTATACGTGCGCACTCGGCCCGACGGGTATAATACTTTAACGGGGGCCTCCGTTGCCTTCCACGATATTTTCCAGAGAAAAAGTGCCGTATTACATATCAAAGTACAGTGTGACTTCCGGTAACGAGCCTGCTCGAATTATTTCGTTTGTTTTCGTTCTTTAAAGCGCGCGTGTGACATCAGCTCGCCTCAGGATAGACAGAGACAGAGCGAGAAGAGAAATGAGTGCAGTGTACTGATTAACCGTGAAGTGAACGAGTATTCCGACTATACTGTCAGATACGAAAGTGAGGTGAAATTTCGAAGTTGATTAAGTAAGAAGTGGCAAACGACAAGCAGTGCGAGAGTGCGAGAGAGACAGAGACTACTCTCAAGCTGGTGTCCAATGCGGCGGCTCTGTGTGCGTGAGAGTCCGACTACTGCTGTACTTCAAAACGTGCCAAGGTGTGACTGCGCAGGCGCACTGTAAGTATCGGCGTACAATCCGCTGACTTCCTTCTTTTACATCGTTTTTCACTCTTTCTCTATTTCCTCTTTTTTTTCATTCGCCTCGAATTTCCATATACAGGCGTGCATAACACACAGACACTGGCGACTAATAATCTCGCGCCGCGGCACCAACTCCCCACTCCGATCTCAATAAACTCTGGCATTCGTTATCGCTCTGGCAGCGCGACTCTGCGAGCTCCTCGCTACATTATTTATTTTTCGTCTTTTATATATACCGTCGGGTTTCACGTCCCTCCTACTCTGGCACGGCTCCGAGAGTATCGTGTAGTTCATTCTAGGTTAGGTTATAGCGGCTCGACCGGTAGTGGGGAGGGCGAGAGGGCGACGGGGGAAAGCACTCTCTCGCCAGTTCCCCCTCCCTCTCCCCTTTCCGCCCCCCTCTCGGCGAGGACCTAGATGTACACAGAGAGCGCGCTCAGCAGAGGCGGCAGCAAAGCAGCGAAGAGAAAGAGAAAACGAAGGAATAAGCGCGGAGAGAAAAAAGAGAAAGTGGAGAGACAGCGAGAAAGAGGAAAAAGGAGAGCGCGGCCGCTCGTTAGACATGCCATTATTTATCCATTCGCTCTCTCGCGCGCGCAGCGTGTAACGCTTCATAATGCATCGGCTAACCTTTCCTCTCGACCTCGACCGAAGAAAGAGAGAGAGAGAGAGAGAGAGAGAGAGAGAGAGAGAGAGAGAGAGAGGGAGAGAGAGAGAGAGAGCGCAGAGGGACAGATAGAGTCGTTGTACATACAGTGCCAGAGCACACACAGTCACGGTGATAATGCTCCTAACCTCCAAAACTGTTACCCAATGCGCACTCGCGCACACACGGAGGTTCGCGCTGTCAAACGGGCTTAAAGCGGAGATGCTACGACGACGATACTCCATACCTATACATATATGTATACACACGTACATACATGCATACACTTACTCGCTCGCTCGTGAATGCATGCGTGTCCGCGTGACTTGAGTAGAACGCGATGGCGAAAGCAGCCGCGTGCGTGCAAAGCCCCGTCTCTTTCTTTCTCTCGCTCGCTCTCTCTCCCTCGGCACATTATTGTTGTTATTATACGGGACGAGATGATTGCGGGACCCCTCGCCATGGCGCAGCAACGTCGAGATGCGTATCCATGTTGCCAGAGGGAGATGGAAGCAGTTCTCCGGGAACCTCCCCCCCTTATTTTTCATTCGTCTCTGCGCTGTCTTCATTCTTTCGTGGCGGCCCCCTTCTCTACGTCCCCCCACACATATATTCTCCGTGTGCCGCCTTTATCCCCCTTTTTTACCGCGTGCGCCTGTGTGCGAACCTTTCATACCCCCGCACGCGCGCGCGCGCGCGTGTGTGTGCGTGTGCGAGCGTATGCGAGTACCTATAGAGAAAAAAAGGATCGTCCATCTCTTCTCCCACCTCTCGTCCGCGGGTTCGCTTCTTTGCTTTCTCATCTCGTGCCATATTGTCTTCTGTCTCGCTCTTTCCCGCGCCCGCTGTGTGCTGTGCCTGGATGCGTATGCTTGCGTGAAAGAATATAAGAGTTGCACTGTGTGGACTTCTCTTTTTTCCAACCACGTAATGTGTGCGTCTATCTCTCTTGCTTTTTCAAAAACTTCGCTCTGCAGCACTTTTGACCATATGTTTTTATTTCAATTTACATGTTCACGTAGAAAGTGTATTTCCGATCGATCTTATAAATAGTTTTTTGTTATTGCTAAAAATACTTTTGCTGCTTTTACCTATTGACAAAAAATGCACATTAGCCGAATAAACAACTCTGTGCTTGATTTAATTTAAAGTTTTACAATAACTCGGAATTTTCTATTATTAATTTAAACGAGATAATAATAGTTTTTCTTTAGTTTAGATTACATTATAGTACTTTGCAAACAGCAATGAAAAATGATCGCAAATAAAAATTTAGAAGAGCCACAACCATATTAACACATTGATCTATCACCTTTAAACTCTTAACGCTTGGCCCCTTTAACAGCGATAAAACTGTACAAAGATGCACTGCGATTAGTTTCAATTTATTTTTAGGGAAAAAATAAGCATTGAAGAAGTGCTTTTGATACTGCACGAGTCATAATACATCCGCACATTCCATTATTTTCCAAACATTATTCGTTAATCCATTTAACACCATTTAAATACTACATATGTAATAATAACTAATAACAATCATAAATCGAATAACTGTTCTAACCATGGGAATCGTGGATGAAAATTTAAGAAGTTTTTTTGACTTTTTTAGATGTTAAAAAAAGCATTTTGGCTTCAATCAATATTTATTTTATACTAAAAAGTATCTGATGATACTTTTTAAAAACTCAATATGGTTATCATACCGTTACTGAGCAGTAAAGGCTGCAATACTCAAATATCATCATCACCCACACAAGAGTCCGCGTTGAAACGTAAAAAATGCTAATTTTTTATCGTGCTGACTAGCTTTACAAAAAAAAGTGAAGAATTTTTAGTATCCCTGGTAGAAATTGGCCGATTTAAAATGATGATAAAGCTAAGAACTTGATTCACGCTTTATATCCTAGTTCTTTGGCAGTTCTTAGATCGAGCTGTTTTTGAAAAGTAATGCCCAAGATAGTTAGTCAAATGACAACGTTTACTTGGCCCGGTTGGCTAAGGCGCGCGGCTATCCTTGTGCAGGGCTCAGGTTCGAGTCCCCGGTCGCTCGAAATTTTTCGAATGATATTTCGTATGCAAATCATTATTCTATATACTTTCATTAAAAAAAAAAAGACGAATACAAGCCTGCTAGTAATGATTTTCCAATTCTAACCTCGAATCGCCATTAACCACGTGCACCTGTGTCGTATTATTTCACCAACTACCTTCGGAAGAAAATAGTTAAGAATACTCAATCCAAAAACTGCCAAAGAACTAGGATAAAAAGCGTTACATTTTGTAACGAAAACTAACAAAGAAAACTATCAAGTTCTGAGATTGACAACCTCAGAACTTCCAAATAACTTGGATACCGTTTCTACCAGGGATATAATCAATTAGCCTATACAAAATATAAACGGCAATTCTATAACGGACAATACAATAAAAATTCGGTTCAAGAATATTGACACAATTACAATTTGGAACGAAGCTTAGCAACTGCTTTTACCTATTTTCTTTTATTTACTATCGATCTTGTAAATCCTTCTAAAAAACCTTGTCGAAAGTCTCTATAACTCATTAGAAGAAGATCCAGCTTTGTACCTTAATTACGTTTAATAAACTGATTCCTCAAACCTTTTAAGATTATCACATGTGTTCAACAAAAGTCTATATTAGAGAAATAAGCTATACGACTGTTGGGCTTAATTATTACGTGCAAGGAGCCGTTTTTGAAACCTAGTCAGTAGCCGTTTCCCAGAAGATAGACTTTAATATTTTAAAAGTTAAATAATACGATAACAAACTAGTTTTGCTTCGAATACCTCCAGATCTTACCACCTTCAGGTACCGAGATCCAAATTTTACAACTCTATAAATCTACGAACCCAATTAGGAACAAAATCTGATTCAGTCGAGCGGTAAACAACCTAAAACTATAACTGCAAAAAATACTACCATAGCTTCACGTCCTGACTGGGACCACACAGCCCAAAGGAACCTACTTGGATCGAAAACATTTTTCGAAGCGCCATTAATTAAGCTTTGCTGTTTCCCATCAATCTATCTCTCTCGCTCTTTCTCGCTAGTCTTTCGAGCTCTTGCTATCCTTCTCTGCACTCTCCTCCGGGCGCCTGTTTCATTTTTTTTTCTATACTCCTCTTTCTCTCGGCCGGCAAGAGACGCCTCTCTCTGTCTCTCTCTTTCTCCCTCTCTCTCGCTCCCTCTAATTTCATCTCTATCACAGCCCAGCATCGCCACGCACCCTCGTCTCTCGTACACTTGCGCACGCACACACACATACACACACACACACACATGGACTGGTTGCGCATAGTTGTAATACTACCGCCCCTCGCCCCTCGACGTCGATTCCTTTGAACCGGTCCCTCCACTTTTCTCTCTCTCTCTCTCTCTCTCTCTCTCTCTCTCTCTCTCTCTCTCTCTCTATCTCTCTCTCTCTCACGCGCGCGCGCACTCTCACCGGTACGGCGCTAGAGCACGTCTTCTTTCTCTCTCGTTCGCTCGCTCTGCTGTCGGTCTCTCGGGGGACTCCCCCGCTGCGCGCACCGCGAGCCTCGTCCCACGAGGGGTTTCCATACTGCCTGCCTGTGCCTGGCTTTGTCGTTCTCGCTCGCTCGCTCTTTCGTCCCCTCTCGCATGCTTTTCTCGCTCTGGTTGTGTTGGTACGTGCTATAGCTCTCTCTCCATGTACGTGTGAGTGTGCGCTACGCTAATTATGGTGGCTGGCTGCGCCACAGCCGTGTAGCTCCGCTCGGCGCGTTCACGTTAGGCCTGGCATTTGCCGAGGGACGACATTTTGTTTTGTGAAACTTCCAAGATGGATCGCGAGAGCTCCAGCGTATCGTTCTGTCTCGCTTTCTCTCCCTCTTCCATTATCTTCTCCGTCTCCCTTGCTCCTACCACTCTTTTTAAGGCTCGCCGGTTGCAGACGTACCTGGCACTGAGTCGCCGCCGCGGCTCTATAGTAAACCTGTGTGCCCTCCTTCCATCCTGGGCCTGCTGCTGTTGTCTATCTCCTTCTCTCTTGCATTTGCGCGAGGATCCGTCTCTTGACTTTCTTCGGATGGGCTGATGCCTTATTTCCTTTTTCTCTCGTATTATTATTATACCTGCGGTCGGCTGAACTCGCTCTCCGACTCTCCCGTCCCTCAGTCCTGCTGAATAGTTGAAAAGTTCGACGTTTTTGTAGCTACTGTAGCAGCTGACTTATGGAATTTAGACGGTTTTTTAGCATAGTATATACGTCGAGAATGGACGATTTTGAAATGCCATTCAGATGGATTGACTGTGTTTCTTTGGAGTTTGTCCTCTTTTGAGCAAATAAGTCCACAATGTTGTTCATGAATATCAACAGGATTGACCTTCCTCTTGTTCGCACAACATACCGAAGTCTTGGATATCTTGTGTGGTTTAATTTAAGAAAATTTCATGAAACTCGAAAACTTTCAATATTACGAATTTTAGCAGAAAAATCAACTTCTGAAAAAATGACATGTATTCAATAAGAAATAAGAAGCATAGTTGCGGCCCAAGTATTTCGTATAACATTCCATATATCGTAAATATATCGATACAACAAAGAGTAGCCGAAAAGTTACATTATGCTCTACTGTACCAATGCAGAATAAAGAAAACTTTCTCCGAACGAACACATTTTTTTCAAAACGCCTCTACTACAATGACAGCTGCTCCGTGTCATCCGACGGCATCAGGTAAAAACGGTTTTTGACTTTCTTTTTCGAATGTATGAAAGGTGCTTTCAAGTTATACAACCGTTGCCCAGATATTTTTAGCAGTAAACGGGCACAATAACATTCATAATTTTATTTTTTCTGCTTGTCTTAAGAAAGGAGATGATGCATCGCTAAAAATATCAAATTGCCTACTTATAGAAAAACGATCTTTTTTTACGTACATTAACTTCTAACAGTACTCAATTTCTAATAGTTGAAGAATTTATTATTTTTTTTTAATCTTTAAAATGAGAGCTGTGATATTTAAAACATTGAAAAAATCGAAATATAAATCCAGAGATTAAAAGCAAAGCTTAAATCTGCTTAAAAGCTGCGTATAGCTAATGCGTCTTTCAACTCATTTCTTATCTTGAGTTTGCAGTTTCCAAATGAAAAAAACTGCGATAAACATCTGTTGTAATAAACTAATCATGTCGCCTAATATTTGTTCTTGTATTTGCGAAGATTTCATTTGTCTCCATACAAAGAGTATTTATTGAGCATTTTAAACAGCACATTAGATTCTTTATACAATCATACATTATTTCAGGCCAAAATTACGTTTAATTACAAATAATTTCAACCTTTGAAATTCATAAGGTTTATCTGAAATTCATGTATTAGACTCAGAAAAAAGTTTAAGATATAAAATATATGTTATAGAGAACCCTATATGGAAACCTTGTGTGCATATTTACTTTTGTAAATAAAATAGAGCGATAAGAACGTATACGGAATCAAGTACATCGCTACGCTGAAGAGAAACTAAATCGGCATTTGATTCGTTGTGTTTGCAATGCACATTCGTGACACTTTCGGGCGAATGGTCAAAAACCAGTTATTGCTAGTATACTCTGCACTAATTCTTGAACATACTGCATTTGCACATTTGATGTATATATTATTATATACAGGCAAGTGTTTATTTCGGCCTCACGGCCTAGAAACTGTCAGATAGCTAGGAGATATACCTAGAATCTGTTGGAATACTCGTAATCTTAAATCCACAATTAACAGTTAATTAGAGTTATGCAAGAACGACATACAAAGATATTCGTGTATTTTCTTATTTTTTCACTTTTTTTACCCGACTTCCCGTAGCACTTTCATAGCCATTAACTATTTTACAAGCTTGAAAATGCCTTGTAATATGTTATGGCTTTATCATTACTCTAATAAATGCGTAAAAACTGTCCGAAAATGCTTTATATCGCATTCGAAAAATAGCCTACTTTCGCCTATTTTCATTTCTACGAAATATTGACTATTTTTTTACTTTTTTTCATTCTCTTGATATGCTCATACTCTATTAATACACTAAAGTATGTAATTTGCATGCTTTCCATTTTTGCATGTAGTCTGTTGTATTATCTTTGAAAATTTTGCCGAACTTGAATCCGTATTAAAAAATTATGAGAGCAAGAAAAAGCTCTGAAAAATAAAATAAACCACGTAAGGGTAGTTCAAAATTTACACACAGATTGCACCAGGGCCTGGACTATTAATTTCAAGCCAAAGAATTAACTCGCAAACAGTCCAACAATACGCTATTTTACATAAAACAGTTGATTCCACATATTCGAAACTCGACTCGTTTCCATGTGCAGTGTTTCCATACTCCTCTACCCACTCACAAGATAGCAGAATAAGGTCCGGGTAGTAAAAAAAAAGAGAGAGACATGGAAAGAATCACATCACGTATACACATAGAAGGAAAATGGGCCCGTTGCAACGACTCAAGTTCTCCTATAACGCGTGTGTGACTCAACGAATTCGTGGGAATCGCGCGAACCGGTTTGCCAAGAGAGTATAGAGAACCAAGTATACTCGCGGCTGCACGGTCGGCTTTTGTATTTTTGCCCCGTCCGCGACATATATTTATGGTATACGCGGACACGTTTACGTTTATATATACATGTATACACGAGCCGCCAGCGTCGCGAGAGGTTAGGTCGCGACTTTCCTCGCTCCTGCTTCCGCCTGCGCGCGATTTTCTCGGCCGAGGCCGCAACCTTTACCCATATATACATATGTATGCATTTGAGCGCGTATACATCGTATATATATATGAAGAGAGACAGACAACAACGCGCGCAGGATGCGCCAAGTCGTCGCTCCCTACCCCCCCTCCCCCTCCCCACCTACGATATAATGTGAAAATGCTCTTATGATGTTCTGCGTTCATTGATTGGCTGAGCAGGGCTTTGAACTGATATTTTTTCCCTCGTGTACTTAATAATTTATATACCTGCCTTCAAGTACCTTCGAAATTTCTTTCGGTACTTTATGGCTGACACAGAGAGGATTAAAGGGCGCTTATTACTTCCTTTTTACCTTTTCAATTGAATATTCCAAAGGCATAAATTGTGGTATTTGCAATTTTGTCTTCAATAACACGTACTTTTTAAATTTCTACGAGAAGTATTTATATTCTTACGATATCAATTATGAGAGATAAGGCAAACTTCGTGAAATAGAAAACAAATGAATTGCAAATTCCAGCCATACATAGAGCGTCAATATTTATTTCATAGTGATTGTTCAATTCTTATCTAATAATGCAATATTCGTATGCATAGTCATCAGATTCATAATCGCTGTTCATACTCGCAAGTCACACAATGAGGTCACATGATGAGATTTGGGTAATAAAAAATAAAAATGATCGCACCTATATCGTTACCTGTACCATAATATATATTCAATTAGCAAGAATATACGAGAAAAAATCGTCAATAACTCATTTCAATATTGTAAAATAGTACCTAGTCGATGTATCGTCGAAAAACGTTGTAAACAGCTCGAGATCTGCTTGAACGGGGAAGAACAGATTTTTAAGGCTTATCATCGAACACGTGATAGGAAGGCGAGAACAGCGCTTTATTCGCCCTAAAAATAGTCTCTTCGCATAACAAGCAATCTCCCGCAAGATATTGTCGTGACGACTTAATACTAATGATACAGTAAAACCGCTATTATTTAATAATTATCGAATGCCACAAGTTAACTAAAATAAAAAGTAAGCATAAGACCTTCCTGGAAGAATATTGGAAGAATATAATAGTAAATAGCTATATCGAAAATTCAGTCTGAAATCCCGTCGGTCGACTACCTGCAGCGGGCGAATCTCGCATCCTCTTCCTAACCACGTTAGCAACGCCGTCGCACTGACATCCACAGAAATCTGAACTTTCACGAAAGTTAAAAAAAAATCCCGGGTCAAAATCTTTCAGTCAATTTAGCAACCACGTCTACGCCAAATTGAAGAAATTCCAAAAAAAGAACCTGTTCGGAAAAAAACATTCGCGCCAAAAGCCTCTCGGATTCCAAGAAAAATCTTCCACTCCCCCTTTCTACAAAAATCTCGCGCAGCATACAGACAGCCACTAACCACTTCAATACACAAAGAAGAAAAGAAAAAACAACCAAAACCAACAGAGCACCTTTTTCCTTCCCCCTCCCCCCCCCCCACCCATCAGTATCGAAAAGCCTCGAGAAATCGAAAAACCGCATCTTCGCACCTCTGAAAGTACTTATATACACAAAGCAAAACAAACACGCGCATCTATATAACCTTTTCCCCGCGAGCGGTAGCGTCGTCCCTTCGAGGTTATGTCTTGCCTACTTCCAGACGCGCAAACAGAAGCCTGTATGCACTCCACACTATGTATCCTTACCTCCAACTTCGTCCTCCAGGAAATCTTGATCCTCAAGCCCAACACTTTACTGTACACACCTTCACTAACACTCGGATGCCTCCTCACCTCCGCGAGACTCGCGCGCGAATGACCACGAGCCGACGCCGCCATGAGAGCAACTTTGTATAGATGAAAAAGGTTATCTTTTTGCTGGCGTATCGGCCGATTATTAAATGTCTCGCGAGCGGTGAGCGCCTCGCGGCGCCCGCTACTGCTCCGCATCTGTGCCGGATCTGAACTGCGGAGATTACCTTCTCCCACTATTCCGCCACTTGTTCTCTCTCTTTCTCTTTCTGTCGCGCTTTTTTGTTTTTCTCGCTGCTTTCGCCTGTGCTTTTTGAATATGCAGCCGAGCGCTGCCTGTTATCTTGATTTTCGTTTTTTATTGTACCGTGGACTGCAATGCCGAAATTCTTGGTGATTCTTTTTTTTTCGAAGGACTTCCTATACGGTTTTGTGAAATTTGACAATTTACTTTATTTTTAATCTTAAATTAAGCTATTAGTATCGTGTGTAAAATTGTATGTACATACATGCATGGATATTGAACTAACGCAGAGAATATTTTGTTTGTTTTACAGATGTAACATGTAAGCTAGTACGCAACAAAGTCATCCCAGAAGTTTCTTTGAGATTTCTCCAAGACTTGGCTGTGCAAGTCTATAGCTGAAATTCTCAGAAACAGAGTTCGAGCTGGATAGTTTGAGTTGGTGACCAATATGTCTGATAACAACAAATCAATGGAAATGGATCAATCACAAGGTCAAGCCCAACAGCAAAACCAGAATCAGCAATCGCAGCAAATGATAATAACCACCCACGAGATGCAGCAAAATGTGCAGCAGCAGCAGGCTCAACAGCAGCAGCAACAGCAGCAGCAAAATCAGGCCCAACAGCAGAATCAACAACAGGCAAATGGCCCACAGAAGCTGCAGACACAGGTCCAAGTCCAGCCGCAGGTGGCAGCTATAATGCCGCAGCAGCATGTACTTTACATTTTTGTTACTCCTTTCTTCTTCATCTTTTCTTTTCTTTGAATTCTCAAAGTGCCTAACAGTGATTTTTTTAGTCTTGATTGCACTTGACGATGAGATATGTAACTTTTGTATTGCTTGATTTTCGTATAAATTTTTGTGCATGGGACTAACAGTGCTGTATGATTATTTTATCTCTCTCTCTCTCTGAAATTATTAAGCAAGTTGAAAACATCTATCACTTATGATCTGTAATTATTTTACCAATTGATTTAAAATAAATTTCTATACTTTATGCAAACATTATGCTTCCGATATTCTATTGGTGCATTTCGAAGATTTGCATTTTAAAACACTTCAGCTAAATAGTAACATTATATTTAATTAAAATTCCAACTTTATAATGTACTCTAAATCTTGTTCTTAATAATTAGAATATAAATGATAGTTTATCAGTAGACTACTAACACAGTATAAGGCAGAAATCTAACAGCACCTAAGAAAAATAAACTGTTTGAGACTTTTAGAGAAGTTTAATTTTGAAAATTGAATCTCGTTTGTTCAAGATTTCAAATCAGCTGGTGAATTTGCTCATTGAATGAAGAAACAAACTGAAGATTCAATAGCTTTTCTCCAATATTCCCAGACCGTAGAGCTTCCATACTAACTTTATAAAGTTGCAGGACGCCGTGGCAGTGTCGATGCAGCACCAGCAACAGCAGCAGAACGTCGGCGGCGTGTCGATGACGCTGTCAGGTCAGCAGGGAGCCACGACCATCACGACAATGGCCGCCCATCCGCAGGCCGTCCAGGTGATCCAGCAACCCATGCAGAACCAGTATCACTTGCAGCAACTGTATAATGCCCAGGGCACACCTATTATCATGCCAGGAAATCTTCTAGCTCACCCAGCTGGTCTTAATCCTTCACCAATTCAGGTACTGTCTACGTTTCATTGACTGTACATTTTTTTTTAAAGAAAATCAACAGGTCTTTATTAAGATTTTATTATGCATCTACAGGTGCAGTTCAACAACTTGGCCGGTAAACCCTTCCAGACGGGTGCACAGCTAGCACCTCACATGTTGACTACAACTTCTACAGGTCAAGGTGGAACTCATCCAGGTGCAGGTGGAAAAGTTCAGGGCTTTCCGGCGGGTTACATACCGGTGCCAACATCGGCGACGCCTGGGGGCGGTCAAACCCTCGTCTTCGGACAGCTCGAGGTGCTGCCACAGCACCAGACCTCTATGACCCAACAGCAACAAGGGCAGGGCAACAACAAGAACGATCAAGTACAAAAAGTAATTAGACTTAATTGTTATTTTTCTTGGACGATTGAAAGAAAAAATAGAATGCTTATTCATATATGTTAATTGTGTGATTTCAGTACACGACGTGTACGGCTGGTGCGCCATCGGGTCAGAATCGGGGTATGCAATTTGCGCCCTGGCAATTCGCCCAGGGTATCTGGACTGGTCTCCAGCCTCAAACTCTGCTTACGGCGGCGCCAAACCAGATCTTCATCCGGGATCCATCGCAACCCGACATGCTCTTCCAGAGCCCACAACCCATTCAGACTCACAATGGTAAGTTTCGACAACGGTGTGTTCTTGTCAGCTATATTATGATTAATGAACTTATTGCTAATTAGCTGATAATTTCATAGCTCTGGCAGCCCAGCAACAGATCCAAAGCGTACAGCAAATCGCCACGGGCGGCAAGCCTCGAGTTATGAATATTCAGCAGCAGCAACAGACGAACAAACAAGGCGTTGTAAGCCAGCGTCCACTGAGCATCCTGCCTTCGTCCCTACAAGGTGTTCAGGCTGCAAACATCAGGCCCGCTAGCTCAGTGTCAACGCAGACGAATCACGGGGTCCAGGCAACGGTACACGCACAGGTAGGTTGACGTGCAGTCGGCATCACTGTGTACTCGTCTTTTGTGTTTTTCGTCGTTCGATTCTGTCGTTGTTGGTGGGTTTTCATTGTTTTTCTTGGCTTCATTCAGTTTGTGCTCCGTCAAATATCACGGGACGAGCGAGTCTTTGTGATATTTGACTGTGCGTAAGCATGCGACTCGCGATTCGTCTTTCAATGCCGAGTACCAGATCTTATTCTGAATCAAAAACGAACCGCAAGCCGCCACAAAGAATCACTCGTCCGTCCATAAAAAATAAAAAGAAAAAGAAAAACAAAAGCAACGATACGGGTTAATGCGACAAAGATCCAAAAATGCACGAGAGGAGTGAGAGAGGCAAGGGGTGTATATAGGAAAGGGATATATGTAAGGGCCAGCTTGTTTATGTTTTTTCGTTTTTGTTTTTCTTCACCGTCACACAATCGACAGAGCGGCAAAGGAGGTAGCGGCACGGGCAAAGGCCGGGGCAAGCCGGTGGTTCGCACAAGTCCCGGGCCTAACGCCATCAACGTAACGGTGACGAAGGCCAGCGCCGGCGGCGGCAATACGTCCAGCTCTACGAGCAATCAAACGCAGGCGGCGAAAAATCAAGCCGCGGCCGCCGCCGCTGCGGTTCAGCACGCGACGATGATAATGCAGGGCCAGCAGCCCGGTGGTAACGCCGGCGCGCAAAACGGCCCACCTAACGGCAAAATGCTCGTAGCCACGAGCACAGCTTCTGCGCAACCACCCGGCTCGCCAATGACCGCCCAAGACAAGCAAACATTCGGACAGCAACAAAACAAACAAAACGTTATGCAATCACCCCAGCAGCAAGCCCAGGCTCAGCAGCAAGCTCAGGCCCAGCAGCAAGCGCAGCAGCAAGCGCAGCAGCAGCAGCAGCAGCAGCAGCAGCAGCAGCAGCAGCAGCAGCAGCAGCAGCAACAGCAGCAGCAACAGCAGCAGCAGCAGCAGCAACAGCAGCAACAGCAGCAGCAGGCCCAGGCCCAGGCTCAGGCCCAGCAAGTCGCGGCGGCTCAGCAGCAAGCTCAGCTGCAGGCCCACCAGCAAGCTCAGCAGCAACAGATTCAGCACATCTACATACAGCAGCATCTGCAGCAACAGCTGCAGGCGCAGTACCAGCAGGCCCAGCAGGGACAGCAGCAGATACAGCCCAAGCCTCTCATGGGTGAGTTTGTCGTCGAGTTTTTTTTCTTTTTTTCTCGGCTCGCGATTTCCAAAAAAGAGCAGGAAATTCACCTGTGTAACGTGCACAAGCGCGCCGAGCGAACGGTGTATACGCACTTTCTCGAGCGAGGCAGCAAACTCGCAGGTAGCGTCGTAAAACGCGCTTCGGTCGGGGGGTCAGATATACGCGCGACGTCGTAAAAACGCACGGTCAACGAGCGCGTAAGCCTCCGCTGCGGCTGTTTAATTGCCGACGATTATCGTCGGGGCGATGCGCTCTGTTGAAAGAGTTTCCAGTGTATCTCGAGGGCTTGTTTATAACTTTATGATTTTGAAGTATTTATAATAGAGCCTGCAGAGACGGAGCTGTAAAATCGCGAGGGTGGGGGGGGGGGGATGAAAATGGCAATGATGCATAAATTATTGAGACTTCAGGAGGCTTTGGTAATGACTGCGACGCGTTTCACTTGGATTGATCGAGTCCGAGAGGCTTTGTATTTATTGAGGATGTGCGATAGAGAATCTCGTTGTTCTGTCTAGTTGATAACGCGCTGTCGACCGCGAAAGTATCGGCTATACCGATACACTGCATTCTCGAGATTTGTTAGTTTTTTTTTTTTTTAACAATACGATCGGTTTCTTTAACGTCGTGGTAAAATATTCTAAATTGAGTTTAAAAAATAACATCTCTCCGTCGATTCAACAGGTATGGCAGTGCAGCAGTCGCCACAGCAGCAGCAGAACATGGTCCTCGGCGGAGAGCGACCGATAATGCCAGTTGTCTCGATCAACCCGGCACTGATCGGTAACCAGATCGTCGGAGGTGCTCACCAGCTTCAGGCCCTGCCTATCGTAGGTCAGCCCACGGATCAGCTTCAGGTCGCCGCAGCAGCGGCAGCCGCCCAACAGCAGATGCAGCACCAACTCCAGCAACAGCAACAGACTCAGCAAGCGGCACCTAGCGAACAGGCGCCCAGTATGCCGATGCTGGTGACATCGCCCGAGAGAGCCGGTTCTGGTCAGGTCGAGTTGCAGATGATGCAGCAGCCTCCAGGTCCGCCCGGGACACCGCTCGCAGCGGCTATCGACGATGCCGCCAAGTTGGGCACGCCGTCGAAGAAGGACGCCACGGAGGATTCTAACACGGATACGTCGAACGCCAACGGTAATTCATTTGATTTTGTGAATTTTCCACTCTTTCATATCTATTCATATCTATTTGATGGGCTCGAATTCAAATTGCGAAGGAAGTATTTTTTTAAGTAAAACTCATAGATCCTTTCATATGGTTGCAGATGTCGATCAGAGGAATAACGCAAAGGACGAAAATCACGATTCTTCGATAAAGCCCGAAGACAAAGCGATGAATAATCCGCTGATAAATCTAGCGAACGCCGTCAACTCGATAACGAACGGTAACATCGGCGAAGAAACCACAGTCTTGGAGTCGCTGCCGACGACGGTCAGCAGCAAACAGGTACCACCCAAAGCGATGGTCAAGCCTCAGGTGCTCACGCATGTTATCGAAGGCTTCGTCATACAAGAAGGTAAGACTCGCTTTTTTTACTGCTTGAGTCTGGCAATAGTCATGATCTGAAATTCGAGTACTACAATAAACAATGATCACCTGCAGCTTCTGAACCATTCGCCGTAAATCGTTCGTCGCTCAATGGATCGATGAACCAGGAGGCGAACAACATAAGTAGAAATAACTCTGCGGACAAAGAAAATCACGAGGAACCGCCCAACAAGAGTAGGTTTTTTGTTTGGACTGATATGTTTTTAATGTTGCGTTTTATTATAATGAATTTTACTAACATGCAACTTTTTTTAATCCAGGAAAGAAGAATGTGAATTACAATACAGACGGAGACGGTGTTCAAGGTGGAAAATGCGAGGCGTGCGGTAACACATTGGACGAGACGAATGTAAAGCTCAAGAAGGACAAGAGATTCTGTTCAACAATTTGTGCTAAATCGTGAGTATCTTCCTACGACAAAATATCATTTTAAGCAACTTAACATCGAAGATTTATCGTGATAATAAACTTTGGAACTTTGATCTTCTCCAGGAAAAAGAAGGAGCTTCGGGAAGGCAATGACAAGCAATGGAATGACATGGAAGTTGACGCTAAGAACGACAACGACGCGATCAAAAAGAATGGTGAAGACAAGTCGCTCGCTAATCTAGCAAACAATGCGGCAATAGAAGATTCATTGCCGAAAATCAATCCTGTCAAATGGACGGTAAGTATTATAATTCCATATGCTTACAAAATAAAAAATTATTTTATCATATTTTATCATTGCTACTTTCAGGTTAACGAGGTTTGCGACTTTATTCGTAATCTACCTGGCTGCTCTGACTACGCGGAAGATTTTGCAATTCAGGAAATAGATGGTCAGGCCTTGATGCTACTCAAAGAAGACCATCTTATGTCTGCCATGAGCATCAAGCTTGGTCCAGCCTTGAAGATTGTTGCTAAAATCGATTCCATGAGGATGGATTCGACGACGGGCCCGACACCAGTAGCCGGTGGTCCCGTTTAGAATTTAAGAATACCGGCAGTGTGCGAAGTAATCAGTTGATAGAAAATTTCACCTAATCATGGATGGACAGGGAAATTAATCAACTACGAAGTACTTAACACATCGATACATCGCCGGGGCCTATTTCCTCGGCAATCACAAGCTGTACAGCAATATTGTATCGATGAGCAAAATGTTCGATAAAAAGACTCTTAGTGGTGTTACAGATATGTCGAATAAATCGGATCTATCGCTGTTTGTAATCGTCGATAGAGCGCTATGAACATTGTACACACAGAGATTAATGTAAATTGAAGAATTTCCGCATGACGAGATTAAACGTGATAGAAAAACTCTATATTGTTAAGTGTGTAATTTCAATATTACAGTGTCGTTTCAAATGATAATGAAATATAAGAAGTGACTAAGTGTTCATAACAAAGTTACATAGAGGGTATGTGCAAGTTATTGTTTCTTTATCCAAGAAAAAGAAAATAAATGACTCCTATTTGAGTGTATGAGTAAGAGCTAGTGCAAACATTCCGCTATATTATATTTCGCTGAGAAACAGACTTTAGGTCTATGTTTCTATGTAATATATTTCTTTTGTATTTCGAAAACTACGATTTCGACCGTGTAAATAGTACGAAAATACAGCGTATTTTACAGTTCTAAAATATTATTCTATAAAACTGCGTATACATGAGACTCATATACCGTATATGTAGTAAAAACATCTTAAATGCTCTCAAAACTATTTTTTTTACCTGATCAAGGTTTGCTTTGTATAAGACTATTCGTAAGGAAAAATCTTGTAAAGAAAAATAAAAGCTCATTTATCCCTTTGATGTAAGAAATTATTAGCATTGTAAATTATACAGAGGAAAATAATTTAGGTGCAATAATTTACATAAATCTTTAAAGAACGAAGACGAGTTAGATGACTTTTGGTTCAAGTAAAACTTTGATCATATAAAAAGAGAAAAATTGGAAAATACACTTGTATTTTAGTAAATAAGTGTACATATTAGAAATAAGACGTTTATTTAAATATAAATTTTATAATGTAAAATTAAGCTATTGAGCGATGGCTATTCTGTGCACTATCGTAATCATTATATATTTCCAACTTGCAAGAAATAAAGAAAAACAATATACTGTTTAGAAGAATCGTACTATTTTCACAATACACACAAATTGTTCTAAAAATCAGAAGTTGTGAACAATATAAAAGTATGAATATGTATCAATTGAAAAATTAAGAAGTTCAGTGATTGTATTTGTAAAAAATTTAAATTACTAATTCTTTTTATAAGGACGACTATTTCTATGCAATTTGGAATAAAGAAAAATTTATAAATAAAAAATATATATTTTTATTCAATTTCTTTCCTTTATGCTAATTATTGATTTGGACCTTTTAAATTATGAAGTCAATAAGCACATTATGCTTTTCGATTCAAATGGAAATGATATGATTTGAAAGCATCCAATCTGACGTTGTTTTTTTTATGTTTTACTATTTGTTTACGAGAAAATAAATGTTTAAATTACTTCATAATAAATTTAAAATCAGTTAAATATTAACAATTTTTTCTATTTCAAATGGTAATGTACATAAATACAAAAGTATACATACAGATGTTCAGAAGGTAGTTAATTGTAAATGAAACAAAGTACGTTATTCTAGAATAACAAATAACTAAGGTTTGTACACGTTAGTATTATTTCATGGTTGGAGCATTATCCCTCATCATTCTACCCTCTTTCAGAAGTTCTTCTTTAAAACGCTCTTCCACCTCTTTTTTGATAGGTTTCACATTAACAAAATAATGCCAAAGCTGGTATCCTAAGTACCCTGAGCTTACAACTGTGACTGCAATACACGTACTAACCCATATTTGTTGGGCTAAGTCGTATATCCGCGTCTTGGCTCTTCTGTTTAACATTTTGACTTGTTGATTGTACTTACTGAAAAGATCGAAGATAAGAATTAAGCAAGATTTTGATAGAAAACTATTATACATGTATGTAATGACGAACTCTTAAAGATATTTATCAAACTAATTCATTATGTACAAGAACTTTCATAGTGAATTTATTTACTGCCAGCCATTTCATAGAATCATGTAATGCTCACCTTCTATAGTTTAAATATTATAGTCGCTTGAAATAAGTTTTTTACAAGAAACAAGTACAGCTTGAGGTCCTATTACTTAAAGAAACATCATTTTCTTGTTTAGTTTAAAAAATGTTCTACAATTTGTATAGCCTTAACACTTAATCCTAACCTCAAACTTTAGTTGGTGTGTATGCGAAAGCGCGAGATAGCCGAGAAGCCAAAGCTCCGCGGACTGAGTATATATATACCTATATAATGATACGGGTGACAAAGTCACGTGATACGCAGTGGCAAATTTGATCTTTAAAGAATATAATATTAGCGAAACTTCATTAAAAATTAATATTTCTTTAGATTCTGCCTAAAGTATTACAGAATTTTTGTTTACTTTGTTATTCTCTATATATGCTATACTTCCAGTGCTTTCTTTTTAAAGTGTAACTTTACTTGTTAATTAATCCGGATCCAAAGTATACAAAAAACAATATAAGACCAGATGACCAACACAGACCGATTTCTATAAGTAGTAAGCGTCCCTTGGGTATTCATCAGGTAGTTTCTTTTGTTGGGTCAGCCAGATCGGCTAAGCGCGCAGGGTCAGGTATAGAGGCTGCGATACTCTAAACAATTAAGGCTTCAGGCTTCAGGTAAAGATGGTAAAGAGCTTATTATAGCTGAAGTTCTGAGGATTAGTGCGTTTGGAAATTTCCGTTTTATTGCGGGTCGCCATCCTCTAATCACTAAAATGAGGTTTATTTTTCAAGAAAAGATCGTTGCGGCTATTATATACAACATAGACTTGTTTGAAAATTTGCGCTTCCAAGTTAACGCGACCAAAGCCGCACACGCTTACTATTTGTAAATTATTAAAAATCTCTGCTGTCTTGGTGATGGACAGTATTGAAATTCAAGTGCTCAATGATGCATGCAGCTTATTATATTTGCCTATTTATTTATTCCCGAGATACTTTTTCGATTGCTAAACTTGTAAAATAACATTTAACTTGGCGATTAAACGCATTGCTTCAAGCGAACGTCAGCTCACAGCTACTTATATAAAATAATATAACATAGACTTTGTAGCAAGCTATGCTATGAGCTTCACACCTAAAATTTAATTCTATAAAAAATAAATAATGAGAAAATTCTGAAGACTAATGTTTGAAAAAAAAAAATTTACCTGTAGAAGATATTATAAAAATTAAAACAGACGATACAGATTTCCAGTTTGCATTTTTTAATGAAAATTTAGTTTTACATAATGAAAGCTCAAATCTTTATATAGCATTTTTTTTTATTTCTTTACAAAAATACAGATGCGATTTTATATTTAAGCCTCAGAGCGATTCGCAATCATGCATTTTCTCATTGCATTCATTCTGTTCTGTATTTATTTATATATGTACAATGCTGCCTTTTTGCTGAACTATTTCCTGAAATCATACACCGCCGTTGCAGAAGAACAAATTTTCCAAAATAAATCTCATTTATTATTACTGCTGTAACAGTCATTAAAAAAGTAAGAATGAAACAATTCTCTTTATCAACAATATACAAAAATTTCTTTGTTTACATATTATCTAATTGACGAGTATAATCGTAATTATCATGATATCGTATATTACTTGCGCTTTCACTCGTCATAGGATTTTTCACTCTCTATACAATCCGTAAATCAACATAGTAACTATTAGTAACTGCAATTATATTGCATTAATTATCACAGTGAAAGTACGATGTTACACAGAAGTAGTAATTTTTGTTCATTTTGTGAGTTTTATTAGTAATCAAGAGAATCCTTTTTTATAATTGTCTGAAAAATAAAATATGAATCTTAAAGAATCAAATCTATTATTGCAATTTGATTATTTATAAAATAAGATTCTCGTTATTAATTTTTCTCTGCGAATACGATTGCAAATCTTCGTTTCATAAATTTGCTCAAGCATCTTCTATTTTCTCTTTCACTGGAACTGGACTTATTGTACTTTTCACTATGCTAGTTGTATTTACAAAGTCTTAAGTTTTCGTTTTTAAATCAGTTCTTTTCTGTAGTTTGAAGAGCTCTTTTTGAAGAAATTATTTTTAAAGGAACAATGCTCTTTTTCTCGTATCTATTTACAATTATTACAACATTAACATAGCAATAAATATTGTGTCATGTGAAAAATATGAATGAAATGATAATAGATGAGAAAGAACTACGTTAAAATAGAGAGGTAATAACATTGCATATAAGTACTGATAAAATACGTGTTAGCTGCTCTCATAATTTTAAGGGTAATAGAATTAATTTCATAAAAGAAACACTCGTGTCAGTGCGAATTTATAGACGCTTGTTATGTTTTTGATGTTTATGTTATGCATTTGGAAGTTGCATACCATGCTTACTGACAACAAAATTACAATGAATGCAATAATATGATTAATATTTTATCTTTTAAGCATCTCAATTCTCGGAAAATTTATAACAATACTGATCGTGCCGTCTTATAAATTATTAGTTATTGTATAAAAGATATAAGATATTGCAATCTTGAAAAAAGTCGAAAGTAATAAACGTCATGGATATTGATTCTTTTTTTGGGTTTGAAATCTCAATCTTAATATTTACGATAAACAAGATTTCTGAACCACTTTCATGATTTGGCATTTTTAGTTGTATGCGCACATTATAAGTACACGCTATAAATCGTACAAAAAATTTATCCTTGGCAATACTTTATCGTATATTAAAATTACTAGATCGATCTCTGATAAATTGTATTATTTTTAAACATAAGTTACACATGATTTCTAAAATTCATTAGTTTTAAAACGTCCATCACGAATGAACTCTTTATAGTTTGTGGAACTTTTGATTTAAAGCAATGAAAGTTCATAAAATAAAAATATAAAGAAAATAATTTGATTCTTTGCATAAAGCTAATTTGTTGTAAAATTGCCTGCGAACTTTATCTTACAAAACACTATGAATGTTATTTTTCGCTTTACCATTTAAGTTTTAACTTTTAAGAGATCAAACGAATGCATTCATGTTTATCTACCTAGAGCAGCTTTATCCATTATCGTTTCTTCAGTTACCTATTATTATTAGAATTGATATGCCTAAGAGGTCCAAGACTCAGGATCGAAGTTGCGCCTAACGCGGCAAGATTAGCTACTGCCGGATTTCGTGCGCCGTCTATCGAAATAATAGGTAAACCGTAGCAGCCACTAGTTTGAGCACTAAGCTGCGAAAGAGGTATAAAGCTGTCAATGCCCAGGTTGTGTAGTCGCGTTAGCGTGTTAGTCGATTGAAGGTCTACCACCGGTAGTGCAAGCTCGACATTGCCATTTTGTTGAGAGGGCGGATTGGGATGTATCGTTTCCCTATGGAAGGACGTCCTGTGAGCGTTGAGAGCGAGTAGTGACGGATATGCTGCTGTGCAACCTCCAAGTCCACATCTACAAAATTAAAGAAAGAAATTAGTTTAGTGTTATTCTTTATCTACCAAAAGAGAAATGTGTGTAAAAAAGTAACTCAAGTGAATGTTATATGAACAATAACTCACTTATAAATTAATTTGTTTGATTGTCTATGTGTTGCCATGTGCTGAGCTAACAATTCCTGGCTTTGAAATCGTTTGTCACACACTTGGCAAGTTAGTGATGCGTGCATTCTATTAGCAGCACTGAAATGCATAAAATAGCAATAATCACTATTACTGACCATCAGTAATATTGTGAAAATGTATTTCTCATTATTAATTACTCACGGGTATTGATTTGGATTAGGTAAGTTAGGTGGACGGCCTCTTCTAGCTGGAGTATGAGCTTGTGGAGGTGGATCTTGTGTCAGGTCAACTGTAGGTGGTCTAGGTGGCCTTTCTACTTCGCTTGTCGCTTGTCTGCTCTGGGGTACAGCAAACTGTACTGGTTGTTCTTGCTGTCTCCTTTGTGCACTTGCAGTCGGTATGATTGATATTGCTGAACTCAGATTCAAAGCTGGTACATTTAAAGGCCTTTGTTGCTGCTGAGCTTGTTGCTGTTGAGACTGCTGCTGCTGAGACTGTTGCTGTGGAGACTTTTGCTGCTGCTGTTGCATACCACTTGGTCCTGGCTGCGGCTGGTCCTGAGACTTCTTGTTGTTAGTAGCTGGAGTAACTGTGATACCACGAGAAGCCAGAACATTGGCTACTGATGAAGCATCAGGCTTCTTAGCACCTTGTACCATTGCGTTGACTTGTGCTGGATTAGGACCTTTATCGATTAGTAAACAAAGAAACATATTTTTCGCATTTGTGCACTTCTCCCTTGATGATGATTCAAATTGCAATTATAAGATGAAAAGGAGAATAACTTAAAAGTGCACATAAAGTTAAAAATATATCAATTTTTAAATAAATTTAATCAAATAATTACAGAAAGAAATAGAGGATTTTTGATAAATTAAATATCAAGCATAACTAATTAAATTTTAATCAACTCAAGTGTATGAAAAATCACATCTAACTCATAGGTAAATACTGTAACAAAAATTACTGAAAATGATATTGCTACTAACCAGGTTGTCTCACACTAAGAGTTATTTGATCAGTAAGATGAATGGTGGAGTCATTGCTGGTCGATGGTTGTAGGGTAGCACCACCTTGGACATTCTGTATAACAGGTAGACCATCATTCCTCTTTTGCTGGGCAATGACATGGCAGTCAGCGTCTTCGTTGCGATCTGGCAGTAACACATCCATGCGTCTCTGCTTGGGTGCACTACCACCAGTGGTTGCCTGTTGCAACTGCTGTTGAACCTGCGGTTGGATCTGTTGCGGAATTTGCGATGATGGTGGTAGCATAGGCCTTTTTGCACGTGTTCTGTGCATGTTGTTTAGATTTGCAGGTGGTATAGTAGGCATTCTTGTAGGCCTGTAAATAAAACAATTTTTTCAATTAATGCAAAATATTTTCAGTTAATCAAAAATATATAATATTTCATGAAGATGAATTGGATTTGTCATTTAATAAAAGGGAAATGATCACTGTATAAAACTGTGCATAAATTAAAAATCAAGAAACATCATGGCAATTGCTTTGAAGAGTCTTCAAATTTCTCTAATTGACTATTGTTTTCAAGTTTTAATGCGTTTTTCTGCGCCTCTTCTAGCTTTTCTTTCTCAAGTCTCGCGTCCTCTTTTCTTTGCTTAGCATACAATTCCTTTAATTTTTTTCGAACCCTTTCAGCTTCTCTAGCACCTCCGGTTTGTTTCATTGCGATTTGTTTAGGTCTCGCCATTTGAAAAACTAAAGTATGTTTACAACCGAAAAAATTTAACTTTCAAACTATGTATAGGGCATTCCATTATTAACTGTATAATACAATAACTTTTCCCGCTACGGCTCACGACACGAGACACGAGGCGAGTCACATCAAGCACACATTACTCTATATACCTATCAGCATTATAACGCGAAGGTTGAGGTGGGTGAAGAATGCGAAACTACAGCAACGGATTCGGATTACAATAAAGAGCAAGTAGGTATTCAGATGAAGAGACCGGAAACGCCTGATACTAAACGAAAACACTTTATCCCCTAGATTAGGTTCGACTACCTAGAAGTATATTTGGCGCGCGTTTGCATGCTTGATTTCGATACATTTCAATGTTGGGATTTCGTCTTGGCGATTGAAGTTCCTTTGATTGACAGTTGGAGTACTTATGAGCACTTTTGACGGAATAATTGCATGTACGGTGAAATTTGAACAAGCAAAAGATGAAGAAGAATAAGGTTTTGACTTTTTGTTTTCAAGGCGTTTAACTTTATTTTGAATTTTTGTTGGCGAAGCTGCAGTCCAGAAGCCGGCTTTTGGAGGTTAAACAAAGTGAGCATGCATGGTGTTTGGTATGTTTTGTATCCTGTTGATATGTATTTACATAAATACAAGTACTTATAGTTCTATATTAGTTTTCGCGATGTATAAGTATACATAGGCAGATTATTTTCTTTGTCAAGAATTAATTTAGTTAGTTAATTTTGTTACATATAATTATTCTTTATTACATAGTTATAGTTTAAAGTAATATTTAAGTTTATCATCGTCAGCAAACAAATAGAAGTCAAGTGGCAATTCCAAGGTGATAGCTACCAATTTGCAATTTTATTTTAAAAGATAAAGAACTATGTCATTAAGCACACAAAATTAAAATATAATGATAAACTATGCATTAATACTGGGCAGCGATATTCAATTTTATTGCTGCTATACAATTCACAAGTGAATTAGTAATGTAAGAATCAGTCATACATATATCATTAATGCATAAATAGTTTTCTTTTAAACTAGACAATACAAAATACATTGCAAAAGTTACTTGATATGCATTGAAAGTTTTATAAATTTCTGCTATACCAGTATATCTACTGTATGACTATAGACGTAAGGCTTCCATAAAGTTAAGAGTACTATACCATATTTTATGGGCAGTTACTGTTTATAGGTGGTTTAGCTTATTTTTAATGAACTTTGATTTTTTAGAAATTAGGGTTTTTCACATAATAAAAATGTACATACCTTTGCCCTGGCACAACACCAGGATATCTCCCTCTGGTTGCTTGTTGGGGTGTTGGTGGTTGCAATGGTACCTGACACTGCATCTGATACTGATTGGCTGCATACTGCTGATACATTTGCATCATTGATGAAGGGAAATTCATAGAATTTCTGTACATAGGTGGTCTTCCAGGTCCTTGATAGTAACCACCTCCAGGCCCTTGGAGCAAACCACCTGGTGCGGATATGTGCATTGCAGGAGGCACGCTTATCCTCTGCACCTGTTGTGCTAACTGCTGCATTGGTGCAGTCAAATGCTCTAAGCCTGGAACCGGAGCATGCGAGGAGGCATGAGAAGTAGAGGCACCAGGCATATTGTAAGTAGGCGAGTTGGTGTGAGGTGAGTGCCTCCTGGCTGAAAAAGACGGTGAGTGCGGCGAGCGCGTGTTCGTACGCGGCGACGTTTGACTCAAAGTGGGCGAATTCGCTGCTTGTGGCGAGTTTGAAGCTAAGCGACGTGGAGACACAGTAATACCCGGTGAAATGGGGGCCCCATGGACTTGTGACTTGTGAATTGCCATCGTCTCGAGACTCGTAAACACTAGTGCGCTACAATCAGGCACAGTGCATTGGTAGTGTCCTGCCTTAGATCTGTGCGCGTCCAGGTGTGCCATGTCCTTGAACTTCTCATTGCAGACGCGACAGGTGTTGACGGTTTCCGCGAGCCTTTCCAACGAAACATACTCGGTCTCGAAGTTCTGCGCGCTGCTTGATAGGTTCGACTCGTTCTGATTGCGCTGATGCTCAAGGAGGAAGTTCTGGAGAAGAGAGCCCGCGGCTTCGGTGTTGTCGGGAGTATCTTTCTCTGGTGCTTCATCGTCTTTGATCTTGCTACTGCTCGAGTCCTCTGTAATCTTATTCCAATTGAAACTAGAATTAGAACTTCCACCGATGGGGACGATGTCTGTCTCTGAACGACTTGGTGAGGACGTCGAGGGCCCCGGCATAAGAGCCGATTTCGGGACTATACTAATTTCGCTGTTACCGCGGAGCTCCTCGATCACGCATGACGCACGGTTACTCTCAGCATCGTCGTTTTCTTCTTCCTCTTCCTCGATTGCTGGGGTTTCCGTGAGATTAAGAAGATCAGATGATCTGGAACCAATGAACCTATTGGTGTAAAAGGTGATGTTAAAATGAAATGAATAAAAATGGCGAACTTAATATAAAGAGATACCGAAAATAGGGAACAGAAGATTTTTTTATACAAAACGAACGTAAATTGTTATGCTTCACAAAAGTAAACAACTTAATTGATAAGTAATTGATAAAGGATAGTTTTATTCAATGTGAAGAATAAAAATTTGAAAGAAAAATATCCACTTCCAATGTTACCAGCCATTAGGAAAATAAAAATTATACACTTTAAACATTAAACTTAAATTTTGTAAACTATATATAGTGATTTAAATTTAAATTAGATGATTGCGTGTGTCAATATATTTTTCATTAAAGATGTAGATGTCTGTTCCCTACATAAAAAATTAATCGGAAAAAAATATTAAAATTACCTTGAATGTTCGCCCAATTTCTTCAGATTTTCTATTGTCTCTCTACATGTTGCTTCCAATGCATCAGACTCTTCAGGATCTTCATTTCCTGCTAACTCGGCTTGATCCAAATTACTATTATTGTCTGCATTTCCATCATCTTCATTTTGCTCTTCTCTCTCTGGTAAATGGACAGAATCACTTCCAACACCAGAGTCTCCTTCGACATTATCCATTAAAGGTCTTTCGGAACTTTCCAGTGGATTATGATCAGGTCCAGACTCAAAATTGTCATTGTCATCATCATAAGTATTCTGTATAACAAATAATTTTAATCAAAAACTCAATGCCTTATGCTAAAATTTGTTTGTGTTATTTTACAGTTAAACTGTTAATTACCTCTTGGTTCAGCATCACGTTTTCAAAGTTTTGTTCGGTGGCTTTTTCCTCCTCCGAGTCACTCTTGTTGTCATTTTCTTGTGTTTCAGCCAGTGCGTTTTGCTTTTTAATACTTTGCTCGATCGAACCACAGTTTCTGCTGACAACAGTGAAGCCCTCGGATTTTGGTGACTTCTTCAACGTTAGCTTCAGGGAGTCACCCACTGGACTCTGTCTCTTCAGTGTAATCTTCAGGTTGCCTTTTTGTTCTTCACCCAGCCAGTAATTATCGATATGTTCTTTCTTAACTGCAGTTGAGCAGCTGAGCTTCTGATCAACAATCCTCTGGAGCACCACTCGTGGATTGCCAAGATGTTTTGTAAAATGATCCTGCAGGTCCTTTTTGTTTGGAAACTTTTGATCGCAGATATCGCACCTGTGCTGGTTTTCCTCTTCAGGGTTCGATTTGTTGCCTGAAACACGAATACAAAACGAATATATCAGCATATTTTCATCCATCAGGATGTGGTACCAATAGAAAAAAAGACCCTGCTGATTCAGACAGTCAAAAGTAATAAAATTCCGTTACCCCCTCCCTCGAAGCTACAGAATTTTATAGTCCGATATAAACCTTTATATTTGCACCCGAGCCATATAATACCTTAATCAGACAACGAAAGCTTTGCATACAGGCGGAATAACCGAATAACGGATAAATCAATTTTATCGCATAGCAGTCGAGTTTAATCAATTAAAGTTGGTACCAATCGCCTGTATACGCCTCGTCAACTATAATGCACACCCGGAAACACCTTCGAAATTTCGGAGAACAAAACTTTCGAAAATTCGCGATGGTTACATTCGCACACTGCATCGTCGACTGCGAGATATCTTTGAAAAGCAAATCACGGCCCATCACCCTCATCGATGGCAACAGTGAGTAAGGACCGTCAGCATCGCACTGAATATAGAGAAAAGGAGTCATGGAAAAAGAGATGAATCATCATCGCACATCTCACCCTCTACTTCGCGAATCCCATCTCTTGTCGGCGGGCATTAGAGATGGAGAGAGCGGCGTTTTGAGGTTATCCTTCTATACATGTAATCTCTCTCGAATCCGCACATACAACTCAGCTATATAGCGTGTACGTCCTATATACAGTACCTCGAGTGCAGCACACGCGCCTCTATTTACATCTCTATCTCTATCTCTCTCTTCTCTCTCTCTCTCTCTCTCTTTGCTTTGCAGCACACAAACACTCTATGAGAGCGAAAAGCCGTCGATGCCGTTCTCCCGCAGTCGCGATGCTGATCGTCCACCGCAACGATGAGCCATCCGACACGACGAATCTATTCATTCATTTTCGCTGCGAGTGCCCGATAAAAGCATCGCGGCGCAGAGAGACGCAGAATCCGAATGTAGGCGGGCGCGACTCGCGCGGTCAAGCCCCAGCCGAACTACTGGCGCGCGCGGGGGCCGAAACTCCTCGCGCGCGGATCTGTGTGTATAGTGCGCATGTGTGCAATGTGTGCGACTGTATGCGGCAGAGAAGCGAGTCTGCGAAAATTATGACTCGCGACCGAAGTAGAGGATCCGCGCCAAGCCGACCGAGTCTCGGCCAATCGATACCGGGGCCCGGGTTAAAGCTCGGCTTTCATTGGCCGAAGATTCGCGAATCCAGGCGGACTTTGCTTGTTCTGCGCTCGTTCGGTCACGACGTGCGCGTTATAGAGTGTTTTGCGCTTTTTGGCACATCGCAGGTATATAGCCTGCAGAGATGTTGGGTTTTCGAATCGGAGTCGCAGGTGTTCGTATATAAGTGGCGTGAAAGGATTGTTGCGCGACGATTCTGCGATGATGTTAATAGCGTGTTTCAGTTTGTCGGTCGGCTGGATTGTGTGGAACCTTATGTTCTGTTTTTTCTTTTTTTTTATAAGTTATTCTTATCGAACGAAAGGTTGAAAATAAAAATTTTCCATGAATTATAAAAAGGGAAACATTATAGTTAAGTATGGTGACACTCTGAAAGTTTATGATCAACTTAGCTGTTTTGGATAGTGATCTTTGATTACAAAAAACATACCGCAGAACTCGGTCGATATTACAGACGACCATGTGTTCACCGGTACTTTTTCAATTGAAATACAATCAGATTGCCGATAAGATGAAATCGTTTCAGCACAGAAGTAGAAATTCTTTTTGAAAATGTATAGAATTTCTCATCGCATTGTTCGTAATATATTAGTTAAAACAATCCGATGTTGAGCACATCGCAGGTGCGCCTTTCAATTATACAGATTAAAAAAAATTAAACCGAAGTTAAAACAAGCATTTTACATGGTAAGTGTGAATCTTGTTAACACGCGAGAGATGCTAATTTTCTGTCCTAAAAGTGCTCTGTCGGTACGCGTTTAGAATAGACGCCAGCTTCCAGCTTTCGAATTATATAGAGCTTTACCTACACTATTAAAAAAAAAAAAAAAAAAAAAAAATTATATTTGAAGCCGAATTTGTGCGCTTCAAGGCATCGAAGTTTCCGGGGCTATACTATCGGACAATTCTCTGGAGCTTCATTAATGCGAATTTCTACGGGTCGTGGCTATAGATAAGACGGTATAGTACTAAACACACGACTAAGAATAATATATTATAATATACGACGATGCAGGGGTCTCTTATAATGATACGTTGGAGCATTATTTTATTATTAAAACTGAAGAATATACGATTAAAGATACTATGACTGCAATGTTTCATTTTTCATGCGAAGGGACATAGAGACCCGCGCTAACAAGCATCAATATTGATATCGTGTGGTTTTTTGCTTCTTCTGCATTAAAATCGTAGAAAAATTGAACGTAAATACGTTTGTCGCCAGAGCTTAGTTGAAGCATAGTTCGATAAAAAGAATAGCCACTTTTCATCTTTCGCTATATACTTATAAGTACATCTGCGCCGAGTGATATGTAGTCTCTCTCTCTTTCTCTCTCTCTCTCTCTCTCTCTCTCTCTCTCTCTCTCTCTCTCTCTCTCTCTCTCTCTCTATACCCTCGTCGACAAATACGTGATAATCGATTCTTGTTAGTCTATGTCTTCGCTGTCGTAAACTCTGCAGTTACTTTCAGCTTCTTTATCCATCAAGATCAAATCGATATATACTTTTACCGAAAAAGTAGCCGTAGCTTGTGATTCCAAGACGATTTTCTCTGTACTCCTATAATACATCAACATGGAATTTCTTATACTCTTATAAGCAGGAAAGCCATTCGAATCGAACTTTGATATTCTCGACCAATACATTATAAATAATGGAATAAATTGTACTTTTTCACGTATGCGCATGAATGCATGCGGGAACGTCAACAAGATATTAAAATGCACAGGTTACTCTATAGAATAACCGCCGCATTAATATTATCCACGGGAGTCGATTTGGTGAAAGAAACTTTTTCTATATTAACTACATATTATAATGATTCCGTACGTGACCACTATTTACTAATAAATGACACAAGCGATATTGTCATCGACAATACTAACGACCCGCATGAAATTAAATTTAGTTTTTAAGTAAAAATTTCACCGGATATAGCTTCCGTTGTCATTATAATTCGTTATTAATGCTTGCATTATAATATGTTGAGTAGACAATTTCAGCCGAGGAATGACGCGTCGTTTCGTGCAATATATTTCATATACGAATAAATGCAGTATATAGACACAACGAGACCAGCGGATCTCATTAAAGCTCCACCGCGACTTTCCACACTTTTTTTTCATTGGTCGACGCTTTCGGCGCGGGATTAGTAGCGCGGCTGTTTGAATTCGGTTTTCATCATATCTCGCGGGAAGCCAACCAAACCCTCCCCCTGTAAACTCAGATTCGCCCGCTAGGCTTAAACTTGATGCATAAATTAAAAATTCGCTCCTGGCTTTATAAAACAGAAAAGACGGTACTCACCCAATTTTTGCAATTTCCCCTCTACGTTGGCCGCTTCAAGCTGATTTTCCCTCGAAAATTCAAATTCATCGTAATCCCGTTCCAATGAACTGCTCATTTCCAATCTGCAAAACAACAATTCGCCCATCAGATCACACCGAGAAAGCGCGCTCCACTGCAGTCTTTCCGCAACAGTCTTCTCGGCAAGAACAGCAAAAAATTCGTCATCAAACTCTCGTTACTAATCCATCACTAGTTTATCTCTCGCAGCGGAACACAAGGAATAAGCAATAGCCAAAGCCAACGCAAAGGCGAGCGCAGAAGGAGAAACAAAACTGACGTGCTTTGTCGCGATCCTCGGCCTCGTCGTTCTGCCGTCCGAGAAGCGGAGAGAGCGGTTGGAGGCGACGTCCAATTATCAGATGAGCGGTAGCATCTCACGTGCACTTTTCAACGAGTCGGCCGGCTCGATCAAATACGCCTCTTGCTCGTGCCCGTCGTCCGCTGCTGATGGGCCTGGTAATGCAAGCCTCGTCTCGTCTCGGTGTCGTGTAACCTCATTTCAGGGCGCGAAGCTTCGTGTGTGCGAGGAGGCGCAGGTGTGAAAGAGTCAACTCGTTCGGAGCCCCGTTACTCGTGTTTTAAATCTCCCCCGCATAGGGCTTCGCGGACTGCGTGCGTGCGAAGGGGGAAAAATAGCGTAAAAAACGAGGGCACAGAGTCGTAATCACCGCGCTGAGCACACACTCACTTCAGTTTACACAGTAGGTACGAGTCAGGACACTTTTCAAGGGCACACGTGACACACGCACTTCCGAGCGTGAACTGAGATTGATGAGCGCGCACCTGTCACAACAGCAGACCGACTGCAGAGCGAGTTACGCTGCAGAGAGGAAAGCGCGAGAATATATTATATATACACTGCACACACAAGAGCACACAGAGTTCGAGGAGATACACTGTAGACCGTGAGCACGCGCGCGACAGACTAAGTAGCGGAGGAGCGCGCGCCGAACGAAGCGGCGGCCGGCGGAGCTGTGCGCGCCACGCGAAGAGCAGCGGAAAAAAATCTCTCTCGAACTGTTGCTGCTGCTGCTGCTGCTGCTGCTTGCCGAGCGCCCGCGTGATGTAAGTGTAATACAATGTAGCCGCAGGTATATTATGTATAGCCGGCTGAGTTCGCTGGCTCTGTGCTATACACAGCTGCGTACAGCGCGCGCGCGCACGGCTTTCGCCCCCCCCCCCGCACGGCGTGCAGTGCGCGATGCTCATCAACAGCAGCAGCGACGTGGCGTTGCTGATCAGCAACGCGCTCTGTTTGCCGCTGCATATAGCTGTTGCTGAACTGGCCCAGGTGGCGCTGCGGAACTACCCCCCCCCCCACTCGGCCTCAGCGATATCGATCCTCCACTTTTGGCGATGAGGCATATCGGCTGATTCGGTTGGTTAAACAAGCTGGAGAGCATTGTTGTTGCTGGCGAACGGGATCGAGCGAGTCACTGAAGCGCGCTTTAGGTTCTTCAGGATCTCGGCTTTTCGCAAGCTCCCATCCCCACTCCCACGGCCGTCGCTAAAAATGGAATGCGGTTCGAACGCGTCGCGCGCGATTCCCAGGTTAACGTATTATTATAGTTCTGGCACGCCCATAGCCCAAGAGCCGAACTCTCGTTCCTTTTTCTTCGAATTTCAAAAATTTAATTAAGGTTAAAACTTCTGGCGGAATGATGGCGAGGGAGACGGATCGCGCGTCAGCGGCGACGTGAAATTATTGGGGTAACCTGCTGGGGCGGACTTTAATTTAACTCCGGGATGTAATGGATCGACTATGTACCTACGCGGTGCAACGGCGTGAGAGGGAGAGCCGGGAGAGGTAAAAACCGCCAGGCCATGCGGGGAACCAATGGCAGACCTGCGCGCCTGCGTCGGCGAGAGCCAGAGCCGCATCAAGCTGTTCCCTTCCCTTTTCCCTCCTCCTCCTCCTCCTCTCTCGGCACCAACGTAATGCTCTCACCAAGACAGATTCAGCCGCACAGCTGCTGCACTTCCCGAGAAAAACCCGAGATTTGTATACAGATATACACGGAGCGTAGTGGTTCCCTCACCCGGCTTTTACTTCGTAATCCCTGTCCCGAGAGATATAGCAGGAAAAGTCTGAACGAAATAACCAACTGTCCAACTGGACGGCTGGAATGCCGGAGCGGCAGATTACCTTGGAATCATTGGCTCGCGCTCACGTATCGGCCGGTATACTTACATATGCAGAACTACTGCGTAAGTAAACCGAACGTCCACTGACGTGTATCTCTGAACTACGCCTCGACATTAGCATAGGCCATAGACACGTCACGTTGCAGCCGTGCTTAACCGCGCGCACGGCCGCAAATAGATCCTCGGGTATATGGGTAGCTCGATAACGATGCCCGGCCGTGTTCGAGGTGATTCGGTTCGTTCAATTATTGACGGGCGCGTATAGTTGCGCCACAACGCGTTGGTGTCTAGAGCCGAGCTTATCTCTTGGCTCTAGGTTCGAACCAATGGCCTTAACGTATTTCGTTCGCTGCGTACGAGAGTAGGAGAGCCAAGCGAGGTTGACAGACAAAATCGAGACTGGCATATCCCAGTGCAGTAATCTTCTTTATTGATCCGAGTTATTCTTGGATATCTATAGAGCCTGACGACGACGTGGCTTCTAGAATCGTGTGTGCTGCGCGGGGACTGGAGTTGATGAGCTTCGTTATATTATACGTCGATCGCAGCTCCCTCTATGCGCCCACGCCCAGATCCCATTAATCTCGACTGTAGTATCTACTATTTTCATTAAAGGAGGAGCTACGCACACATCCGGGGTATTTTATGTAAGGCCATTTCGGCTTATAACGACGGCGCTCTACTTGTATTATATATATAGGGGCCAAAGTAACCCCTTGGATATACGGGATAATGGAAGAGGTTATGTCCTGCGCGTATCGAGTAGCGCGAAGCCATCCAACTTTGCCTCGTTCATATTATAATGCATGGGAGGCAGGCAGGCTCCTTTCGGGGAGAACTCAGACAAAAACTCATGAATAAGTTCCGCCGCAGACAAAGCCGCTTGGCACAGCGGGAATAATCTTGCCTCATTTGAATTTCCAATTGCTGATTCCGAGAGTGTAGCTCAACTATATACACACGCGCACAGTATCAAGGGGCGCGGCAGCGCCACGATGGCAAGTAAACGGTACGAATACAACGCCTTCGGGTTGGCAGCCAGCGCGACACTTATATACTTTGATATTGCCGTTTTTTCTATATATTTTAGCTTTTATTATGTGATTTACTGTATAGCACGCGAATCATTATGCCTCGCACACCGAAGCGCTGACTCGGATTAAGCTCGACCGTATAAGAGAGAGAGAGAGAGAGAGAGAGAGAGAGAGAGAGAGAGAGAGAGAGAGAGAGAGGAGGGAGTCGAGAGTAGGGAGCATGAGCGCGCTCGGAATATTAATTAATTACCATTCCAGTAGGTTGAGGAGTGCTTCCACCACTTTTTCCCACCGCGGGCTTTCCACGCCAATATTTCTCTTGCTCGCAACACCATTTCCGTCCAATGTGAATTCCCGCTGCCCCCCTCCGCGGCAGCCTGCAGCGGCCGAGTTAAGTTCGTTATCGATTTTCAAAGTTATCCAAGCTCGCGCATGCGCCCCAAGAACTACTCCCCTCCCACTGGGCATGTGTGCTTGACTTTGTTCGCTTCGTATGTATTTTTACGCGCAACCTCTCCAGGGATTGCGCGCGCACGTCCAATCCCGAATCCCAATCCTCGTGCTTCACTCCTCATTCCTGGAAACTCGATTTGCGTGCTACGCTTCGGGTGGGGTTGAGAGAGGGAGAGAAGGACAAAGCCTGGGTTGTTCGCGCGCTTCGTACGCCAGTTGTTCGGCGAGGAAGGGAAGGAGGAAGGTTGGCTCGCTAATAATGCAGGCCATTCGAATTACGGACCAAGTTCCGCCGCTCCTTTATTTTCTCCGCACATCGCTATGCAGCCGGCGCTCCCCACCGTGCAGCCCAATGCTTTGTGTACGCAACAATCTACCAACTGCGCTGCTGCTATATACAGCACAACTTTCTAAAGTTTCCAACGCTGTCGGTTCAAGCTATAACCCACTTGGCGCCGTTTTCTTTTATCCCTCTTTCTCCTCGCGCGTAGCTAAATGAGGAAACCTGAACCGTTAAGCATTCAGGCTTGGCGTCTTCGGTGTACGCAAAGTATTACTTATTATCGTTGTTGTTGAACCATTTCGATTGCGAAACGTGTTTTTTCCTTTTCCTCGTGGCGCAATTCGGCGCGGCGGAGAGTTGATTGCGGCTCGCGTTGCGCAACTCGTGCTGATTGAAAACGATTAATTTTTTTTCTTTTTGTTCTGCTAATGATGCTACTTTGTATAGTACTGATAACTCGTCAGCTAACGGTCTTACTTATCTTTATACTGTACATTATCGCGAAACTTTACTTAGCTGTTTCCATTCCCCGGAAAGTTTGTCAAAGGCAACTGAAGTGTAACTTTGTACGCGAGTTCACTGAATAATTTAAAGTTTCGCCGAGAGGAAGAAAAAACAACTCACAACTGGAGCGAAAGAGAAACTCGAATACCTCGCGCATGTGCCAGATAAAGCCGCTGCCTGGCCGTCAGTCTGAGTTATTAGAGTCGGGCCGATAATTGGAGCAAAAACGGCTGAACGCCGCGCAGCAACCCGACGGCTCTAATTGGTTCCGGCCAGTGGTTCTCATAGCGCGGTTGAAACTCAAGCGCTCTGCGCGCGGCCTGAATAAACAACCTCGCACATCCGACGCCCACCGCACTCGCATATAGGAATGCAGTGAGTCATTCTCCCTGCTGATTAATTTCTCCTTGGGAATAGCCTTGGAGACTTTCGAAAACGTCATGCTGGTAGATTGATCACGACCCTGAGTGGATAAATAACGATGCGTTGAAATTGATTTTTTCTTCTCGGCACGGCAACGCTGATTAAGTTTCTAGTTCTACTTTGAATTTATATGGCACTGGCAAAGGATTTCGAACGTTATGAGCAAATGCTTTTCCAATCGATCGGACGCCATTACGTGGCTACAGCGTAACGGCGGCCATTTTGTCGAACGCGTTCGGTCACGTGACATGCGCTAACTCGGTGGGAATACGTTCTAGCCATTTTAAATTTCCAGACAGCGAGAAATATAATATCCACATTCCTTACTCTTTTCGTTCGTAGAAAAAAAGGAGCTATGGAGTCCGGCAAACTCGTGATAGTGGCTTGGCTGTGTAGGTATAATAAAAAGAACCATAAAAGTATTTACAACGCGAGCGCAAGCGGCATTAAAAGAAGTTTTATCTCTATACCCACACATGCGTACGCACGTACGATCCCTAGCTGACTACGAAAGCCATTAATTCCACGGCGCGGCAATGTAAGGTTCCCATTGTGCGTGTGCGTATAAAGGACAGCGAATAAAAAGAAGTGAACCCAAAAGAAATACGACGGTATACAACCGCTATATCTTACTGGCTCCCCCCCCCCCCCGCCGCCATCGTCGTCGTCGTCTGAATCAACGAAAATTACAGAGCCCATGCGGGGCTTCGCTCGCTCACAATCGCTTGCTTTAACTCTCGCGGAACAAAGAGAAGGAGGAAACCTCACATCCGCAGAGTTTCTAATGGTAATAAGAGCCCCGGAAAGTATACCGTCCTTTTTTATCTCTCTTCCGTTGCAACACAAGCACCGAGATACCTTATAACGAGAACCGGTTCCCGAGCATTTTCTACCCCGGTATCTATTTATTTACGTGTACAGCGAAATCGTGAGCCAGAGAAAATCAAGGCTTCAAGTACGATCCTCTTTTCTATATACGTATACAGCATACAAGCCACGTTTCTCTCTCGTTCTTGCTTCAAAAGAGCGAGATAGAGATAGAGAGAACGGGCAGCCTTACAAGCCGGCAAAGTACGACGTCGCAGCTTTCCTGCTCAACGCCGAGGTGAGCTCTTCCTCTCTGGCTCTGTCTCTCTCTCACTCTCTCTCTCTCTCTCTCTCTCTATCTCCCTATCTCCCTCTGACCGCACTGTAGTGACGTGGTATAGTTTGCCGCCCCCTTGTCTCCCCCCTATCCCCGTCCGGATACTCTCAATCCTACTACTACTGCAACTACTAGCAGCCTGCAGCAATATTCCTCCGCGTGAACGAGAGAGGGGGGGGGGGGAGAAAGAGAGAGAGAGAGAGAGAGACATAGCGAGAGCTTTGGTTGCTAGGCAACGCGGCTGAAGTACCGTCCTGGTATCCGCTCGGGGCCGTAGAACTCTGCAGTCGTTATGTCTATGTATACGAGCGTGCATACCTATATATACACATACCCGAGCTCACACAGCGTGTGCGCGCATCAGTAAAGTGCTGAGAGAGCACATTTCTCAACTCTGGATGGCTGTTGAAAGTTGCGCGCGCGGTGCGCGCACGTTCGTCGCCTGCGACGTTGCCAACTGTCGCTGATGCCAACGTCGTATTCTCTCTCGCTCCATCATTCTCGATCATTGTTGTTTTTATCTCTCTTCTCGTGTTCACTCGCGGGAGAGGCTATTTTTAGAGCGCGCTTGCGACGTTGCAGCTGTACTTCCCCGTAAACTTTGGAGAGCCGTCGTTGCGGCCAGCCTCTCGTGGTGGGGGAGGCAAAAACCCCGCTGGTATAACCTCTCTCGGCGAGACGAAGGCGGATAAATGCTGTGTGTTTTAAGAGGGGGAGAAAGAGAGTTAGGTCGGACGATGAAAAAAACTCGAGCGCTGATGGGTTCTCTCTCGGCGTTCGGGCGCCGTTTTACGACCGTGGCGCAGTTAAATTGGCTTTCAGTTGAATTATGGGACGTGAAATATCGCCCCGCTGCCTTCTCTGATTTCTCAGTCCCTGCGGAGGCTACTTTTTTCTTTTTTTCTTTTTCTCTTTAGAAAAACGATCACACGGATCGCCGAACTGGAAGAATATAGCTTGGGAAGAATAATTTCGAATGCTACCAACTAATTTTAGATTTTTTCTCGTCGAATAACAGGATATTATTTATTGAATGATTAAATAAGAAGAACTCTGTATAAATGTTTAACACGTAATGACGAGAAGCTTGCTTCGACAAACTGGAATCACCTTGCATAAACGTTGAAGATACTCGTTTTTACTATGACAAAAAATTGCTATGCGCGATCGATGTTCCAACTGTTTTTGGATAACTCGCGTAGTCATTTCCAATGTAAACTAGTAGCGGTTACTACTTGATCCAAAAAGGTCGGTAATACGTACCCGAGGCTCGGCATAATAATAAAAAGCTACGCGATGGTTAATGTTCGTTGTACACGCAACATGAGATATGCCAGCCTGACAACAAAATTGTGATTAATCACCTGCACTTGTTCTTGGCCATATATAATCGCATGTGTAATTTCCTGGTGATTACGGCGTATACGAGTTTAGACTCTGAGTAACACCGCAGATATATTACTACCAAGTTTAGCACGTATTTTTTACTTGTATTTTTTTACATATTTCAACAGTACAACATATTCGATAACTTTTAGCGCCAATAAACTCATGATTTTTTTCAACATTTTCCATCGCCATAACAGTTAGAAACAAAAAAAAAGTCGTGCAACTTTATGACTCAGCACAGGAAATGCAAATCTAGTGTGGTCATACTTTCGCTTTACAACGAGAACTTGAATTATACTCTCATACAGAATTAAACTAATGTCGACAATTACGAAAGGACTTGGTTCCGTTCGGTCTTAAAATTTGCCACAGCCCTGGCACCATCTTCATGGACTAGCTCCAAAAGTTAGATAGCCAAACTGTTAAAAAAGACATGGCTTACGTAACATTTAGTGTTATTCATGGCAAATAATGATGACACGATGCACTACTTCAGATTTTTCGAATTAATGATTGAACCAAATTGTTATGGAAGTATTTTAAAAATATAAATAATTTATGCTACAGGTGTCATCAAGAAATCAAGGTTTTCAACATTGTTGAAAATCAAAGGGTTATTTTATCTCTGGAAAAAAAATTAAAAATTACAATCGAATTTGACATTTGAACTGAGAGAACAAGTTTTATAAAATCAAACTACCGATTTGGTATATGTCAGTCGTATAACCCAAATATACTAACAACTTTGATACGCGACAGAGTAATTTTGTTTAAGTGCATCCTGTGATAAAGCTATATGAAGCTACAATGATAAGAAAATAATGATACGAGACCTCCAGTGTTGTTGATTTTATCATCGCCACTGCCAGTTGGAATAACTTTGGTGTTTCTGTAGTAAGCAGCGACGTGTTTGTCGAGTTTTTGAACAGCCTTCATAGGATCGAGACTGGCGTTTTTCATCAAATCCGTGCCCGATTTTTTCCGATCCAAGGGCGACATCGGTATCAAGCGACGCTTCAGCGTTGATAAAGGAGATGGTTTTGCTAAAACTGATGAAAATTCAATCGAATCTGAATTTGTAATTCTGTGCCAGTAAAAAAGAACGTCGATAAAATATAAGACGCAGATCGCAAATTTATCGGGATGAAAAAATTCACTTGAGATTAGAAATTCAAGAGGCTCATACTGCAATGTCTGCAAAATTGATGCGCATGATTGTAAAACTTGTTGACTTCAAAGTTTAACGATAATCTTATCAGTATTGCGCAAGATTATCTGAAGTTAAAAGCACTCTTCAAAAATGATTTGACGTACGATATCATATTTTTAAAATGCCCTCAATAAGGCTAAATTAATAGGTCTTGAGAATAATAAAACATTTATCTAGATACTCAAAGACTTATCGAATAACTAATGCATTGTCTAATTTCCTATAGTAGCATTCATACATGAATTGACCGAGAGTACCGATGCAATATGCCCACATTATTAATGTACGACGAAAGGGATTGGACCCTCCTGAGGTAGAATTAATTGAGCCACATAACAACGTATACTGTCCACTGGTCGTTAATATAACTAACTCTCGTATATCTTTTTATCCATTATGCTACGAATTTCATCACATATGTAGAAAAATAAATAATAAATTAATTATAGAAAATTCAAAATCATAAAACATGCATTTAATTTGATTATGCATACATATTTTTAATGAAAATGTAAATTATAGAAGTGTGCAATGTTGAAATTGCGTATTCATCTATGCGGAATGACTCATACAGTTTTATTTAAAGCTTACAATGTATATTAGCTGAGTGCGCTTAATGGCTGCCTCAGAAAAGCTTTTAAGAGATATTACACAGCATACGGCTTGATCAATTGTAAAGAAATATAATTGAAATTTAAATTACAACATTAGTCGAGGAGCAGTGTAGATGGATTGAAAGTTGTAAAACAAGTTTGTAGTGGAATTGTAAAAATGTTATATGATCGTTAGATATAATATACAAGCATAATTTATTCCTGATTTCGAAATTATTGAAGTTTTGAATAAAATTTAAAGCTATTTTAATGTCTACCCAAGGCAGTCTGTTGGTCATATTGAACGTATACGACATTATTGACCATTTGAAAACTAGGATGCCAATCACGTTAACCAAGGCTGAGCAGAGCTCATTGAACACGTCATGAGTCAACGCATGTTCGATTAAGTAGCTACGGTTTTGCCAAGTAATTTTTTTGTTGCCTTTAGCGTAGTTTCAAAGTCTGTGACCTCGCGATAATTTACTAAAAAGCTTTCATTATGTGTACGTGCAGAATACGCATTTCTATTTATATACTTTATTAACCAAGAATTTTGAAATGGCAATTTATATGTATTATTATACGAGACCATTATTCTCTGATGACGAATAATTAATTACACAGGGCTACAACCAACTTGGAACTTAAAATTACTTTAACTAGCTAAATGGGTTGATTCATTGATTGAGTGAAACATAATTATAGATCCCCCGTAATAAGATAGGGTTTATAAGAGGGCCATGAAAGAAGCTTAGTTGAAGGAAAATCTCTATGTTTAAAAATGTTTATAATGCATATTATTGAAGTTAGTGATGATTTACATATTTCAAAAGCTTGTAGCTCAGCGGCCTTCAAAGTATGAAAGAATCAAATATCCTACTGTTTTGAATAATTTTCTATTTCTATCAAAATATTTTATTTTGGTAATTAACAGCAACAGATGTAATATTATCACAGGTCGACGGAACTTTATACCTTTGTATTTGTTATTCCGAGGTAGAGCTACTCAGTAATTTTTTCGAAAAATTTCTTTGCATCGATATGCTTTCATAACCTTATTTTCCTAAAAATTAGAGATTCGAAAGGTATCGTATGCAAATGCCACTCAAGTGCATAACCACTAATCATTTAAGCTAACCGGTTGTCAGAAAATATGTTTCATGAGACACAAAATAAAAAGAATTCTTATAACTAGAAAAAATTATAGAAACTTTTTTCAATTTAAAACATATTAAATACTGGTGAAAATGGATGAAAATTTAAAACTTATTATTTTTAATTTTTTATAGTTTTTCTACGCGTTATTCAAAAAATCGCGAAATCCTGAAATCCTCCTGGAAAAATTTATTTGTATAACAAAGGTAATAAAAAATTGAGTTAAGTAATATTAGAACTGCTATTTTTAACAGTAGAAAATTATTAAATAAAAAAATCCGTGAAAAACTCAAAAATTTTTGCATATTATTTGAAAAATTATTATTATAAATCAATTATTAAATTTATCGAAATAATGGATAATTTTTTTATAAAATCAAAGTTGAATTTTTTTGTAGAACTATAGAGGTGTAAGAATAATTGGTTCTAAAATAGGTTTATTATTTTCATGCTCGAACTGTTTTGAAACATATTTTTTATATGGTATTTATTTATCGTATACGCGCAATTTGTTCGTGTTACATATCGTCGCTCCTAACGAAGACTAGTACATTAGGCGCTCTTGCATCGTAAAAAATTCCGAAATCCATCAAAATATTCAGTTTCAAAATTTTTAAATTTAATAACTTATTAAATTATTAACTTTACAAAATTTGTAATATTTACCAAAATTTTTTTTAATTTTGGATTTTTCTACGATGCTGGAAAGCCAAATGCACGATTTTTCCCGGTAGGAGTGCGAAATGTATTAGTTTGAAGAAATTAGAGAAATGCAGATGTACTAGTCTTCGTTAGAAACGACGATATATGTGCGTACCACACATTATATGAGAAACGGCTCAGGAAAGAATTGTGTCCACAGAAGTATTCTTGTATTGATAATAGTAGCTATAAGGTAAAAGAGAAAGGATTTTGAAAACCAGCACACGACAAACTGTATTGGTACATCAGGCACATGATACCTATAATCCCATGAGGAATTTCTGTATGTCAACATTATTACTTTTTCTAGAAAACAGAACAAAGTCTATGAAACTACTCCTATCACAAAAGTACCTATATTTAAACAAAACTGTTCGCAATACAGCAACTAACCAATTTTGTCTCCGGATGCACCCCTTATTGTGTTCTTCGACTCCCGTCCATATCCAGGGCTGTTGCTAGTACTGATCGCGGACAATCTCTTGGCAATGATGACCGGTCGCAAGCTCCCCTCGCTCGCTGCCCGATGGACCACCTTTGCCGGAAATGAAGCCCCGACTTTCTCGGCTCTCAAAATCTTGATTTTCTGCTGAGGCTGCTTGTTACCTTACAATTCGCGCGGAATAATGTACATTTGGCGTGGTCATCAGATTGGTATCGATTTACGATTTCTTTTTTTGCCAGAGAGAGAGAGTGAGAGAGAGAGAGAGAGAGAGAGAGAGAGAGAGAGAGAGAGAGAGAAGTTTCTGTATCTATCTTTTGAGATTTTGAAGAAGGTTGTTCATCAGTCTAAAAGGTAACAGTCAAGAAAGTTTACTTTTTCTCTGCTAAAAAGATTAATTCTACTCTATATAAATTAAAAATTTGTATTTTTCATTTTATCGAGATAGAAAACTAGCTAATACTGAAGACTTGTTTATTGAATTGAAGAATTGATCTGACGAAATGGGACGTTATATAAAATTCAAACTGTTATATATTTTTCAACGGTAAAATTTCGTGATTCTGCTCCAGTCAGACAGGAGTTTCGCGTACATTCTCTTTGTGCGTTAATCAATCGCCGATACAGTCCTAATGAAATTAAAAGTCGGCGCAATCTGTTTTCCATTATTGTCCGTCTCGCAGGCGATAAAGGGTTGCAAATTCCCAAGTGGCAAACCTCTCAAACTTCTCATTTTGAACGTCGCGAAAAGGGTAACTTCAAACGTTTGGTCCAATGTGTCTCGAGTACGACTTCGCGTTTGATGATTATCGGTATTCGCTAGCCGTGTACAGCTAATAAAATTAAAAGTCGACTCGCGATGTGTCGAAAAACGTTTTATACCGAGAGCCAACGTATAGAATTAAAACGAAACTTTCATTATCAAACGAAATGCGTCAACGAACGCATTTGTTATTCTGTCACAGGGTCTAAATAAAGAATTCCATCGCATAGACGTAAAGAAAACTTTATTACACCGATTAACAGATATGCATACAGCAATGCGACTATAAAAGTAGAATGCACAGATGCAAAAAAGCTGAATCAACTTCTTCCCTCAATTCTCACATAAATTATTACATCGATCAATAACATAATACATCCACAGACAATCTACAGACTACACTGGCGCCGCACATAACTGGAACAGAACATTGACGCCTTTGAGAATTATTACTATGTATGTACGCTGAAGAACAGTATATCGAGCGCACTCGTGCCAATAACGTGCCGTGTTATTTTCCAAGCGCATCGTACCGCGCTGCTGTTGCAATAACTGCGACTGTGTACGACTGTAGAGTATAATTACGAGCACTTGTGACAATATGCACCACGTATGTTTCGCGGACTGTTTACGCGCGTCTATACAACTGAGCAAATTTTCATCAAACGCAGGCTATTGACAAATTATCGCGTTACGCAAAACTTTGAGCGCCTCTTCGATGCACAGAAAAGCTGTAGACAAGTAACCAAGTTTTTTTTGCCAAAGCGATGGAAATTCTTACGCAAAAGAAACAGCCAGGTCCTCCCGCAGAAACCCTCTCACCCGTGGGAATTGGACTCTAATAAAAGCAATCTTCTCTAATAATATAGTGACTTTTCTCTCTCTCTCGATTTGTTACCTTTTTCGTTGCCGTCGTCGACGACGACGACCACGTCGGCGGCTTCGCTCGTCTCTTTGGAGGACCTGCTGTACTTTCCAAACCCCGACGACGAGCTGTGGTCGCGCGTCTCTTCGGCCTCGTCGTCGTCGTCGTGGTCGTCGTCGTCGCCGTCGCCGTTCGAGTTGCCGGTCGACCGGGCGTGAAGGAGGCTTTCTTGCTCGAGGCCTATGCTCTCGGAGCTCTCGGCGTTTTTGTACTGTTCGAGAGCTTGTTGCTCCAGTTCCTGTCGATCAAAATTTTCGTCGAGGGATCGCTAGTTGGCGTTTCGAGAGGAGATCAAATCGCTACCTGGTATCTCAGTGCGAGGCACTCCTCGGACGTCCGGTACTGCTCCATGGCTTGTCTCTCGAGCTCGTCGTACCTCTTCTCGAAGCGCACGTCGTCCTCGTCATCGTCTCGACTCGATGGGCTCGCAGTCGAGCTTTCCAGTACGTCCCGGTAGAGACGCTTTCTCGAAGCTTCGGTCAGCTCGTCGTCGGCCGATTGCGAGGTTCTGCGACTCCCGCTGCCGCTGTTGGTGCTGCAGGCCAGGTCCTCGCTCCTCGTGATCGGAAGTCGCGGTACAGTGCTCACTGTCACGAACTCCCTCTCTCTTTTCTGATGGCGAACGAGGAGTACAGGCTCGGATGCATTGTTTTATTCTCAATGATTCGGTTCGATTGAGCATGAACTGCTGATAAACTCGAAAAAGAACAAAAAGAATGTATAAATCATGCACACAGCACGAACATCTCCGAGCTGTCACATATTTCAGGATAATTCTATCCCCGGGGACGCATACTCATACTCCTCTCACTCATCACCCGTACGTCACCCCCCTTATTGGCTGTGCAAACGAACCAACGAGCGCTAAGACCCATCCATTACCGGCTGGCATCCCTTGTCGAGCCATCTCGTCGAGTAGCCCTCAGCCTTGGCGCTCGACTGTCCTTTCCCCGCCGTCTCGCTGAAGGCCTTTTTCGCGGCTTTGCCCTGGTTGCGTCTGACCTTCATCGCGCTCTTGGTCAGCAGGATCAGATTGCTAAAGTCCACGCCCTGGCTCTTCTTGCGCTGGCCGTACTCCTGGCCCGATTTTCCCGACTGCTGTTGCTGGGGCCTCTGGTACACGGGGATGGGAGAGGGCTTGCCGACCGTGGACTCGTGGATCTTGATGGGTCGGTGGACCACCGCTGGTTGGGCTTGCGGCGCCGGAGTTGGAGGCATCATCGAGCAGTTCGGTGGCAGTGATGCAGCCCCCGGGAGTTGGTGGATGTGGATCGGCCCTGGGGGGAGTAGGCGCTGCTGGGCCCACGTCGGGGGGGGCCAGACGAGCGCACTCACCAGTGGGGTTGGGACCATCGGGACCACCGGGACCACCGGGACCACCGGGACCACCGGGACCACTCGGTTCTGGGATGAGATCGTGGGCGAATAAAGGAAACATTGACATTTCTTTGCTCGCGACTCCATATCCTTATAGAATTTTGTCCTGGGTCTGTTTTTTCGTTGAATATGTAAACAAAACATTGAGTACAACATTTTTTATCTCAAATGATCAGTGAAATAATGTTTAATTCGATGCGCCTTATACTCGAGGATGCTTATATTCAGGCATTCTCTGAAGGCGTTCAGCAATAAAATCGATAAATAAATGATTTTGGTGTGGCTGGATTGCTGTCATAATTTATTTCACAAGGCTCATGTTGACTTCTTTTCGCCTGCATCAGCTTATGCTTTTCTTCCAATAAGTATTATATACGCGAAATGTAAGCCAACAGCGAACGAGCTCTAGTTTGAACATTTGAATGATTTCTATTGATAATAAGAAAAGATAAAATGGAGTGGAATGGAAAAGTCGGTAACATCGCTATAGCTAGAAAGTCAATAAAATTATCGATACAATTGGCTTTGGCGAGTTCGGAAACTTCACTTTTAGACATATTTATATGTTTTCAACTTGTAATCATACCGCGCATAAATAATTAAAGATATTTTTTTGCTAGGCCGATCAAAAGTTGCGCCAAACACAAAGCCGCTGTAAATATATAAATTCGCTTGAAACGAACAGGCTCGTGTGTACACCTATATATGAAAATGACAATTTCGAAGCCCATGCGACGGGTCGCTCGTTAATGCTGCACCCGCAATATTTTCATTTTAGCATATATACGAGCCAAGCCGGGAAATGCCGCCGTTTTGACGCGGTATAATGCCAAGTAGCATAGTATATGTTACGCCCTCATCAAAGTACTGTAACATAGCCCTGTTTGCGTCATTCTGTACATACGCTAGAGTCTAGCGTACGCGGATGTGTTTGAACTAAGCAAATGCCAAAAATTCATTCATTAGGGGTCATAGAAATCCTGCTTATATTCTCACGATTCGGAAATCTGTAAGTAAGTATATACAGATACTTTAGGATAGAATAAATGAAAGCCACCTTCTCAGGGATAGATAATGAAAATAAAACCACATGCTGATATAAGCCAGACGATTCCTTATCTTAAGTAGAAGAAAAAAGAGCCCAAAATCCGTATATACTTGATAAACGGCAACTGCCTTCCTGCCAGCCACGTGGCCCTTGTACGGAAACATTTCGTCCTGATAAGGACTGCTGTCCGAAGCCAGGGTCGGGACGGCGTAAAAATGGATCGGCTTAGCTTGCTGCTGCTGCTCTTCGAGACAGGGCCACGTGTTCGGTCCTTTGGGAAAGAATTCCGGCACGTCGACGCACAGGGCTGCCAGTGGCGCTGTTACCGGAGAGTTGACTCGCTGCTGCTGGACTATGTTCAGCGTCTGATGCATGTACGAGTACTGACAGCGGCTGGCCCTGCGTACGAGGGTGAATTTAGAAGGGATCATTTGGCCAATTTTTCGATTGGAATCAACATAAGGAGAAGCGAGATCCTGATTTTGGAGTATGCCTTTTTCATTAGATTATTTATCGAGGTTTTTACAGGTTTCAAATTCAAATTCATTAATTGGACGACTTAAAAAATGACCCCATATTATATGAATAGCCATACACTTTCACGAATTCACGAACTCCTTTGGGCGACCGCAAAGATTGCGGTTTTACGTGCTTTCGAGACGACGGCGACAAAGCCCCTCTCGCACCACAGCGGAATTAAAAGGCTCGTAAACTAGCCAAAATATCGTTTTCAAGCTGACTTGAATAATTCGTCTGTTCAGGGCACTGATTAGTCAGAGGCTATATATATATATATATATATATATATATATATATAAATATATTGCTTTAGCTATACATACGGCAATCTCAGTCGTTCGTTCTGGAAGCTCGAGTGGGTCAGCTGGAGCTCGCTGACCCTCCTGGCCGTGGCCGTCGGCCTCAACATCCCCAGCTCTCTCTGGCACTGTCTCAGCGTCCTCGTGCTCGGGGTCGAGTTCAAAGCCGCCGAGCTGGTTCGCCAGAGACTACGGACGGCCTCGTTGAAGATCCGACCCTCGAGCTGAGCCTCCGAGACGTTCGTCACGCTGAAACGACGCGGGGCCGTCGACTCGTCCGAGTAGCTGTTGGAAGTTTCACCTGACGGAGAAGGACGGAATTTTGCAGCTCGAAAAGCTCGCGAATTTCGCGCTGGCAGAAGTTGTCGCTGTCCGAGAGGAGTTCGAGGTGCTTCTTGTTTCAACATTAGTCTCGAGAGCTATACTGGCTCGGAGATGTTGTGTGTTGCCATAAAGTGAGAGATGGTTTTGCTATTTACTCGATTTTTCCTTGGCTCTGCGCTCCTCGGCTTTTCGGGATGACTTTAGCGCTCCACTCGGCTTCGAGAGCCTGGAAAAATAAAGTCATACGCAATAAAGCATCATTTGGCGCCAGATTAGCTTCAATTGCAGCGACTTGACTTCTTGAAGCGAGTTCCGAGTCTGCCCGTATTCGGCCGATTCTACTTATACGGAACAGTCATCGAACTGATTTAACTGATTTTATCGCCGCATTTTACGCGACAAAACGTCGAAATTCACCGTATGCAATTATAAAACTAGCGAATTATTATTATAATTAAAAAAGCGGAATTCGATATCTGCACTCGCCGTGCGAGAATTTTTCAAATATTTCGACGTAAAGCGCACTAAAACTCACGTTACATCACTAATACAGTCAAGCTATTGCATATCATATGGACTAACGATCTACATCTCCGTCTCGAGCGTTTGCGGGCCTCCTCGGCCCAGGCGACAAACTCCTCGACCTCGTCGAGCATCCACGACTCCTTGTCCCTCCCCTTGGACTCTCCATTCGTCGTTTCCGGCGATTCGTCCCTCCGACGTTTCTCCTCTTCCAAGTCCTCTTGTGGCGGCTCGTTCTCGTACTCGAAGTCGCCGTAGATGGCCAACCGCGAGTCCGGTATGACATCGCGTACCCGACTCCGTGGCTCGTGTCGCTGCTGCTGGCTCTCGAGCTCCGCATATCTGGCGGCTATCTGGTTGCTCTGTTTAAGGGAGGTTCGACAAATCATGCGGAGGACTCGGTTTAGTTTATATCCAATTTTTTACATCGTTTTTCAGTAGAATTTCATCAGCCTCGAGTAACGCGATGGCTGCGCCATTCCCTGCGCCTTTAAATCCTATATCTCTAGTCGTCCGATTGGTCGGTTTAGAAAGGGCGCAGGTGCGGTTCGATTTTGAATTCGAATTCGTATTTTACGAGAACGACGAGTAAAGCCATAATTATACTTGTAATATATGCAATGAGATATTAGGATGATATTCGAACATCACTTACTGATACTTGCCTAAATAAAAAGCCAAAAACTAAGAGTCACTTAGTGCCGATTCATAGATACACGCAAGAAACGCGAAAATCGTTCGTGTGTTACAAAAACTTGATTTTAACTGTAACTGCGTGACGCGAAGCGTCTAATAATAAGTTAGTCAGTCTGTATACTGATTCATAAGAAGGGCTGGTACTCGGGTGATGAACACAAAGAGCAACTTGATGCAGGCTGTTCTCGTTTATTTACGCAGAGGTTCGATGAAAAATATTGAACTTTATAAAATCAAAGACATCATAATATTAGGTACAAGCAAAAGCTGGTTCAATAAATTTAAATCATAAATAATGCATATCTAACAAAGATTCCCAAATTTTCAGAACGCCCGTTTGAGGCTTTCCCGCACTCAAACTTGTTGTCGCAGTTTTATTGTAGAATCCAGTTTTACAAATTTATTGAAAATACCAAGTTTTATTTTATACATTTACGATTATTGTTTTCTAAAAAACGATGTAAAATATCCCCTTGTTGTACATTGTACAACAAGGGGAGAAAATAAGCTATGTCAAGCGTGCCCTAAGCCTTCGGCGCCCTCGACTCCGACTCGTGCTGAACTCCTCACCCGAGTCTGACATAGCTTTTATTACCGTGTTACACACCGTGTTTTTTCTAACACAAGGGCGTGAAAGGGACTTTTTTATGCGCGCAAGTTGGGTAGGAGATCCTGCATTTCAAGTCGTGCACAACAAATTTGAGAAATTTGAGAATTCTGAAAGAATAAAAAAAATTTCTCACCGCTTGAGCTTAAATTTTTTCTAACACGCTTGGAATGGACGATTTTCCACGCTACTTTTAGGCATGAAGAAAGGCCCATTTCATGCGCGTGTTGGGAAAGAGTATTGCAGTAAAGCAAAATTGCCACAATAATTATCAAGAAGTCTCACAATTAACTTTGATCATGCGTATTTTAATTTTGATCTCGACTGTTTGAGCGATGATTAATCAACTAACTGTTTTCATGAATTCTCGTTTGTATAATAAAGTCGGTTATCTATATTCTATCTAAAAATACTTGGTTAAATATAAAGTATAATTTGTCATAATAAATGTAGATTGTTGACAATTAATTCATTAATTTTAAGATGATAACATTACCAATGCGTGCTGAAAATATATGTTCATGCATGTACACGTGCAACATAATGTTATAAATATATGCTATAATTAAAGTATACTAATCGCAATGGATACCGAATTTAATTAGCGACGGTGAAATGAAAACTGAAAATACCCAATATATACTTTCGTATCTATGATTCTTCTACGCGGCATCGCTAAATTTGCGCTAAACTCAAATATAATTCGAGTGATTTTTCACTCTTTCAAATTTAGAGAGAGAGAGAGAGAGAGAGAGAGAGAGAGAGAGAGAGAGAGAGAGAGAGAGAGAGAGAACAACGTATAATACCGTAGTAGCCGTTTATTACGACTTCTTGAGGAAAAAATAGTCGTCAAGGGATTTTAATGATGGCTGTAAGCGCTTTGAAACTCGCCGAATTCATTCGCGCTGTTAATTTCGCGTAAAATAGAGATAATAATGTGTCAAGAAAAAAAATGTTTGCTCTTTTAATTCAAAATAACGATGAGCTGCGTTTAGAAGGTTGAACATTTTATACGTGCGGCTATACGACTTGTCTACTTTTCATTCTTTTTCCCCATACGCTCGAGGCCAATTCTAGAGCTGCTCAACACACAACCTGTCTTAATTAAGAATGTCCTCGTATGCGTATTTTTGGATTTTAGATAACCAAGCGAATTAAGCTTCATTAGAGGAATACGTTTTTCTTTTGGCTTTATAACTCGTCAAGCCTTAATTTCATCGAGGTTCTTTTTATTCGACGCTGTCTAGAAAACGAGCGTTTGATTTTCTGATGTGAATCCTGATACGCTGCACTGTAATTTCTCAAATTAATTTCTCACTGGTGTGAACCTCATTTTCCACCTGATCTAATTTCAACTATGGAAATGTGTCCCAGAGTTAAGATCTACAACGCAGTAAACGCTTTGCATATTAACGAGATCAAACCTTTTTAAGGCTTATAGTATGCAGCTAGTATTACGCCACATTCATGTCTTTGCAAAACGATGATATTCATATAAAAGCAACACTTGTGCGAGCCGATTTTCAAAAACCCTTTTAAAATGTCAACAACTTACTTTCCAAGTGAAAAATTTCACGATTCAACAGTCGAGGTTATGGCAAAATAAAAAAATCATCTTGAAAAAAAACGCCTTGAAATAATCGCATACCGAATCCGGCCGCGCAGCTCGATAAAGTAGAGATCTCGCGCACCAACGCGAACGAATATACGGAAATTCCCGCCACGAAATTCAAACTCGCGCAAGCTCCGCTCTCTCTCTCTCACCCGTATCCATAAAGCTCGATTGAGCTTGCGATAGGTCTCGTCCTGTCCGCTAGGCGCCCAGATGCCGTCGGCGATGAGGCCGACGTTGGCGCGAGCTGACCTCAGAATCTCGTCTTGAGTGCCACTACAGCTGTTGTTATCCTCGTGCGACGACTGCAGGACCGATGCGAGCATTATATCCGCTCATGGTACCGAGAATCAGGACCTTCCGCGAAACGGCATTTCTTTCCCAGACGAACGTGAAACGTGATTTCGCTCTGCGTTTGCTTATTCTTATTACTTTTTTGCTGACGAATTATCGGAGGGCTGCAGGAGAACGGTTAGCTTATGCGGGCAGTCACACGTCGAGAACAATGACAGGGGAATCAGCAGCTTGATATTCGTCGCTTTGACACTCACTGCTTCCTTCAATGCATTATATCGTATATATTCCGTGGAATGCGCGCACCTAAAGCATTTAAAATAAATTTTCTCATCTATTTACAGAGCACGTGCGCGTTGATGCTCTTGAAAGTGTGTACGACGGCTCCATCCGAGTATTATACACGCACTATCCCGAAAAAAGTATCATAATCCTCTTATATCTACCGCAGAGTGTATACAAACAGTTAATTTGCAGCCTCCTAGGTCAACGGGTTCTATGCGAAAACAGTGTGCAAAAATTAATTTTGATTATATCTCGAAAACGGCTTAACGTACTGTAAAATGGCCTGCACCAGTCGAAAGAGAGTTCGATTTTGCATTGGAATCGATTTTTTTCTCGACTTCGATGAGTGCAAAGTACCGAGGTAATAAATAAAAAAGAAATTACCTTAATGTAGAAGGAGAGGGAGGCGCGCGAAACGCGCATAGAATCTGTTTTCGCATAGAACTCCTTGATTGACCTAGGAAGCTGCAAATTTCAGAATCGTCTTTTTCGACCTCGATTTATCTAATAACCAAAATGCAGCCGATATCGCATGTCGATTCCAAAGCTCTAATTTTACTGGACTATTTGCATTTGCAGAAATGCAGTGTCGCCTCTAGCAGTACTGCCAACATGCGCCAGACAGTCCTGCAGAGCCACGTTGTTTTGTTGTCGTGCGCGGGCCGCAGACGCCAGACACACAGCTGCGAGCTGTCAAAAAGGAGCAGAGCAAGTGCGCCAGGGAGAGAGATCTCGTAGACATGGCGAGAGTTTCCCGCAGTCTCTCTGCAGCGTGCGGAAAAACAACAGCATTTTCCGGACCAAGGATTCATCATCGTTCGTCCTTTCTAGGTTATGAGTCATAGCCGACGAAGCAGCCGAGTATTCGCCTGCTGTTAGCAGCAGCTATTCGCTGTGAGCATAGACTGTGGCGCCCTCGAAATGGTTTCTTTTCCACGTTAAATCTTATGGGCGAAAAATAGTTCGAGCGGCCGCCGTGGGCGTGATTGGTTCCTCTCTCCATAAGACCGTGTGTAAAATTGACATCAGCGCCAGCCCTCCCCTCCAACGGCTCCAACGAGACGCACACAGCGAATACTGAAGCATAATAACAACAACACTGCTTCTCGAGTTCTCGGGTTTCTGATTCTGCTGATGCATCTGTCATAGCCGCGTCGGCCGCAAGAGTGTATAAGCGCTTGCGACGCGTGAAGCGTGAAAGGAGCTGCTCTCGCACGAGCGCATCAGCGATATTACACTCTTGGTGAGCATCGGTGTGTGCATGGTGTGCGGAGTATAAGTGGCATTATTTTATCGTCGCTCATTATTTCTGCCGAATGCGGTGGTTTTGAGTTGTATTGTCGCTCTACCGCAGCGCCGAACACACGCTGTCTCTGAAGACTGCACAGTGCGTTTCTTTGTTTACCATTCCATTTTGTTCACGATTTCTGACATACTTGCATAATACAGAGAGAAAGAGAGCGAACTTTAACAGTATACACGAGGTATATGGTTCAAGTTCATTGAAGCGTAATTATAATAGGCATGGGCTAATGTCAGCAGTTTACTGATACGCATGCTTATCTCTGTCTTATCAGCTGCCAGAAACAGCTGAACAAAAGAGCTGCCTCGTTGACTTCTCTATCGTCGCCTTTATTTTCTATTCAAGCGGAGGAGCACGTTTGCACACTTTCAACCTGTCATAGTAAAAAATGCTATCCCTTGACATGGTCGTAAGAAGGTTGCATTGCGCAATCTGAGACATGAGAGGTGGCTGCTGTGGCACTGGCAAGAAGAAAAAGTACTGTTTCTGTGATAAATTAGGAAAAGAGTGTGCTCAAGATGTCCGGCAGCTGGAACGCTCCAGTGGGCATCAAGTGGATTGAGTGGATCTCGTCGAAATGCTGTCCCAACAGCAGGATAGACCGCATGACATGGCATCAGGCAGGTGTGCTAGGCCTCACTTATTTGGCTTACACTTGCTACCATTTGACTAGAAAACCGATCTCAGTTGTCAAGAATGTTCTTAGTCTTAATTGCACTGGCAGGCTTCCACCACCAGATTTCGATGGACTTAACAACGATACGTGGTGCGACTGGGCCCCATTTGGTGAGTTGATTTTTGCTTCTTTCAAGTAAATGACTTTTAAAGCAAATTTTTTCTATCATGCAAACTATTACAAATTATCAAATTTCAACGGTTGGTTTCTAATTACAGATGGACCTAATGCTTCTGCCTTATTGGGAGCATTGGACTCAGCATTTTTATTTAGTTATGCAGCAGCTATGTTTGTCAGGTATTTATTCATTTTGCAGATTTTTATCCTGTAATATAATGACAGTACTTTTGATTTACTAAATTTTTTTTTAGTGGCTTTGTTGCAGAAAGAGTTAATCTTCGGTATTTCCTAGCTTTTGGAATGCTAGGTACTGGCATTTTTACTTACCTTTTTGGTATCGCTAGACCCTATAATATTCACAACTTGTGGTATTTCATTTTTGTACAGGTATATGCAAATCTTGCGTAGCTATTTATTAATCTTGAAATTAATCTTTCCCACATTTGTAACATCAATTATTTTTAGGGTTTGTCTGGAGTCCTTCAAACGTCTGGCTGGCCAGGCGTAGTTACCATAGTAGGAAACTGGTTTGGTAAAGGCAAAAGAGGACTGATTTTTGGTATCTGGAATTCGCACACTTCTTTAGGAAATATTCTGGGGAGCTTGATCGCTGCCCGGTATGTCGAGACAGACTGGGGTCTCAGTTTTATGGTTCCTGGTGCTATTATGGGAGCATTAGGTTTTGTCATATTCCTATTTTTGGCACCAAATCCCATCGACGTCGGCTGTATTCCTCCTGGACCGTATGGGTACAGAAAGTTGGAAGCAGCGCGTAGCTCCGATGAGGGAAGTGGTTACGAGGACGTCGAATCTATGCATAGCGAAGATCGCGTAAGTTCATTCAATAGCGTTACTATACCAAACTAAATTACAGAACATTAGTTTTATTAAAAGGCATGCCTAAATTTATACAAAGTTAGTCGAGTTGTAATGTCATTCCATCTGTAAATAATATTTAGGACTAGGTTGCCTAGATCAAACAATTTCCCAATTAAAACAAACCTTGGTTAATCTTCTTTAACACCCAGAGTCAGTTATACTTGATATCCAATCATTTTTGCATACACTCTTCCGCATGCTTAGTGGAATTATCTAACCATATCCTTTGTTTATCCTCCCATCTTAGCGACTCACCTATCGCAATCACGGGCGTCAGCAGGACGCTATCGTTGTAAGTGCATGGATTTTTATTTTTTGTTTACCTTTTCTTTATTATTTGTTCTTGCTAATTTACTATTGATAAAATCGAGCTTCCAAACTCTAAAAGATATGAAAGTTGCTATAAAAGTTTTTAAAATATTTGCTTGTTTGAATTTCACATCTTTTAAGACAACTGCTTCTTTCGCAAATTTCTCATGTCCTGATTGCATGCCTTGGCACGATCATCATAACGCATACCAGTTAAACTTCGTCTCTTTTCTCATAGTAACTTGCTAAAATATATTTTTCCCTTGCTGTGATCTACAGGATTTGTTGGACGAGCAAGCGGAAAGAGGACCTTTACTGTCGGTCAACCGACAGACAGACAGCTCCGGCGAACGGGCTATTGGTTTCATAGGCGCTATGAAAATACCCGGAGTCATCGAGTATTCGCTATCGCTTTTCTTCGCCAAACTCGTGTGCTACACGTTTCTGTTCTGGCTGCCGCTCTACATCGCCGAGTCCAGTTAGTAATTTGTTTGCTTTTTTATATATTTGTCAGCAAACAAATTTCTAATCTTATGTTGTTTTCCACCAACAGCAACGTACGGTCCGACACTCAGCGCGGATCTGTCGACACTTTTTGACGTCGGCGGTATAATCGGTGCAATAGTGGCGGGTGTTCTGTCTGATTATTCCGGCATGAGTGCGTTGACCTGTGCAGTTATGTTAGGTCTTGCCTGTCCGACGGTGAGTACAAGCTTCAGATTGAATGCACTTGGCACTAATAACGAGAGCGTGGAGAATGAGACTTGGCCATGATGTGCAGGGTATGGGTAAAAAGATGCCGGATTATTGGGTGTTATATTATGTGCTTGTTTGGCGCTGTGCGGGAGAGAAATTCAAGGGCGGAAGTTAGTAATGTTTCTGGTCCGCTTGTTAACAATTAATACAATCCAAATAACGTGAGATAAATTTGAGTAAACAATTATTATTTACAACGTTCAAGATGGTTTGGAATCGACGTTTTTTTTACGGTTGCAATATAAAATTGAAAACTTGAATCATGTCTTGAAAAAATTTTAATTCCGAAATTTACTTTTCAATCTAATTTAAAAATACAAAACAATAATTTTTATTTTAAATGTTTATCAGCTATTCATCTACGACTACCTGGGTAGCATGAACCTAGCCGCGAACGTGATTCTGCTTATGCTCGCTGGTCTCTTCGTAAATGGGCCCTACGCTTTGATCACAACAGCCGTTTCAGCGGAGCTGGGCACGCATCCGAGTCTAGGAGCGGACTCGAAAGCCCTGGCGACTGTCACTGCGATAATCGACGGGACTGGCAGTATTGGGGCAGCAGTCGGACCGTTGCTTGCCGGATTCGTATCGAGCCAAGGCGACCCGAAGAATGCCTGGAGTAATGTCTACTACTTGCTTATGGCATCAGAAGTTCTGGCATTGGCTGTAAGAATAACTATAACTATACTTCTATGCATGCAAGGATTTAATGTAGGTTGATTCTTCTGCGACAAATAAATGATGAATATTTTGCTCTTTTCAGCTGCTGTCGAAATTGGTATACAAAGATTTGAAACTTTTCGCGCAAAGGCGGAGAGCTGTCTGAGTGCGCACAAATAATGTCTAAAGGAGAGAGAACTTGTGTGAATAGTCGAACCTGAATCAAGCTGAACAGAGAGATATATGTATATTTAAATGTAAATGTATTTTTTATATTACATTATTCACAGACTGTCTCAGGAAACAAAAAAAAGAGAGTAATTTTAGTGAAAAATCGTTTTCTGAAAGCAAGATGAAACGGGAAAAATTCCGACCATTATTGGCCTATGATAAGCGAAACTATATAGACAATTTATTATAAAAATAAATGTATAATTCTTTTTTGACTCAAAATGTTTCATTATCCTTAAAATCTATCTTACACAGTCACAGTCACTCTCACTTTTTAATTATTTTTCGTTTTCAAGTTTATGGAATGCCAGCAGGTAGAATGTAACTAATAGAGTCTGCAAATTCACCCCATTCTGCTCTATGGATTTGGAACATAATAATCCATGTCAAGTATGCTGCAAATGATATCAATGCTCCAATAGCAGAAAATGTGACATCTGAAAACAAAAGAGTTGTTGTTAATTTTCTACCATAACTAAATACTCTATTTATTGAATAGAATGATTGAAAAATTGTTGTTTCTAACAAATAAATGCGTAAAGTCATATCCTTGTTTGGTCATTTCTTAAGCTGCATGACAATACATGACTCATGCTTGGTGAGAAATATTGTTAAGTGTTATTTATTTTTAATCAAATTCAAGCTATAAATTACACATTGCTTATTTCAAAATAGCATCAATAAATTGTAATCAGTTTGCACTGCATTAAATAACGGTAAATTTACTCACATTTCCTAATTTGTTTTTGTTCTTCAAAATGTGGCACACCAAACGCTTGTTTAGCAAACCAGATGGCATTCACCGCCCACAGAAAGGGAAGCATAGCAAATCCAGCTGCAAAATAAAGAACACATAAAAATTTGATTAATTACTCTGCAAGTCTGAAAGCAAAGGCTTAAAATGATATATTCTGCACTATCCTACATCTATATCAAGATCTTAACCAAACAAATTTGCAGTAACTCGGACAATTCTCTCAAAACTCACCGAAGAAGTAACATTTGCAGAGGTACAGCTTCCTCTCGTTGGGCATTTTGCCGAGGTCCATTTTGCACTATTTATCTACGAACTACGGATCAGTAAAAAAGTTATAGTATAGAAAATTTACGAGACAGACGGGACGACAACGCTGTGTGTCATTTGGACTTTGGAGAATCGGAGCAGCGTCGTGTTCTATGCCGCCACTGCGCAAACGCAAAGTCACATACTAATTATAATGCATCTGAAATCTGAATCAGCTACTCCTTAAACACCTTGAAGTTAGTCACTTGAGACTCCTGAAAAATATTTGTCCCCCATGTCCCCCCCAGCTATAGCTGGGGAAAAGACGAGCAGACGAGAAAACGGATTATCGCGCTGGATTTTCGGCGAATATCCCGCGAGGCAAATCTTGTGTCAAGCGGGATAGTTTGGCTATTTGTTTAACGAATTAGCTGAAAATGTTCGTAGCTATAAGGAGCGGCATAGCCGCCAGGTCCATTCCCGGTATCGCCAAGGAGTTATGTAAGGTTAGTGCGCCGAGCCTTATTTTCACACATTGTACCTATGTTGTTGCATTTGTTTTTGCTAATAGTCATGTTTTCATTGTCGTTGTAATATGCAGTGCGTAAAGTGCACAAACAGTGCAGTTCTCTACTCCTGAAGACGACACTCAGCAGTTGGGCTTATGCATGACAATATTTGTGTTTTCAGATCACACCTAACTCGGTAACCAAGTACCAGGCTGCCAGTCTTACGAGAGCAGCCTTTCGCAACGAAGATGATATTCCGAATATAAAACCCTACCCATATCACGAAAAGGAGTACACTGTTTTCCAAATGATTATGGATACTAACAAATGTAGAGTCCACGAGCATTCCAAGCTCATTGTTATCGATGGTCAGGTGGCATCAGGCAAGAGTAAGTTGGCTCAAGAACTGGCCAAGGAATTCGATTTTCTCTATCTTCCCCAACCGACGTTCGATGATCTGTTAATTACAAAGTGGGGTTTTGATGTAAGACAACTGGATCATTTATTACCCAAGGATGCTCAATCATGGGATATTGAGAGATTCTTACAGAACCCTCATGATCGCAACACAATAGCTATGCAGTTGTACATGTACATGATGAGGCAAAAGCAGTATATAGATTCACTAGCTCATATATTTTGCACCGGACAAGGCGTTGTTACTGTCAGGTCACCATGGAGCGATGCCGTTTTTGCCAAAGCTATGTATCAGAGTAAGTTCATCAGCCCAAAAGGTTATGAAGCACATACGGATGCTTGTAAAGCTTCCCTGCACAACTACCTAAAACCTCATGTAATAATTTACTTGGATGTGCCTGTAGATCTCACCCTGGTAAATATCATTGCAAAAACTATTTTTCTTATAAATTTAATATAAAAATAAATCATATTTTTATTTTCTTCTTTACAAAAGCAAAACATCAAAAAACGTGGACTGCCACATGAGGTGAATTCCAAAGTACTGAATGAAAAATATCTATCTGATATCGAAGAGAACTATAAGAGGGATTACCTTGCAAAACTCACTGAAAATTGTCATTTGTTAATTTATGATTGGTCCCAAGGAGGAGATATTGAAGTTGTAGTAGAAGATCTAGAAAATCTTAACTATGATGATTTTGAAGAGAATGATCCAAAACTGCAAGATTGGCGATTCTCTCCGTACCAATTCAAAGTTCATACTAAGCACTTCACATATGATCGTGACAAGTTGTTATGTTACATGGAATTTGCCAGGACAGATGTGCCAGAATTATTGATGTCTGGTAATGATTGGGAAGCTTGGTATGATGTTTGGGAGGAAGTAAGTATAATTTGTAAAGAATATGGTACATTTTTTATATTATGCAATAAATATATTTTGCAAAGTAATTTATGTAAAAAAAATGTTAATTCTTGTAATTTTGAAATTGTTTTTAACTAGTTGGCTCTTGATATACTGTGTACAAACAATTTTTTTACCAATTTTGTGTTTTTTAACAGGTTCCAGACTCCATATATTTGTATCCGTATAACGTCCACAAAGGTGATAAAGGTGTACTGTGGAAAGACAAGTTCCACCTGTGTGATGATCGTGTAACACCATTGATGAAAAAATATTACGAAAGAAAAGAAAGGGAAAAGAGGAAAAACTAAGTAAAAACATGTATTTAATATAAATTCATAAAAAAATTGTTAATAAATGATGTACACACGCCATGAGATAGTAAAATTTATATTGGAATAAATTAATTCTACCCAACCATTTCTGTTTTTTCAAGATTTACCAAAATCGGCCAATTATCATGTAAATTTTTATTTTCCACAGAAATTTGGTGTCAAATAATATTTTCAACCGAAAAAGTTTTACTATATTCTCTTATATTTTGCTTCAAATACATATGAAACCAATAAAGCAGAGAATTTAAATCAAGGTCCATATATTGAACATGGTCACATGATTGCAGTCCTTAAGACTAGGACCTTTTTATTTAAAAAAAAAACTCATCAAGATTCTTATTAACTTGTGTTTATAATCGCAACATATCTCGAGTTTGCAGTAGTTGTTAGATGGAGGACTGATGGAGTATTTAAAATTCATAATCATCTTGATTATTTTAAAAATAGAAGTGATAATAAAGCTATACAATTTCTGTTAAATTAAAGAATATTATGTATAGAAAATTACATAAAATTATTATATCTTAAAATGATGGTGTTACAATAATGTTGAAGTCTTTTTGAAATGTCGGATTTTCAGATTTTGCTCTCCAACGGTGGTCGCGATGCGCACGAGAAAGTAATCAAGGCTTGACCGAAGCCATGACGGCATAAAAAACAATAACTTTCGGACCACGGATTTGGTTACTTAGGGCGAGCAATAAAAAATATACACACAGGTCGATTTCGAAAATGCTAATGAATAAATTCAGGAATGAATGAAGAATACTGCGCATTTTGCAACGCTCGAAAATATATGGTATATTTCAAATAATTTGTCTTTCTCCACATACTATATGTGGAAATCATTCACAATTAAATTGAACAATAATCATTATTTTACATAAATTTGAACATGTATATATGCAAAATCACACATTCATATAAACATGAGAATATAGACACGTCGAAACAAAAATGTTTTTAACTATCTTTTTATATATAATATATAGTTTAGTTATGCATTATACAAACATCCATTGTGTGCAGAACATACTGATTTTCAGGAATCTTGAAATATCCAAGTATGCCATAGCACTGGAATTCAACATATCTTGTACACATTCATGCAGTTTAAAAGCCGCTTACACACAATTTTTCAAGTTATATTTAATTTCTTGGAACAGTTGCAGAAAAAATGTATTTAATTAAGTAACTAACAAGTCGAATTTATCACATGTAACTTGTTATTTTTGAATGCTATGAACGTTTATGATTAAAAAAAAAACCATGAATTTTAAGTTTTCATACTACAGTGATTAATTTTTAATTCAAGGAAATTTGAAACTCATAATTTTCAAAAGCATACTTTTTTAGTTGGATTGGATTTTATTCTTTTGAATATCGTGGTTATTATTCAACATTTGTATGATAAAGTTGATTTCATAAAGATTATTTTCACATTTGCTCATTGGATGCCAACAATCCTTTTATGAGAAATATTATCTTTTGTGTAATTTATCACAACTGACTGCTGTAACTAATTTATCATCATCATATTACAGTTATAAAAATTGAATTTCAACTGATTAAACAAACTACACGTCTTGTATAAAAACAATTTTATATCAAAAAATGAAAACTAAAAATGCAATCACTTAAATATTATTACAAATCAACATTAAAAAAAACTAGAATGATTACAAATTTGTTGCAAAAGCAATAGTTATTTAAATTGCCAGCTATTTAATGTTGTCAGCTAGTGCAGTGAACAACATTCTACAGTCCTACTAATTTGCACTGATAATAATTTAGAGCCTTTTTTTATAATGCAACTGCATTTTTTCTTTCTTACGGTCCTTTATTCAGTCCTACCCTAATCACACTTGATTTTCTATTAATTTTCGAGTCATCCTATAATCTGTTGTGTTCCTTCATTTCTCAGTTGCTAACTATCAAAAACGACTGGCAGTGAACTCTTCAACTCTGGCGCCAGAGAAACACTGGAGCGACATTTAAAATAGATGCTTGAAATTGCTATGCATGGTAATATTATGTACAGGTTCAACAGTTGAGTCTTAAAAAAGTAAGACAAAAGAGCCCTTTTGGGTCAGCAAATACTCAACTCCAGATGGATCCATAAACATTCACTAGTTCAGAAACTGTATAGAATAGTTATTTGACAAAACATAGATAACAATATGGGTTTTGCCTCAAGCTGTGAGACTACAGCAAGAATTGGTCTTGCGAGCTGTCTTATAAAATGCTTTTGACTGAATACTGAGACCTTCAGACTTTTGGACAAGATCATCCAACTTTTCACCTCTTTGAAGAACAGCTTCCAATGTGTTGTGCTAAAAAAGTAGTAATAAATTAAAATATCATGAAGTCTGCATTTTAAACCTTAATAATAATGATCTTTATCTGTTTAGTTAAACTTACCAGAATAATCTTAGTTTCATCCAAATCTTCTTGCATTTTAGTTAAAGCATCAGCTTCCCTGGGATTTTGATATTTGGCCAAATATACGTTAACTTGCTGAAAATCTGTGGTTGCTTCTCTCAAAGTAGGCCATGTGTGGGTGGGGTACTTGGCTGCAAACTCATCCAGTACTCTTGTAATGAGAGTGTGTGACACTCTGTTTGGATATTCATGATCTGAGATAAGAACACCAGCTAAACTATCTCCTCTAACATAAACGTGGCACATGTACTCTGTAAAAGATAAAGAAAGCAGGTGATTGATAATTCATTCTTTGCATTATGATTAAATCTCAATAAAGGTAAGTAAGCCTTACCTCCTTCCTTGACGCTCTGTCTGGCTGCTATTTGTGTCCTCTCGGTTATTGTTTTACTCACAAACGCCATGAATTCTCTGACACTTCCTCTTTGGAAGTAAGAAAACGAATCCACATCGTATGCTGTTTTCAAAGCTGTCGCCGATGTTGGACCTTTGTATAGGATCGTCAGTGCGTATAACTTGACCATTCTGTCTACAAATAAAATATCTCGTCAATAATCACAAAAACAATACGAACAATGCAATCGTCACACGCTCGATTCTCGCGTAAACTATAACAGAGCGATTCACGAACAACATTCTAATCAGTCGAGAAAACAAAACTCCTCAACAAAGAAAGCGTTAACATTACATAAACAAACCAGAAATTAAATCATACGAAGAAATGCGCGAAACCAAAAAAAAAAATCTGCTGACTCTGCAGAATAAGCGCAGCAGCTTCTTTCGCACACGGACACTATTACACAGCCAGCAAACGCCGACGCAATAAACAAAAACAGGAAAAAAATCGATGACAATAACAGTATACAAGAACGGAGCAAAAAAAAAACCGCTGACGTTCATCGCAGAATCACCTGTCAAGCCACTGCCTGGTGTACGAGATACGGAAGAGATATCCCGAGCTGCACCTTGCTGTCGTACTTTATCGTGGGTATGGAGCTTTTCCCCCGAGGAATTTCTCTCTCCTCGGCGACTGCGTCAATTAATGTGGTATATATCGAATCGTCGGTTGAGTCACGCGTCGCTGGTCAGTGTGCGTGACGTTGGATACATGGGCGACGAAGATCTACGGGATGACACGATATGGTGTGTGGGTAGTTTGATTCAGTCTGATGACTGGTGTCAACTAGAAGGCGCCATTTGCTATTTTTGCTCTCGCGAAACGCCTGCGCGCTGGATTCGAACGACCGGATTGGTCGGCTTTTCGTCTGCTGTCGAAGATTTAAATTTGCGAGGGAAGAGGTATTTAGTTGTTTTCGATAGTTTTGTTGGACTTGACCAAGCTTTTGTTTTAAAAGTGTTCGGAATTGTTGGCTAAGTTTTGTAAACGATTTCTTTTTAGGCCACATTATTTTATGCGAACCATTCAAACCAACAAATAAACGAACTGAATATCCAAGATACGTACTTATATAAATGATAGTACTAAGTAAAATAACCAAAGTCTTATAATAGTTTGTTCGTGAAAATGCCATTATTAAACATGAGTAATTTGAATGTTATGTGCGGGAAAATACTCTGATTCAATTTGAAAATGAATGCACTGATATTAGTTGTGTAAGTTAGCAATAGAAAAATGTAACACAACTATATATTTTCAAATACTTCATAGTTATACCTATAACGTGATGGAACAAGTGATGAATTGTTATAATAACACAACTCTTTTTTGGATTCTCATTATTTATTAGTTAGTAATATTATGCATTTGAAACTCACAGACTTTCATACACGGTATACATATATTCAATTTTCACTCTGGCAGCTAATCACGCTGGTGCCGCGCGGTACCATAAAGTTCATCACTTTTTCTCCCGTCTCTCTTTCACCCAATAAGTGTAAAAATACATATTGCATATGTTCTACGTTACGCTAGAATAGGAAAAGAAGTATTGGTGATGTATTTGGACTTGAGCGATGGATACGCATATTTTTAGCGTCGCTTATTTTTCGTCAATACGAAGAGTCATAATTTTTACGAGAAGTGCTCTCCTACTGGAGTATTATTATTTTATCGTAGCTTAGCTATTAGATCAATAAAGTGCTGACAAACGGTTTTAAGTTATACATTCTTTCGACTGGGCAAGAGAGGAGAATCGCATTTAAAAAGTATAAAATCAGCCAGACTAAATGCACCCCATTTTTATAAATGCTATTCAGGCAAATGTGTATTGTTATAGCGTGATTTTTCGTAGGAAAATAATATGAGAAAGTACTTTTTCAATAAAACCTTCCACAGTGATTATTTCTTAATTTCTCCGTCGAAGCGTTACACTTTTGAAGTGAAAATCATACATAAATTATATTTTAATGACATGTGATTGCGTATTAATTCATTTCATTGTGATGAAATCATCTATAAATCTCGTAGTAACAATTTCACGAAATTCATGTGTCGAATAATTAAATGTAATACATAATTCACATATGGTTTATGCATAGTTTACATACAATTTGAATACAATGCGGCCGTTTTGTTGTTCACTTCTTTACAGCTTATATGTCATCGACAAAACCGTTAAAAAAATTTAATTACCAAAGAAGCACTTAAAACATCGCAGAGGTGTGATTCAGAAATTGACAACCTAAATTAGCGATTCATGCACTGTGTGGTGTACAATATGTACAGCGTGTTTATAGTTATGATCTACAGCGAAAATATGAGTTCTTGTACAGATCATTGTATAAATACAAAATAATAAGAATAATGCAGTACACGCTGAAGTGTTGATGATTTTTTCTGGTTGCTTTTATTTTACTGTAATTTCTAAATTTATCTATTACATTAGAAGTCCACGAATAAATAAGCATCAAAGATCTTCTAGAAGTATGTATGTACACAGTGTAATTAGCAATAGTAATTAGGCCGTGTTAAACGACCATGTGAAAGATATCATATTTATACTGGAACATGTGTCAGAGCGACTTTCGTTTGATTTGTTTAACCTTTTTCTCACGTTTACGAATTAATACATGTATAGTTTTACGCGATATATTCATTGCGTCGTGACGGAGTGACTCTCGCTGCCGTTTACACGATATTTTTTTTTTTACTTGTTTTCCTTAAACACATGATGAGCTCCCCGAGCTTACAAAAATCCTATTTACAGAGTGATATATAATAATTGCTAGCAAGAGCAAGGCACGATCGATTTGAAATGTCGTCATTCATTCATAGCAAATAATCAATCGATTGATTATCCTTTTAGCAAAGAAAGTGAGGGTACAATTCAGTTCGCTTGATAGATTAAACCTAATTTGCACCTTTACAAGTGTTTTATTAATAGATACAAAAATTATGCATGAATAGCGTAAAAATAGATTATAATTTCAAAATCAATAGTGCTATAATCAAATGTTTTTAAAGAATTTAATAAAATATAAAATCATGCGTAACGTACTTTAAAAAAGCCACGTGCACATGAAATTTATAAATTCGTAATAACTTATTCATGAATAATAATCTACCCATACACAAAAGTTATTCTGTGGTAACAAATAAAGATCTAACGACAAGTAAAGCTAATCAGCAAACAGAATTGTCTGTTTCTTCACTCTGTCTGATATTTTTTTCCAATTTGCTTTCGCGACTTCGTATTTAGTCTTGTTAAAAAATCACTTTCACATAGGAAAACGAATGTCCCGACAAAAAGTTAACGCAAGGACAAACTTCCAGTCACAAAGATTTTTTTTAATAATATTATAATGTATATAAAAAGCGTTGGAATACACTTTAGCATAGTATTCTGGTAAAAAATAATTGATTAAAAAAATCTTTGCTACAATATTATTTTTCCTCCACTACGTACGAGTGCCGTTGATATTGCACTTAAAAGATTAGTTCTTTGTTATGCGTGACTTGAAAACAGTTTTACACCAGTGCAATCGATATGCCCTTACTGATTTCGCTTTTATCTTGGATAAATACATTTCTTTTCATGCGCAATTTTGGATTTTTTTTTACCATTGCAATTTCATACTCTACACTGTGATACGTGCTGTTGATTCCCAATACTGTGCTAAAATACATTCATACCATAAAAAAGAAGTGGTTGACGTCCCTCTTAAACGTAGGAACTTAATTTGTATACATGAGAAGACAAATACAAATAGTCAGATGTGTCACTAAAAATACACGCCTTTTAATTGTTAAAAAATTTTCTGTAATTACAACCACGATTTTAGTGTGCGGTTAGGGTATATCGTTACCCCTCGAGCATGTTAACTTTTTTTAACTTTTAGGCAAAAAGTCCTAAATTTATCGAGTACAATTGGTATTATCTATTTTAAAATTCCGAAAATTTGCAAAGCTCTTATAAAAAATTGTTCACGTGATTTTTAAGTGCCAATAACTAAGTATTTTGTTTCACTGTTATCTCACTTGTAATTATTGCAAAGCTAACTAATAATCAGTAGAAAACTTTTCAAATTTTATACATTTAAACTTTGATTTTCTTGAGAAAAGCATTTGACATCTCATAGGATTACTCAATGAATGACCACTCACAATTACTTAAATCACAAATATTGTTACTGTTTTCTATTCAAAGTAACAGTAGTTAGCTGCATTAAATATAAACTCTTTAAAAGTCCATTTTCAAAGAGTTGGCGAGTTATTCAATATAAACATTACCATATATAAGATAATGCATAAGAGAACATACTGTAATGAATGTAACTAGAGGTCATGAAGAATAAGTGGAGGACTAGGAAACGCAGAGGATCTTGTTGAATCTTGGAATCTTCAGGCTCTAATGGCTGAGTACCTACAAAGGTCCCATGCTTATAAAAATTTTCTAAAAGAGCTTCCTTCTCAGCCCATCTATCATACAACCATCTTGATAATTGTTCAGGTTCTTTAGGAACCTAAAAAAATAAACAATAGATTTATTGAAAAACGATTAAATTTGTGATCCAACATTTAAAATAAATTAATGTCAACTCACCATTGAAGTAGGAAATAATCGATAAAAGAGAACCGTTTCGCATGGCGGTCTTGAACCAGTTATGATAGTTGGTAAGTCTAGTGGTTTTCCTTGTGGATATGCAATGGTTATGTCAAGTATCCATCTGATTTCTGGTTTTGTCACTGCCATATCTATAAAAACAGCAAAAAATTAATTTTGATATATGTTAACATAATTTTGTATCAACTGTTTGAATCCTTACTTGTTCTAGAGTTTAACTGTTGCTCAGAAGAATTATTATTCTGTACAGGGCCAACAACATCAAATATTGTCTGAAGTGCTCCAACTCTCGGAAGGCTGACATTTTCGAGTATAGGCAGGTTATTTTTCTTAGCATATTTCTGCGAGGTTTCACGTCTTTTACAAAGGAAGCCACCTTCTGGAAACAGAACCATCCACTTTCTCTCCAGTGGTATGTATGCCTCTTTTAAATGTTTTTCTAACTGTCTCAAGCTTTCCTCCCTTCTTTTGCGACCCTTAAAAAAAAAAACAAACATTTGTCTGATATTGTCTGCCACACATAATAAACATTTAATAATATAAAAAATAATTGATATGCACTTGATAAGAATAGAACTTACAGAGGAAATAAAAAAGTCTTTATGTAGTAGAGAAACAATACCAAAATTGGTAAATTTGAATACCCTGTCCATAATCCACATGAGGTTAGGCAGCGCATTAGGCTTGGCATTAAAAGTGGTCATTAATATAGGAACATCACCAGTGCTCTGATGATTTGCAATGACTAGAGTTCGGTCGCTTATAATTCTGTTAATGTCGTCACCTTGTTCAATCACTGTAATATGTAACGTGCGTTTTAATTAAATTTTTGGTTTTCTTATTTTAAACTAATTAAAAAATGAAGAATAACTTAATTAGAAAAGTCCTCTGAAATTTACCGTCATAACCTGCTGACCATGTCCACATAGACACCATTGCTAAGAGCCAATGAAAGAAGAGACCTTCAATGCGCCAATAAATTTGTGGATAATATACTTTGACTGGAGACAGCAACATCATCCAAATGACATACGTTGGTATGCAATACATATTGTTTACAAGGACAAAACCAATTCGTGCCAAGCATTTTAAAAAGTTTCCTAGGGTTATGAGTAATCTGCAAAATGAAAAAATTATAATTAAAATTTTTGTTACAAAAATATTCTATTGTATAGATTACTAAGTCAAAAAGAAAAAGAAGATAGATTCATATAACATCTGAATGAGGTCATTTGTAAAAATAATTTATTGTATCATGCCAGACATTAAGTTTTAACATGTTTTAATTTGGAATTGATTAAACATTTATGCTGTACTAATTAAATAAACGTCATTCTTGCAAGATTATCATTTGATAACTGTTCATATCATTTTTATATTTTTCAATCACAAGACAGTCATTTTTTTCATTACATAAACTTTGCATATTTAAAGTTTCCAAGAATAACAAATAGTACTCATATATTTCACACATAGTTATTAATTTAAATTAGCTGACAAGGATGCAATCAATATTTTAAAACTTTATTAGATAGTGAATATTGATAAAAAGAAAAAAACTAGAAAATAAAATCGGTAATGTTTATATAATGGAAAAACATGAAACATTTTAGAAGGTTCATCAAATATATCAAAAATTAGCTATTAGAAAGCCTTTACACAGACCACTTATGCAATTATATTGTTAAGAATCAAGGCAACTCTTACGAGACGATTCAAGTTGAATTTGACTTATATCTCCCACTTATCTCGAGTTCGTGTAAGACTGATGGAGTAAAGGACCCCGTTGTCAACATGAGACGTTAAAAACAACTTTGTATATATAGTTTTATTAACTGTACCATGCACAGTATTTTGTTAAATTGAAATAATTATTCATAATTATTTATCTTTGGACTCTAATGGACTCTATTTTCATTGTTCCAACAACATTTTTTTGTATTTCATGCTTTATATAATAAAAGATGAAAGATTTATAAATAAAAGAAACTGTGTAAATGGAAAATTTAACTTAAAAATAATAAATAATGTACTTTACAAGTGAACATTTATGAAAGCATATTGTTCAATTTTCATATTTGAATGTACATAATGACACATAGCATAATTAGATAATATTCTTTTATCAAAGGTCTTCAGACCTTAGATTGCCATGTTTGGTATATTTTTTTTAATGCTTTATAAATCTTTTGTAAGATTGGAGCTTGACTTTTATGATAAAGCAGAGAGAAGTAAACTAAAATTAGATTCTGTCTGCGATTATTACATGATGAAACTTATTTCATTGAATTTATCTTAGTTAAGAGACTAAAAATTTGCAAAAAAATACAGAATTGTAGCATTTACTGAACTTTTTCTTCCAACTTTTTAATAACTTTGATATTCTTGACTAAAAACTATAATAATTTGTAAAAAAGAACAAAATTACAGCAATACTGGAAATTTCCTTGGAGCTCCTTAATAGCTTTGATATACTAGGCTAATTAATGCACATGCAATGGTTGCTAATTAGGATAGCTGGATGCTGCTTATTGTATACTGAAATAATCAGGCATGAAGTCAACGGTAATTCAACATTTCTAATATTTATTTTTTATCACTTTACAAAGGAAAATGTAAATTAAAATTATCTAAAACTATTGTGCATTAGTGTAATCTTATCACAACAAAAGTATGTAACGTACATTTTCAGGATTAAAACTTAAACTACAATTAGAATTATCTTGTCAATTGGCAAGAGACAATAAAATTCAAATAGTTTTAGCAGCACCTTGGCAAAGCAACCTTTTGTAAGCTTAATTCCAAATGGAAAACAGATGCAATTTTATTCAAAAGAGATGTACAAACATAGCTGTCTGTGAATGAAAGAAGCAGGCACCCTGATTCATGAGAAAATGGCTCAATGGGTAACAGTTTTATACTGCACAGGCATTGTGTACACTGTGTGTACACTGTGTGTTAAATTCTTAGAATGGAAAATTATGAAAATGTATTTCAATCGAAACCCAATTGATGGCAGAAGCCATACATTAGCCAAATATATGATAAGTCAAGCATTGTTTACTTTTGTGCAATGAAGCTCCTGTAACATGTTTATACTATTTCCATTAGTAGAACAGGAGGAACAAACTTTCATAAACGGATAATAGAATTATATGTTCCTAACGTACGCTTGATCAAAGTACAAGGCTTTGTAACAAAGAATTAATAATAAATAAACCGGAGCAGTGCGTATAGGCAATGTAAAATCAGTTGAGCTCGCGCGTCGTCGTCTATAATATCGTGTAGGAAGCGACGAGACACCGGATTAGTTAACCACGGCGACTCGACCATCGCACGCATTACTCATCACTTTTCCGCGTATGTATCCTGCATACTCTTCTCGCGTACTTATAGAGATCAGAAAAAGCGCTCACGCTTATCAAACTCGGCAAAAACGACGAGGCTGCGAGACTTCCTTGGGAGCAGCACGAAAACGAAAAAAACATCGGGCTCTTCTCGAAGTACTTATTCTCTCAGTCCTTGAGAGCGGGAGAGAGAGAGAGAGAGAGAGAGAGAGAGAGAGAGAGGCCGACGAGGACGATCGGAGATTGGGAGATAGTAGGCAAATACACAGAATGACTCACCTGAGGAAAGCCGAGTCGGCGAGGAGCGTCGACGTCGTCGTCTCAACGGCATTCATCTTGCTGCTGGGGAAGCTGCTGTTATAGGGCGGCCTCGCGGAGGCCGCGTTAACCTCACTTTCGCCGCTCATATCATCGTCGTCGGCAGCAGAGCACACTCTATACTCTCTGTGTCACACAGGGGGCCTCGTCTGCTCCTTGCGTTTTAAAAAATTACATAATGCGTCGCGCGAGGAGCATCGCACTACTGTGTTCTCCTCTCCTCTCTCTCTCTCTCTCTCTCTCCCTAGCCGGCTGATAATAGCTTTACTCTTTGCGCACGAACGTGATGTGTGGTGTCTATCTCTGGCCAGAGACTACTAGGGAGTATAGCTACTCGTGCTACACACTACACTGGAGAATAGCCACACAGCAGCGATCCTGACGAAAAAACTTTCCGCTCGAGAGACCCACACTGTACAAATATGTCTCTGCTCTGTACTCGTGCGCGAGAGTATGTAAAGTAGTCAATTGCGCTTGTGCAGCGCAGTACAGCGTCGAAATGAAGCGAGAAAAGGAGAGCGGGACACGATGGTTTACGATATGATAATCCTTTATTACGGTATATTTGCAGACGAAAACACGGCATCACTCGACTCCTACTATCTCCTCGTTCTGCGCGCGCGTGAGACAAGCTGCTGCTGCTGCTGCTCTGTTTTTACTGCCATCTTCTTCTGCAGGTTTATACGAGCGAGTTATCGAGAAGTGCGAGAGGGAGAGACGCCGATAAGACTACTACTCTGCTCTCCTCCGCAGACACAACTGGCTGACGATGGCTACGTTTTGTCGTCGGGAAATGATGATCAGTCGCGCACTAGCACTACCTACCTATACACACTGCATGTGTTTTTCTCTCTCTCTCTCTCTCTCTCTCTCTCTCTCTCTCTTATCCCCCACTACCGTTTGCGCGCGCTGCAGCAGCTCTGCAGCCGCAACTGCCAAAGCTAGCTATACTGCATCCAAGCCAAGTGTGCGATTTTCATGACTGATGTGCGTGCTGGGATAGTATTATTCTCATTGTTATGAATATAGACATAGTAAAGATAGAGACGGCTCTCACACACAAATTAAAGTGAGGAGGAATAATTACCATCGGAAAGATTTCGCCATCTCGCTAGTACTTAAATCTAAAAATATAAAATATTTTGCGCAATATTTTGATTTCTCAAAAGAGAGAGATGCGGCTAGTTGACTGTCTCTGTCTCACTTTTTACGCGCGGAAACGGCTTGAATTACCTTGACAGTCTACCTTCGCTACATTTATGCTTTATAAGTATAAGTAGTTTTTGAAGAAATGGAATTGCAATTTGTAGATATAGAGCGAGACTATAGTACAACATAGGTATAGACAATATCATAGATAGTAGAAATGTTTAATGCAATAACATGTGCACTAGTATACTTTGTACTGTCATGTGTTGTTTTGACGGTAACATACAAGACACTACTGTATCGGAGATGAGCCGTTTGTTTTGAAACACTTCTACGTATAGATAGAAAATATATACACCACATTTACTTATCAATGGCTATTTGAACCTTCGATTTTTATTAATTAAGAAATGGCAACAAGAGCAAAGATGCACGTTTTAAAGCGCAGTGAGTAAATGCTTTTTCTTTGTACAGGTTAAGCTTTATTAATTGTAACAATATATCTTTGCATACAATATTAAAATATTCAAATTATACAACATTGCAAAATTGGATATTTATTGAATACTTATTTTTATGTGTTTGAAGATGGTTTTAAGCAGGAAGTCAATTTTGATAAAATTACCCAGAGGATTAGAAAATTATGTCATGGTTTGAATATGGATTATATTGATCCAGTAAGTATAATCACACATAAACATTTTATTATTATTATTAATATTAATGAATAATTAACTTATAAAAATTGTTCATCGTAGCTTGCTATTACACAGTGTGTCATCAATGGACTTTATCCTGGTGTTAAAACAGTAGAACTTGATAATTTGGCTGCGGAAATTGCAGCAACAATGACAACCAAGCATCCAGATTATGCAATATTGGCAGCAAGAATTGTGATATCAAGTTTGCATAAAGAAAATAGAAAAACATTCAGTGGTAAAATTCTCTGTTCTTATAATAGTTTTGGATTTACGTATATATAAGGCCATCAATTTTAAATTATTTACTCGTAAATATTTTGTAGAAGTCATGGATGATTTGTATAAAGTGATTGACCCGATTACAAAAGAACATAAGCCAATGATAAGCGAAGAGTACAATAATATAATTCAAAAACATAAAGATAGACTAAATTCTGCCATAGACTATGACAGAGATTTTGTCTTTAACTATTTTGGATTTAAAACCTTGGAGAAAAGTTACTTATTCAGGATTAATGGACAAGTGGTTGAGCGACCACAAGATATGCTTATGAGAGTTGCAGTAGCTCTTCATAAAGAGGATCTTGAAAAAGTCATAGAGACATATAATTATACTTCTGAACGTTACTTCACACATGCATCTCCTACACTTTTTTTTGCATGTACTATACACCAACAAATGTCCAGGTGAAAAATACTTCTGAGTAAAATCCTAAATAATTTCAATCATAAATTAATAGAAAGAAATATTTTAAAACAAATATTATATGTTTAGTTGTTTTATTCTTACCATGATTGAAGATAGTATAGAAGGAATTTTCGAAACATTAAAGAGATGTGCAATTATTAGCAAATCCGCAGGTGGTATTGGTATAAGTGTTCATAATATTAGAGCTAAAGGAACTGCGATTGCTAGCAATAATGGATTTGCAAATGGATTAGTACCTATGATCAGAGTATTCAACAATACAGTACGCTTTATTGATCAAGGTGGAAACAAAAGGCCTGGTGCATTTGCTCTTTATCTAGAGCCCTGGCATGCAGATATTTTTGAATTCCTTGATTTAAAAAAAAATATTGGTAAATAAAATAGCACATTTTTTAATGTAATTTATATTTCTTGGTCAAGTAATTAAAATAATTCTATAAATGTTGATCATAGGTAAGGAAGAATATAGAGCAAGGGAACTGTTTTATGCCTTATGGATCCCAGATTTATTTATGCAAAGAGTACTTGACAATGAGAAATGGAGTTTAATGTGTCCACACGAATGTCCAGGCTTACCTGATGTTTGGGGAGATGAATTTAATAAACTGTACATAAAGTAAGAGTTGACTATCCATAGGGACAATCAAGAGAATAACAGAATGAACTGTTTTATAGAATTATTATCAGAGATAAATATGGAATTTTTTAAACTTTTAGATACGAAGAAGAAAAACGTTATAAACGTCAAATTGTCGCAAGAGATTTATGGACTGCCATTTTAAAAGCACAAGTTGAAACTGGAACTCCTTATATGCTCTATAAAGATCACTGCAATCGTAAATCAAATCAACAAAATCTTGGAACTATTAAAAGCAGTAATTTATGCACTGAAATTATACAATACTCTTCTCCAAACGAAGTAGCAGTGTGTAATTTAGCATCCATTGCTGTTAATATGTTTGTTGATGTTGAAACACAGTACTACAATTTTCTAAAATTGAAAGAAGTTGTTAAAACTGTTGCTAAGAATTTAGATAAAATTATTGATCTGAATCATTATCCACTCATCGAAGCAGAAAAATCCAATTTAATGCACAGACCAGTTGGTAATTTATTCTTCAGCAAAAGTTAAAATTGAAATATGTTTACTATTATTGCTAATCTAAATATTGTTGCATTTTCTAGGTATCGGGGTACAAGGATTGGCAGACGCTTTTTTGTTAATGCGCTATCCATTCGAGAGTAAAGAGGCTCAGCAGCTAAATATTCAAATTTTCGAAACATTATATTTTGGAGCTTTAGAAGCTAGTTGTGAATTGGCCAAAGAAAATGGACCATATTCTTCCTACAATGGTTCACCAGTAAGCAAAGGAGTAAGTCAATGATTTGTGGTTCTAGAAATTAAAATTTTGTTATTCTGTAACCTGTGCATACCTAATAGATAAATATGAATGTTATCAGATATTACAGTATGATATGTGGAATGTGACTCCAACCAACTTGTGGGATTGGGCTGCATTAAAATTGAAAATAGCCAAGTATGGAGTTCGTAATTCACTACTTCTTGCACCAATGCCAACAGCTTCTACAGCTCAGATATTGGGAAACAATGAATCAGTGGAGCCTTACACAAGTAATATTTACACTAGACGTGTTTTGTCAGGAGAATTCATTATTGTTAATCCACATTTATTAAATGATTTAACAAAGAGAAATCTTTGGGATGATGAAATGAAAAACGAAATAATTGCCAACAATGGTTCTATTCAGGTGTGTATCTTATGTTTATAAAATGCTAAGATTTGGTAGCACTTGTACATATGGTTTCTTGTGTCCTTATTTTCAGAATGTAGGCCACATTACGCAAGATTTGAAAGAATTATATAAAACAGTATGGGAGATACCTCAGAAAATTATTTTAAAAATGGCTGCAGATCGAGGCGCTTTTATTGACCAATCACAATCTGTAAATGTTCATATGGCTAAGCCTACAACTGAAAAACTTACTTCCATGCATTTTTATGGCTGGAAAGCTGTGAGTATGAATTCTTATAATTTAAGAAAAAGCAACAGTACAAAAAATTTTTTTACAGGGTTTAAAGACGGGTATGTATTACTTAAGAACCAAACCAGCTGCCAATGCATTGCAATTCACAGTCAATAAGTCTCTTCTCAGGCCACATGCTACTGAAGAAGTTAAAGAAAAAAGTAATACTATAATGGAAAATAAAGAAGATGCTTGCATGATGTGTACTTGAACTATAGTATAACTTTATTATCTATATAATTTTATTATTCTATATATTTAATAATCTTCATATCATAATTGTTTTGGTATATTGTTACAGTTTTAAATATTACCAAAGATAATTTTTATAGTTTTGTTGTTATTGTTTTGTTATCGCGTAATAACACAATACGCACGTTATGGTTATTAATTTATTTGTTGTTATTGTTTTTAAGTTTCATTTATTAAATGTAAAATTTCTGGATGTTTTTTAATTTTGTAAATTGTTACGTTTATGCACAAAAGTCGTGAGCGAATTCCGAGTTGTATAAAGTCAGATTTTATAATTTTGTATCAATATGACCTTGTACTGTACCGATGTGACTTAAAAGAATACATTTTTAGTGAAATAAAACATTACTTTTTTTAAAACTATAATCTGATTTTCCAATTATTATCTCCAACCGGGTTCCAATGCATGTCGCATAGTTTTCGAGTTTTTAACAAAATATAACTATTTAAAGTAAAAGGAACTTTATTTTCCAATTTTCAATGTTTTCATATAAAAATATTTTATAATCTAAAGATTTTTAACACTCACTAATTTTTTTATTGATTCTCCTTTTTTGTTTCCTTGAGACTTCTCCAAAGCATCTTGTCTCTTGTTCTTCTCAAAATAAGAAACTCTTCTATAGAAGTTTCATTTTTAAATGCACAAAAAGCCATTATAGATTCCATTAACTTAAAAGCATCATGGTAAGTCATGCTCAACGGATTCAAGTAATTTTGTTCTCTGTTTGAGCTGGAATTTTCAGTTACGGTTAGCGTATGTTTATCAAAGTTTAGTAGAACAATTTCTTCTTCTGTTTTAATTTTAATGTCTTCCAAAATATTAAGTAAATCCTCTTTAGAATTTATTCGAGATATATTGGCTTTAACATTTTCAACTGTAGATAGAGTTTCTGTTGAATCTGAAGTTGATGTTCGTATCTGAAAGTGTTTTTATAATTTCAATTTTAACTTATGTAATAAAATATTCCAAAACCATGGCAAAGGTAAGGCGGTTCTCACAATCATACCTTTTCATGTTCAGAAAATTCATCATTCTTACTACAAATCTCAGATTGATGTTGATCCTGAAAATAATGTTTTTATAATAACAATATCAGCATTACAATCAAATTTTTAGATTATTAAAATAAACAATGAATACCATTGAAAGTTCAGACTGATGAAAGTCTTTTTGTGTACATACTTTTTTTTTAATGCTTTCATAGTCACCATATCCAACACTTGATCTTTTTAATTCCTTACAAATGTGAGGTGATTCAATCACAGCATTTGTAAGATTTTCGTTGCTTGATTTCAATCTTTCATACTCAGGTGATTCAATTTCAACTGAAAAGTAAATGTCAAATTAATTAGTTGATCAACAATATGTAATGCCAAATGTATGAATTATTTTGTGCATAGAAAAATTGAATTACTGTCAATATCTTCATCTTCATTTGAAGAATCTTCTACTCTTATTAAACTTTGAACAGACTCTTCCAATGAACTTTTTGTATCTTCTGCAATATGCAAAAGTTCATTTTGTGATTTAGCATTATTTTCCTTTAATAGCCGAGCTATTTCAGCTGATTTTTGATAATTTTGATAATCATCATTGTTCCCACTCTTCAATGAGTCATTAAATATTACCTCCATTGCTATTTCTATTGAATCATTGGCATTCACATCTGTTGATTCTTTGCTTGACTTGTTTGATTTTTTTTTATTTTTTGTACTTGATTTTTGTGGAATCTACAATAAATTAGTTAATAAAATATGTATCAGTTTAATCACATTACAGAACATATAAATTCTAAAACTTACGATAGCCCTTTTAGGATTTTGAAGATCATGCATTAAATAATCTTTGATTGCTTCCAGCTGCACTTTATTTGGAACGATATGCAAAAATTCACCGATACCTTCGGTCACTTCATCTAAGTTGAAATTATCCTTTTTAATGTCAATAGCATTAGTGCGAAAGTATTTTCTTATCAACTTTTTGCACTGATCTGTGTACTTAATAGCATCGGCCCAATTATTTGGAGTATTTTCTGCGTGATTAGCTATTGTCTTGGCATTTTTATTCAAATACTTCAACAAATGAAGAATTTTATCTTCTTTCTGGTGATGTTGAAATGTCTTATGTATCATATCACGACAGATTTCTTCTTTAGGCTGGCCACTTTTGAATTCAATCAAGAAGTCCGGATTAATTTTCAACAATTCTACGAATCTTCTGTACAAGTCAAAAATTCGGAACGAGAAATTGCTTTCGATGTTGTCATTGGCGTCTGTCATTTTTTTTTTTTTTATTTTTTCATGTAGACACTTATTTGGATATAACAACAAGTACACTCCACAGTCATTAATCAATAAAAAATGCTACACCGACGTTTTTTCATCCACACAGTAGAGCCACGCTCATTTTTATAAATATAAGGACATTATCCTGTAGCAACAGGTCCTACTTATATAAGTACCTATATACAGAACACGTGAACGTATTTCACCACGCGCTTTCGAGCCGCCGGTGCGGCGGCTATATCAATCGCAAGATGTAAACAAGCTCGTTCTGACGTCCGGAGGGCGAGTAAAGATATATATTTTCGAACGAAACAAAGGACTGCATAAAAAGCTACGCCATCTGCGTAAAGTTTTTTCATCTATTCCTATATAGTTAAGTTTTTGCCTTGAGAGTTGACTATAGGATATAGTTATGCAGTGGCTGGTGGTGTTTAATTTACTTTATTATTGCATTGATTGCAACAAGGGTTTCGTGAACAGCTTTATAAAATTACACTCCGATTCTTACAAAATACTTCTTCTTTTGAGATTGGCGTGAGAAAGTTGTCAACAGCATATTGCAGGCATATATATATAAAAAAGTGTGCGATACTGGCCCTGCAGGCTACAGTATAGCTATATATACGTCAATTCTACCTATCTATGCTGACTAAAAAACACATAAGAACTTAATAATAACAAGTGCTACAAGTATTTTATATCTTCGCTCCTTGCGTATACGAAGAGTATAGTACGATTTCATTAAGTGAAAAATTAATACATTTCAATTCTCGCTGCAATAAGACTATAAAGTATAGCACAGCTGCATTTCACTTTTTGTCGCGAAGACTAGCAGTAGTGTGTGTCCGTTTCACGGCTCAAACTAACGTTGTTTGCATATGCGGGATATGCGTGAGAAAAACTTGTGATAAAATTTCAATATAAAAACACAAAGATGTTAAAATAAGACTCTATCGGTTATTAGCTGTAAAAACATAAAGCCCGAAACCACGAGTGTTTTAGTGTGTGAAATATACTAGTGTGTCTTTACGGCAAAGACGTGGAATAAGGGTTTTCGCGGAACAGTTGTGAAAAGTGGTAAGTATAGATAGTCTTCGTGGAAATGGATTGAATATGCGAACGCTATTCGTACTGCATGAAAAAGAGACGAGCAAATAAATAAATAAATTATTACCTATATTTATTTATACCTGGGATATTTTGGATGATCGTTTTTTGGCTTTTTATGTTATATACACTACTGGAAATGAGTGTATATATTGTTTTCAACATTAAAAACTATAAACTGCTGATAAAACCTTTGAATGAAAAATTATGGTGTTAGAAAGTGATAAGAACTATTTACCATCATACACATACCATCATACACGTCGGTCCCTACGAAGACTCTATATAGCACGTCCCAAATCCCTCTGGAAGAGTAGTACTTTTCACGAAAACGCTTGCGGTTTCGGGGCTTTATGCTTATAAACAATTGATGATATGTGAACGCCAAAGTGGTACATAGTATAACACTCACATGCAAAGAGACGGCGAGTATACAAACATTATTAAATTATCATATACGTTTTTCTCATGCTACAAAGAGCATTAGTTTCAGCCGTCAAATGTACTACTCTTCGCGGCGAAAAGTACGGTGAAAAGTGCTAGTCTTCGCGGCGAATAACCGAATGTACTATATACTAGTCTTCAATGCGACATCTGAAATATATGTACTACTCTTCGGAGGGACCGACGATAAAATGTAAATCAACTTCGCGCTGTAAATACTAAATAATATACTGAAAAATGCATATTTCATAACTTATTAGTTGTCACTGATAACATGTTAACATAATAATTATACAATCTCTTTATACAAATTTGTGCTAACAACACGGTGCAAAAAAGGACTGCTAATGCCACGGATAGGCGCGACAGCGGATTTGTGTTAAGTAGTCGCTCAGTGCTTATAAAATACGATTAATACACGTGTCATCAGTCGTTATTTATGGCACGGCGTTAAGCGCATATCGTATCGTAATGTATGCACTACTAAAAATATATGAAATCATATATAAAATAAGATGTCTCATGGAATAAAGAAGACATTTAAAGACTGCATCGATCATACAGGATTCGTTAAATATTCCATATAAACATGTATGATAAGGGGGAAATAAATTCAACATTTTTTTTTTATTTAATCACATAGAATTATATTTTTGAGCATATTTTTTCTAAAACCAGCTTCAAACGTCCCTAACAAATTTTTTAAATATAATGTGACAAGCGTTGGAACGGCTGTTACTTAAACGATATATTATTTTTATTATCATATGTAAACTAAGAGTTGTATCATATGCTAATTTTTAATTTTAATGTACAAATAGTACAAAGTTATATCCTTGTGGTTGCTTTTAAGTCTTTGCTTATTTTCCTTTTTTTTTGATGAATTCGTACTTTCGGTTTCTACGTAGGCAACGTTATCTGCGTTTTTGTGTTTATTATTATTATTCTTTATCTAAAATTAACCATTATGCAGAAGACCAGATATTATTTACGTCCATTTAACACTATTCGGTTCTTTTTCCTGCTGTCTGAATTTTATATTATTCGAAATCAGTGCATGTAAAATGCGTGTCGTTGTATCTGTAAGAACCTGATATTGCAAAGAGATAAATACATCGCTTAGAAAATTAAACACCTAAGCTATACAACGTTTTAATCGGCTTATATACAATTTATTTATTTTTTAAAGGCCGATGTTACATGTACGACAGTTTATAGTACTTACATACATAAAGAGATCTTCAGAGGGTGGGGTTGTAATAAGCTAAAGCAATAATAATCGACAAGTATATATTATTATTGCATTAGCACCAAAATAGGAATAAAGTGCCTTGTATACGAGGTATAGGTGGGTTTATCGGTCGTACACATAGTATCTTCATTTAAAAAGAAACTTGTTAACGTAGCCCTATATTGTTTTCACATAACGATATTGAAATTTCGGAGTATGACAAATTCGCACGATAACTTAAATATATAACTATTGTAAAAAGAAGTATACTTTCAAATGCTGGAATTCCTTCTATTGACACGTCGTTAGCAAAAAAATTCGTTACTCCAAAGTCTCACCATTATCTCAAAATTAAATTCTTATTAAAGTTACGATGAAAGTGACTCTCGAAAAAAGAGAAAAGTATTTAAAAAATGTATGAAGTTGCAGATCTTTTTGCTCACGCTGGCAGCGTAAATATTGTTAAAAAATTAACAGTTTCCAAAAATGTCAAAAGAAGACTTCAAGGATTTCTATATTGATTTAATGCGTATGTTCAAACGCATGATATAAAATCAAGCTTTAATGATAAAAGCTATAGCTACTGATGAATATTAAGTTTTTGTATCACAATTTAATATATATATATATATATATATATATATATATATATATATATATATATATATATAGGTTATAATAATAACTACCTAGCTATAAGTACTATAAGCTAGTGCAAATTTGAACATTGTGCGCAGCCTCGCGTTGAAAGTTTAAATTTTTAACCAATTATTAAAAATTTTTAAATCTTTATACTTCATTATATAATTACATCATAACAAGAAAAATATTATAAAACAGTACAAGTTATAAGATCAATTCTATTAGGATATAATTTGCAACTTAGTATGTATGATTTGTTCTATTCTGCAGCAGAAATGAACTTTATGCAGTTATCGCTTCACACAGTATAATAATATAAATTTATATAAGTATATAAATAAAATAGCTTGATCAAAAACTAAGTTTTCTTCTTTAAATTACAAAATCTAAGCTATTGTCCATTCTTTCTTGTAGTTAAATAATTCAAAAACGATCACACTTGATTGTATATGTAAATGATTTTGAATCATTATTTGTTTTCTACTTCTTTCAATAGAACTTTTAAGTACTATTTTTATATCGTTTATATTTTTAATTACGCAAAGTCTTTTTTTTTCTATTCAAAATTTGACTTGTATTAAAAATGTTTCGAATAATTTTTCTATCTCAAAGTTATGAATATCTTCTTTATAATGTAGTTCCTACGTTACGTAAATTTTTCAATGAGAAATACTTATTACTAAAATTAAAATTAGATATTTGATTAAATTATGTAAAATATACAAGTCCTAATTGTTTAATTCTTTTCTGTCTCGTTTGTCCGGTAAATGTCCGATAATGATCATCAGTTCGTAAATTATAGTTTTTTTTGCATTAGTCAGACATCAAATAATTTTACAAAACAAAATTGACCTTGAATAATTCGTGAATTACTGTTTTCTTTAAACAATCCTATCTAATTAAGTACACAATAAATACAACTTACTCAACCTTTTCAGGTATAACTTGTTCAATAAAAATGCTACAATCAATTCATTGTTCTTCACTAGCAAATTTTCATTATAAAACATATTTCTTTCAAGATGATTTAATTTTCACCTTCAATAGTTAAAGCTTCCATATAAGGAATTTTCCTATATAATACTGTGAATGGACTTTATATCGATTAAGTTTATGCATTTCTTATTCACATAGCTCAAAGGGACTTTCAGTCGAAAATCATATAAGGAGCACTTTATAAAACCTACATACTCTTTGTAGTTTTATGAAGTTCTTTGTGGTTCAACAATTATGAAAATACACATGGCTAGTACCAATTTTCAGTCATTATTCCCAATATTTTTTCATTATTTGTAAAAATACATATGTATTAAAATATTACATGCTTCTGATACATTGACAATATTTTATTTAAGACATGCATTTCAACAAAATACTTCTCAAACTCATTTTCAAATAAGCAGCAAGCAAAAATTTGTAATTTGGAAATCAATGTATTATTTTGATATTTTTGTTAAAAAATTGTAAAAATTAAATGAAGTTCAACAAGTTCTTGAATTTGACTAAGACCCTCCTTAAAAATTTGTAAAATATATTACACAATAATCGAACCATACATTTAAAAATCTGTGTCATGGAATGCAATAGTAATACTTTCTTCTCTGATTAATTGATTCACACATAATATTGCGATAAAGAGTTTTCTAAGCTTTAAATATTTAATTTCATTGCTTGATACCTGAATTAATCTCTTTAAAATGAATTGAAATTTAAAACATGAATATATATAATCGTTATATTTACACGCCATTTTTGAGAAAAGAAAAAGTGTATTCAGTATTTATTCTGCCCGATCAAATATACAATTTTTTGATTTAACCTTGTCGTTATTGTATCTTTTTTATTCAATATTTTATCGATATCACATTAAAGTCCATTCTTTATTGATCCAGCTTAAAAATACTGCTGAAAAATTATGTTAAGGCTCACGTTTTTTTCTTAAATGAATGATTTTTGTATAGCACTGCGTGGCATACATTCGCACTTGTGTCACGCCTATCCGGAAGCGTAGTGAGGGCGATAAGAACGGTGCAATAATTGATTACTTGTGCCACGGGTAGGCGTGACAGTGGATTTATGCTAGACAATGCTATTGAGTACTATACGACACTCGTATCTTTCATAGCACGGCGTTAAACGCCTTCGCTATGTTTGGGTGTTATAAACACCGTGCTATAAAAGGCTATATTTATGCCACTTATATCGTAATGTACTATTAAATGTAAAAAAATTGGAAACGCTCAAAATTGATAAAATATAGCATATACATAAATACTTGAAATAATTAACCATGTAAATATTAGAATAAACTTTTCAAAACCAAATTAATTAAATTAAGGATTTAAATACATAATATAATTTTTTTTAAAATCCAAAATATACGAACTGAACAATTAAAAAGAATTCTCACTAAAAACAACAAGAATATTCCACTATTTTTTTCAAAAATGTGTCCCTATTGTGATTTCAACTAGTGCCTAATATTTTAAATTCAAATTCGTTCTAAACCATCATTATTTGTTTCTCCATTGGCTGCAATTTTGTGCTTCCTATGCGGCTGATTGTACATTGTTTGCAGGGGCACATGCAATAACTCCATTATTTGGATGAAATTAGGTTCTGTAAAAAAAATTTAGTTTGTTTTTAGAATACGTTTTTACAAAATCAACATTTTAACTGATTGTACAAATAAAGAAAGTTTGGTTAATTATTAAAGTAAAGCATATAATCTAAACTTACCATTTTCTGGAGTGATATAGCCATGTCTGATTAAAAAGTCTATGGAAACTGGAACGGACGTCGTCTTGAAGTGCGACGAAAGGACCCTTTCGAGACATTCACTAACAGGAAGTAATTCAAAAGTCTCTACCTCTCCGTCGCCGTTTTTGGGCACAAAGTCAACAGGAAGTTCTAAGTCGTACACAAATTCAGTATTTGGAAATAGTCCTCTTTCACTTTCAAAAAAGAGTGATACACAGCCCGCGCTTTTTAGCTTCGTCAATAAATGATTGGGTATTCCAGCCTCTTCGCTGGCTTCCTTTATTGCAGTCTCATTAATTCCAAAGCCTACACTTAGTCCACCACTAACACAGTTGTCCCAATAGCCTGGCCATGTTTGCTTATTTGGACTTCTTTTTTGTAGCCATATCGACAAGCCTTTCACTGGGTCCATTACATATCCATTGATGTCTACTCCATATTTTCGTATTCCAAAAAGAGCTGTGAATAAAATCAAGTTATATCAAGATGTAAGATAACAGAAACAATATAATCTCTGCTGTAGAATAGTCTTTAAAAGGCTTACATGTTGCGGATCGATCCATTTTAAATAATGGTGGAGTGTTAAATTGTGATCTAACATCATAATATTCTTCTCGCCAGCCATGCAGTGCAATGAATTTTCCGCCACCCCGCCATTCTCTGAGCACTTCATCGACTTTGGCGCTTCTCTCGGCATAGTCTCTAAAGGCTGGATTGAGCTGAACATATTCTGGATGCACTTGAAATACCTGTTAACAAATTTCTTTAGAATCTGTTTGTATGAACTAAAGTAATTAATTAATTGCTCAAGTTGAATTTAGGAGAATTAGATTGAGTTTGTTCTTTTCAGTGCTATACAAAAAAGCTAATGAAAGCCAAAATTCAGTTCAATGAAAATTAATCAACACATTTCATTAAGAACTGAAGACTCTATTCATGACTAAAATAACTCAGACTTTGATTTACGCCAAATTTTACCTTCAAATATTTAAGTAACAAAGTGAGGGCTGTACCTGTGGGTAATTCAAGAGCTCCTTCATGACATCCTGTCGGACGAGACCGATTTGCTGTCCATCGACAACAAATGCCCGGCAATCACCAGCATGAAAGCCTGAGATAGAGAAATAAAAAAAGTCAGTCAACTGATATCGTATTGTCATTGGTTTGCACAGAAGCATTGAAAGCATAAAGCAGCGAATATAGGAAACAAAATGACTGTAAATATGCTTTTGGATCTTAGCCAAACATACGCACGAGCCACTTGCACAGCCCGTGTTGAATTACTATTTTTACACTTCCCACATTCAGCCTAGATTGGCTTCAAATGTTGCTTGACAATTCTATTACAATAGACAGCTATAATGTTGATGCATTTTAATTGACATTTATCGATCACCGATCCTCTGTCAGGCTGTTTGCCTGATAACCAACAATCAAGCTTTGAATAAATCACACAGCTCAAAAAAAAAAAAATTCTAACCAGAACATCCATTGACTATATATTGATTGAACAGTCATGAAAGAAAGTGGGTGGGAAAGTCGGTGACTAACGCCACCCGCCCCCGCGTCAGCCACTCGCACAATGTAACTCAAAGCCAAAAGAATAAAAAGCCATCATCATCATCGTTATGCAGAAAAGAAACAACATAGGCGCATATACTGCGAAACGTAAACCATCCCAAGACAGCTCGCGCAGATATACACAGAGCGCTACAGAGGGAGAGAGAGAGAGAGAGAGAGAGAGAGAGATAGAGAGACAAGACGGGGCAATGATAGCAACCACCCTCTGATGCACCCTCTGCTCCGAAACGGCAAATTCGGAGTGAGTCGTCCCAGCCCAGAATCGATAAAGCCTCCATTAAGGCGAAAAAGCGTCTCGAACAGCTTACCTGACAGATAGAAGCAGTTGAACTTCTTGGCGAGCTTGAGTAGACGTGACATCGGCTCGGTGTCTTGATTCGCCATGATGATCCCCGTGCGTGACGTCTGCGGCTACCCCGGCTCTCCCTCTCTCCTCTCACTCGCGTCACTCGCAGAGCGCCTCGATATACACACTCTTTCTCTCTCTCTCTCTCTCTCTCCTCTCTGGCGTGTACTTAGACCTGCAACGATAAGCGAGAGACAAGTATACAAGCAAACGCGTCGCGCGCGCGAGGAACGACGACCGCGACGAATTTTTCTATGCAGCTGATGCAGCGACGACGAGGGGCGGCTTTCGAAAAGCCGCGATCGGGCTTTTCGTCGTGTACGTGCGCGCTATATACTATACTCTCTCTCTCTATATGTATATGTATATGTATATATATATATATATATATATATATACTATAGGTATAATGCGAGTTTTATACACAAACGCAGGCGCACTGCGTGCTGCGCTGCAGGAACGGCGGCTTCTGCGCGACGGCCCCTTTCTCTCTTGCGGGAGGAGGAGGAGAGACGACGGCAGGCGGCTCCGCGGCTTTTGCTTTCTTTATAAGTATATACCTATGTATGTGCGGATTGTATATACAGTGCGTTGTTTTGCGCGCCCTTGTCCCTTTCTTTCTCTTCTCGACGCCGCTCTCTTTCGAGGGGAATAGTGGGACGCGGCCCTGGTGCGCGATGATGCAATTATGTTATGCGGGAGCGCGGGTATATAATATATATATATTATACTTTCTGCGCGGAGAGCTTGCGATTTTCCTAGGAAAAAGCTTTGTTGCACTTTGAATATAATATCGATCACTATTAAGTATACACGATTTCATACAATTGTGAGTGAGCGTATACTTACGAGGACCGCTGGGTTGATCTTGATTGAATTGGCGTGTGAGTTATGGTTATTATCGATCGAATAAGGGGTATGCGTATATAGGTATAGGTAGAGATGGGGGGAGACGGGATGCGCTTTGGCGCAGGAATGACGATCGTGACTCGGCTGGCGCTTTCGTTTGTTTAATTCGGAGCCAAGAGGATTTTTTCGTGATATATATATATATATATATATATATATATATATATATATATATATATATGTGTATTCTAAAAGCAGGCATTCATTTACTAGTGTACACAAAGAAAATGTTAGCCGAATGATAAAAATTCGTAAATATCTGGTAAAAGTATGTAGAACGAAGCGCGTCGAGAACTTGGCCGAGAACAGCGTATATTACATGCAAATACGTGCTCGCGGCATTTGGTGTTCTACTTTCTATATAACGATAATTAATGTAGAATGCAGTTGAACCTGTACGAGGAGTGTGACATTTTTTTGTTTTTTAACATCGCGGCGCGTCGGCGTACGTTCGTTTTATTTATATTTGATTTACTCAAGGGTAGTATATACGGTTATTTTATAGTGGTAAAGAAGATTAAAATCTCACAGAAATTTTTTATTATATTTATTTACTGAATTTATTACGATTCGGAGATTTTGAAAATTCTTGCTGTGTAACTTGTTGTTTTCGAGCGATACCTATAAATTAATCAATTCCTAAAAATAAAAACATTCCAGGGAATTTTGATTACTTTTTCGAATCAAAACAGCTATATATTATAATAAATAATGACCATATTATACGTGTAGTCTATAACGAAATCATTTTGCTGTAGAATTTCGATTCAAAACTTGTTTTAAAGTAAGAAAATTCAAAAGGATGTAAAAATAAATACTGCGCATAAGTGTTACAATGAAAAAGCACTTTTTTGTTATTGAAAATGTAAATGTGTAAAAATTTTGATTTTTCACATTTTTTCACGTTTTTCCACAAATTTTAAGATTTTTACATTTATTATTTCCTCTAGGCCTATTATACAGTTCAAATGTAGAACTGTTCGTTTATTATGTTCTTATTTCTCATTTCTCTATATTGCGTTATATCTCTCTAACGCATACACGCCCTGGGTCAGCTCAGATAAAGTGCAAGCACAAAGTTCATATTACAGTATAAATGTAATTTATAATTTTGGCCTCTCGTTGACTTTTATATAGCGAATAGCGATTGCAATGTGTGGCTATCAACAATAATTTTTTGCGGACCGCGCTCATCTTTCGAACGTAGTTTAGACTTTCTCCGCTGCAACTGCATGTAGCGCTGACGTTCGCGCGTGTTTTCTTTTATCGTTTATATGTTCGATTAGCGTGGTGCGCTGTAGTCGGTAGAAACAGGTAGAAAGACACGAGGAGTCGCGGCGCTCCCGGGTTTGTGGCTTGTGCACATCAGTGTTGTGTTTTTACCAGTAAAATCACTGCAAAGAGATCAGTTGAATTCCGTCAACATGACGAGCGAATCGGAATCTGAATACAATTCTTCGGACGAAGAAGTAAGTTGCTGTTAATCAAGGCATTTTGAGAAACTAATGTTTCATTAATCTAACCTCAAACTCTCACGTGTTTTATAGCTGCGGGAAGCATTTGCCAAAGGACTGTTGAAGCCAGGATTGAACGTTGTCGAGGAGAGCAAAAGGGATTACAAAAACAATGTGGTGCGTATTATAATTTCATTTTGAGCTAGCACACGCTTACGCATACTGATTTGTAATCTATAAATTACTACAATGTTTACACTTTTGTTTTGTTGATGCTAATAATAGATGGTTGAAGTTTTTCAAATGCATATTTAATATTATATTTGATTTTATATTTTTACAACTTATCTTCTAGAACATGAAGAGTAATGTAATTAAGAAATTTTTTTCTGCATTTACTTTTTTATTTATTTTTTAAATCATGATCAGTTGTGAATTTTACTAACAATTATTCATTTTTAGCGTGGAATGAACAGCAAGTTGGAAGAGTTTCGTCAAAAACTACCATGGATTGAAAGGCTTGTCTTGATTAATGCTCCAGCTCCATTAGCTCCAGAGCTTGCTCTTCAAATGCATGAACAAGAAGCTCGTCGTGCCAGACAACTGAAAGGCAATAGGAAACTGCCCCAATTCAGTCCATCCGAAGATCCAGTTTTAAATGATTTTAGAAGAGAGACTATGTTTCACAGACAAGCACAAAGCGCAGTGGTTGAAGGAATAGCTAGGCTGAAGTCACTGAATATTCTTACTAAGAGGCCTGAAGATTACTATGCAGAGATGGCTAAAACTGACAAGCACATGGAGAAGGTTAAAGAAAACCTTGTGAAAAAACAAGTAGAAGCTCAACGTTCTGAAAAGGTGAGACAGTTAAGACAGCAGCGTAAAGTTTCAAAACAAATGCAAGTAGAAGCTACATTGAAGAAGCATGCTGAGAAAAGGAAATTAATGGAAGAGGTCAAGAAATACCGCAAAGGTATCAGGCAAGATCTTGACTTCTTGGATGACAAGAAGAAATCAGCTCCCAAAGGAAAAGATGGCAAATCTTTGAGCAAAAAAGCCTTAGAGAAGAGGAATATGAAGAATTCTAAATTTGGTTTTGGAGGTAAAAAGCGAGGCTCAAAGAAAAATACCAGAGACAGTGCAGCAGATATGTCAGAGTACAAAAGACCTGGTAAACCTGGAAAGCCTGGATCAAGGCCTACAAAAGGAGGCAAGGCAGCAAAATTCAACAACAAAGGAAGACCAGAGAAGCAAAGACCTGGCAAAAATAGAAGAGTGCAAATGAAAGCAAAACGAAAATAATTGTAACAAAGATTAGATTATTGCGATTGATTGGTGAGAATGACTGATGAATGAGTATGCACTGAGCATTTTTCATTAATGAATTGTTATTTATATGGTTTGAATCATACTGAAGTAATCTATTTTTCCATAGATTAAATGCTTCAGTGTTTACAAAAAATTTTACTTTGTATAACTTTCAATTTGTTATATCACTTTTTATACGGATAAAAATAGTACTTTACTATTTGTTTAAAATAACATTTAAGCAGAGATAAGTTAATCTTGTACATACATTATAAGAAAATGGAAAATAAACAATGTATTTTCTTGAACGATTCTTTGAAAAATGTTCTTTTAAAACAATTACTTAGTTCATTTTTCTCTCTGCCAAAGCAAACATTTAATATATTCTGTTAAACAGTCCATGTTACCATAGTGTGTTATTTTATCGACTGAGTTTTTGGAGCAATGTGTTCATATAGATTTCAAATGATGGCGCCTCTGAAAATATGCAAATTAGTTTGCTGGTCGCCGGTACACGATATGCACTGTAAAAAGCAAAATTGAAAGTTATTGCAATAAGATTTTTTGAAAATTTGTTGATTGGTAGATACGACAATGAAGATAGCCGGCCTATATATCTTACTATTTCTTTTGGAGTAACACGATACGTTATAGATAAAAGCAGATAATAAATTTGACAAAACTTCAAGCATTTGTTTAATAACAGCCTATTAAATCAAATCTATCATAGGGATGACTTTGGAATCTCATTTTTAAGATATTACTAGATAGAGCAAAAATATAGTTGCTTTCGGAACTGCTAAAGCAAAAGAAGACGCCCCCGGGTGGGCTCGAACCACCAACCTTTCGGTTAACAGCCGAACGCGCTAGCCAATTGCGCCACGGAGGCGTTGGTATGGAAGTCTTTAATGCTCTAGAAAAATGTAGCTGATTAAAAAAGGCTCATTTTTAACGACACTTCTTAGGCATTTTTCAAAATGTTTTTTCATCACTTAGAAAGCGATTTGGACAATGCTTACTGAGCAACTGTTAGTTTTGCAAAAAAAGATTAGTGAAAGGCATTGCTTTTTGTATAATGTTTAATCAAAAACTCAGTTGTTAAATATAAGTTTCGATCTGTAGTTCTGTAGGAACAATAGACGTATTTATATCACCAAAGTAGAGATAAATATTACGTTTTATTCGTATGTTGATAATTTATCAGTGCAGAGTTTTCGATAGCAACCCGTCGTACTCTTGTGAAGCGTAGTTAACGGTGTATCAGGATTTAAGTAGTAGTTTGCGAAGTCTGCAATTTAAAGTCCGGTTATCATTTTAAGGCGGCCCGGGAGCGAATTGAGAGTTAAAATTTTGAGTCATAAAATCACCAACTAATACACTTATAAAGTGTAAATTCCGATAAACCTCGACCTCACATAATTGAAAAACTTGAAACTTTGTAAAATGTAAGCGTGGTTTAATCAAATTTGATATTCATCATAATTATTTATAAGTAAATTGATTGATAACAGAATCGTACGCCCTTCAAAATTTCCGAGGCGTGCGCCCCCAACACCGACAGCGTTTAGCTAAAAAACTTTTTCTCTAAAAAAGATGACTTTAATTTAAATAAGAGTCTCCATAGCGTCGCATGTACGCAGCCAACTTAAAAAAATAATCCAAATCAATCGACGGGTATAGCGACGACGTATAAGAGTTAAGGTCGTGTGACCAGAGAGGTGAACAATGATTTTTATTTCTAGCTCGATATTTTATGGGCGATAAGCAAATGGGCCTAGACCGGTTCGGGAAGTCCGCGCATAAACGCGCTCGTATATAGGTGCTCCTCTAAAGCGATTGATTACAATCGATCTATTTGCATGTAAGCGTAACTAATTTAATGGAAGTCACGGTATGCATATAATATGCATGCAAAGCGAGCGGTCCGCCTCGCTGAATTAAGCCTTCGGCCAGAGACTAAATTAGCGAAATTTTTCGATGCACGAGCTTTACGCCGATAAAATCAATTTTTACACGACGCGCTGAGCGCAATTGTCTGGCGAACAGTCGCTAATTCCATCATAAACTTATAATAAGATCTCGGCAGAATCGATGCAGCCGGGCGATTAGCTCGCGAGGAAAATAGAGACACTCGCGGCTGCAGTTGCAGAGTCGCGAGGTGCATTGTTAATTGCAGGCCCGGCGAAATCGGCAAGGATCTCGGCAGCCCCCTGCTGTGTGTGCGGGGAAGATATGCCATCGGTACACCCGCTAACGAGTAACAAGTGGCGTGACGTTTCAGTTAGGCGCGCTCTCGGCTGCCGTTTGTATACTTACGGACTTTCTTATTCCGAGTTGCTCTTGTTGTTCCGCGTGTCTATCTTGTTTTCTCCTCGCCCGCGTGTCTTTTGCTGTATATAACGGTCCGCGTTTTGAAGCGGCGATATAGTTTGAAGATTTTAGAGGATAGATATAACAGCCTCGTTTTTTGCGAGAAAGAAGAAGAGGTGCTGTTCAATCGAACATTTTTTCTTTCGGTAGAACGATCCCTTAAACTTAACACTACGGCGCTACCGACTCGGTTTTTCATTTGCAAGCTTTATTTAAAATGTTTTATGCAAAATTAGATTTTGAGGTTGGCGCTGCAATCGCATGAGTACGACGAAGTACGCGTAAATATATATGTGTTAGTATATTTCCAAGCTTTTAGAAAAACAAAAAGTTCGATCGAAAGTTTCTTTCGGTAGAACGATTCGTTTAACTTAACACTACTACGGCGCTATAGACTCGGTTTTTCATTTGCAAACTTTATTCAAAATGTTTTTTATGTAATATATCAAATCAATCTATGATCAAAATGAAAACGCGCAGCTCAAAAGTAAAATGACAAAATTTCAGGACAATTCTATCTATCGTCATACATTAATTAACGCTGCATTCACGTTGATTTTCGAACGTCCTCGTACATTTTCTGCTTATTCTTTACAGAGCGAAAATGCAGACCACGCGTACGAGATAGAGGGCGTACCTCCTTATACGCTGGAAAAGATGTTAGAGTTCATGTACACAGAAAATATCAAGCTGGAGCTCATCCACCTGCCGTCGCTCTGTGCCGCTGCCGCTAGATTCGAGGTGGACGAGCTTAGGGAAAAATGCCGCGAAGCTTACGAGAAAATCATAACGAAGGCGACGGTGTTTGAGCTCCTCGACGAAGCTGAGGCCTACGATGCTGTGGATCTCCGCGAACTGGTGATTAAGTTGATGACCCAGTCGCCAAAGCTGCGGGAGTACAGCCAAGAGCTGGCCGCGACTTGCTGCGAAGTTCTGCGTCGTTAGCGTAGTTTAGCTTTTTAATGTTTGCGTACTGGATATATAAATGTTTGTCATTGCTTGTATGCTAGATTGCAATTCAATAATAGGGTATACAAAGTTACAAAGCGGATGCAAGCGTGATGAACGTTGCAAAGTTATTTCAATAAATAAAAATCATCATCTATTGAGTATGTTGAAAAAAAGTTAAAGTATGCGTTTCCGCAATACCTTTTATAAATTATAAACTTTCATCGTATACGAATTCACACTCGTATGATTGACTAGGCGCATGCCTATACAGGTGTTTCAAGTAACGATCAACGCATAAAACTAATCGCTCGGTAAACCTCCGCGGGTTCAACGTCGCCTAACGTGTTTCTAACAAGATATTTCCGCATTGTGGTAATTGCCAGAGTGTATATACGGCACTCAAATCGAGTCCCGCCCCTCGTGCGGCGGCACGTCAGCTTTATAAACGAAGAGCCGCGCATCGAGGCGCCGTCGTAAATCCCGCGCTTCTCGTCAACGGCCTACATACGGCTATAACGTATGAGAAAAGACTTGTGCATGCGCATCTCCGACGTGTGCTGTCGGATGTGCTCATTTTTATTTACCTTATTTTCATGTTTTGATAATCGGTTAGCTTGAATTTTCAAAATATTTTCGTTCGCTGCACGAGACTTGCAATTAGTGCGTTTGAATTGTCAACGCTCTAACGCTCTAAGAGAATTTCAAATTTTGATTCTTCGTAAAATTTTACGATAGATATAGTTACAGATAAAAGCATCATTTATCTACTTCTCGTGCTACCACATCTTTCGCCAGTTTTCAAATTCTAAAATAATTTGAAATTCTAAAATAAATCTCAAGCCTGTCTCGAGTGACATATTCAACAAACGTTCAAAATCCCCCTGAATTGCAGGCCTACATGCAGCTACATATTGCGCGTCACGTAGCTTTCTGAACGTCGATCTCTAATCACTCGACATAGAGCATCGGCCGTACATGGAAATCGACGTAAATCGATTACAGAACACCTTAGAGCCTCGCTTTCGCGCGTGCGAGTGAGTTATACAGATTCGCGGCCGATATAATCGACGAGCGGCACGGAAGATCTCTAATTCATTAATATCGGTCGCTCGAGATATTAATTCTCCCATCGCGTAATTGCGGCTCGGGCAAGTGCGCGCTCGAGACTCTCGTGTACATACGTGTATAATGCACGAGTTAACGCGCCGGAGAATACGAGTGGAGGCGCGCTATTATTGAATTTTATGGGGCAAAAATAGAGAGGGATTGTTGTTTATGGCGTGCTGTGCAGGGGAAAACGTTCCGGGCTATATATTGGTGACTAAAAAAATTAACTTTTAATAAGTAAAAGGTTAGGCGAGTTTGATATATTCCGCAACGAAATTACAGATAGAAAAGAACTGAAATCAATCAAACAAAGTCAAGTTTATTATATTTAATCGTAATGAAGCAAGGAACAACTCTCCAGATAATTACTACGTAACTTGCCATGCGTGTTTCATTTTGTTTATTGGTAAACAACTAAAATGTTCTTTTTATGTATTAGAACGGCATACAAACACCATAAGTACAATGAAACGGGCATGGCAAGTTACGTAGTAATTATCTGGAGAGTTGTTCCTTGCTTCATTACGATTAAATATAATAAACTTGACTTTGTTTGATTGATTTCAGTTCTTTTCTATCTGTAATTTCGTTGCGAATATATCAAACTCGCCTAACTTTTTACTTTTTAAAAGTAAAAAGTTAGGCGAGTTTAGTACATTTTTTTAAGTATTTCATATTCGACGTCGTAAAAATAAAATATAAGCATCTTTAGCCCCTTTCGACAACAGCTTTTTTGTAACATTTTTATCACTAACATGAAATCACTGATTGTTCTGATGTACACCACCCTCGAATTATTTCTACACCTAGGCACCCAAGACTACGGTGCTAACTACCCAAACCTCGTCATCGGACACCTTGTACACCTATGGACACCGCCCTGGAATAATTTTTACACCTAGACACCAAAAACCACGGAGAGCACCACCTACACCTCTTCATCGGCCACTCCGAACATCTAGACACAGCCCTCGTATTATTTATTTAGACCTATAGACACCAAAAACAACCTGAACCTTGTCATCGGCTACCCTGGCAAGCTAGTTACTGCTCCGGAACGCAGAGTATGCACCGGCTACTTCTTAATTCTAAATATCGCCATATATTATTATATTTTCTTGAGAAAGCAATTCCCATCTGTATATAGCTGTGCGGCCAACTTCACGGTCTTAACACTTCTTGCGGCTAACTTAACGGTCCTAACACATTTCGGGCTGAAGAAGAAAAACGTGATTTTAGCATTTGTCGAATATACCTTCACTCACATATTACAAAAATAAGCAGCCTTTTCACTAGTATTTTTGTTGGAAATCATAGTTTAGTTCAAAAAACATTCTAATAAGCCAAAAAATCTATCCAACAGTAATAATAAGTATTTTTTTTTTGTAAAATGAAAAATCCGAACACCAATATAGAAGTAAATAGTGTCTAGGGCGTGACGGGCGCCGCGGCTTCGTCTGCTTCGCAAACTAGCCTTCGTGGCGCTACCGCGCCACTTGATATATTCGGAGATTTGTTGAAGATTTTATACTGAATGAGATAATATCATTCATCATATAAAAACTAGTTGTGTCTTCTTGCTTTATCTCTGCACAGAGTTGATTAAAGTATAAAGGCTGTGAAATTATTCTCTTATTTCTTCATTTACTATTAAAATACATGTTTGGATTTATACAAATACTATGTAGAGATTATTTACTTTACTTAGAAGCTAGCCTTGATAGACTTAAGAGCCTTTATTCTACTAGACTGAATTTAATATAGAATTGGTTATGTGGACTCGTATGGTATGTCGCGTTTCACAACTCACAACTGCGTGGACGGTGGCCTGCCCGCTTTCGGCCAATTTGCAAAAAAACTCGATTCTAACCTCCTTCATATACGCGCGATAAACGTAAGTATAAGTAGATGGAGAACTTCTGTCTTACGCAAGGTCTTACCTTAATACGGTCCCGTTGTCATTTATTTCGTCGCTCCTAAAAAAGATCAGTTCATACGCATTTCTCGCAGCGAAGACTACCACTTTTGCATATCTCGCGCCAAAGACTAATACATTGTTTGCGTCGAAGATTGCTACAATTCGCACTTTTGTGTCGAAGACTACCAAAGGGAATACTGACAATGCAAAAATTTTGAGTTTTGACATGTCTTAATAGCTTAAATAAGAAAAATACCATGAGCTTCGTATAATTACTTTTCTAAAAATAAAACCAACTTAAACTTAGTTTCAGATACAGAAGTTTAATTGATAATTTAATTTTATAATTATTAATAGTAATAATGATTATTATTATCTTTCAGAACATTTTTTTAATTATTGATGAATAATAAAGATAATAATTAGAATTTTTTTAAATTTTATAATTAACAATTATAATTCCATTTATTATAATTACTATTAAATATTAAGAAAATTAATAAAAATTACAGGAGATGCGTCCGTTTGATACGATACCTAGTTTAGAATGCCATCAGTTTTCCGCTTCTGACCTAAAATTATGACCTTTCCCTGGTAGAAAATACACCAACAAAAATGGCCTCTGAATTAAGAATTGGCTAAAAATGTTGGCCAACGCTGATCATAAATATTAGCCAACATTTAACGAACGGTTCGGGAAAATTTAAAATGTAGTAATTTAAGGTTATGAAATTTTAATACTATCATAGTGATTTATAATTTTGGTTTGAGATATACCTATAATAAATTTATAGAATATGCTAAGCTCTTGATGTCTACGTGAATGTTCACCGTGAGTGTTGTTCAGGTCACCCGTAACTCTCAAAAATGTTGTCCAGGTGTTTATTATGGAAAAAAATGTTAGGCTTAGTAATGCGCTTCGTGGTTTGCGGTGTGTAGGTGTAAGTTCTGCTCGAAGATAATGGACACATTACCCGCGAGTCTCGTAGACGATGTACAGGTCTCCAAGAATCTCAGCGGCTAGTGATGATTCCTATATCCAGTCTAGTTCTGAGTACAAATCGCAGTTTATTAGTGAAATATAAAATTGTGGAAATTTTAAACATTTTCAAAATTTTCCGAAATTTTCAAAAAAATTTTCCAATATTTTCAAACACTTTTTGAAGTCATGTATAGTAATTATTTCCATAAAGCGCGCTGCTTATATTTTATTATTTTTCTCTGGCCGAAGACATAGACATCATCTACGAGAGACCCGGGTGACGTGCTCATTATCTTCAAAGAGAACTTACATCTGCATATCGAAAGCCACGGAGCACGCCAACAAGATTTCATTTTTCCCCCGCTGGACACCTCCACATCGTCAGCGAGAGCCCCGGGTAACGTGTTAGTCATCTTCAAGAAGAACTTACATCTACAGATCGAAAGTCACGGAGCGCGCTACGTAGGTTTCCTCTGAATTGAATCTAACCTCGAACGAGTATTTCAAATTTAATCATCTGTTTACCAACCAAACCACTTGTAATGTGACGAAATAAGCAGTTTATAAGGGCAACTGTTGGTTAAACCGTTGGCCAAGTCGTTCAGATTTGGCCAACCGATAACGAATCAGTTCTATACGTTTCTACCAGGGTTACGCCCAGTAAATTAGCAGTTTCTAGCATTAAAAACGTTATACTCCAAAACCGTGTTGCTCAACCAAAAAAGTAAAACGATTATTCCAAAGTATTGATTTTCGCGTTTTAAGAGTTGTCAGAATCTGATGAAGTCATCAGTTCCTGTTAAAATACGCACCAGCCCATTCTGGCAGTATTAACCAAATAAGCATTGAAAGATTTTTGCAGATAGGCACTTGACGGCTCTGATATAATCCTTGCGTAGAATATTAGACCGGGCCGGTCAGTCCAGACCAGTCGCATCAGTTCCTTTTAAAATAAGCACCAGCCCTTTATGACGGTATAAACCAAATAAGCATTGGAAGATTTTAGCAGGTAGTCGCATAACGGTGCTATTATAATCCTAGCGTAGAGTATTAGGCCGGGCCGGTCAGCGCTGTTCAGTTCATCAGTTCCTTTTAAAATACGCACCAGACCATTCTGGCAGTATTAACCAAATAAGCATTGAAAGATTTTTGCACATAGGCACTTGACGGCTCTGATATAAACCTTGCGTAGAGTATTAGGCCGGGCCGGTCAGCGCAGACCAGTCGCATCAGTTCCTTTTAAAATACGCACCAGCCCTTTATGACCGTATAAACCAAATAAGTATTGGGAGATTTTTGCAGGTAGTGGCGTAACGTCCCTGATATATACCTTGCGTAGAGTATTAGGCCGGGCCGGTCGGCGCTAATCAGGTCATCAGTTCCTTATAAAATATGCACCAGCCCATTCTGGCCGTATTAACCAAATAAGCATTGAAAGATTTTTGCAGGTAGTCGCATAACGGTGCTATTATAATCCTAGCGTAGAGTATTAGACCGGGCTAGTCAATCGCTGATCAGGACTTCAGTTTCTTTTAAATACGCACCAGCCCTTTATGACCGTATAAACCAGATAAGCATTGGAAGATTTTATCATTTAGTCGCGTAACGGTGCTATTATAATCCTGGCGTAGAGGATTGGACCAGGCCGGTCAGCGCTGATCAGGACTTCAGTTCCTTTTAAATACGCACCAGCCCTTTATGACCGTATAAACCAAATAAGCATTGGAAGATTTAATCAGGTGTAGCGTAACGGTGTTATTATAATCCTGGCGTAGAGTATTAGACCAGGCAGGTCAGCGCTGTTCAATTCATCAGTTCCTTTTAAAATACGCACCAGCCTTTTATGACCGTATAAACCAAATAAGCATTGGAAAATTTTATCAGGTAGTCGCAGAACGTTGTTATTATAATCCTAGCGTAGAGTATTAGGCCGGGCCGGTCAGCGCTGATCAGGACTTCAGTTCCTTTTAAATACGCACCAGCCCTTTATGACCGTATAAACCAAATAAGCATTGGAAGATTTAATCAGGTGTAGCGTAACGGTGTTATTATAATCCTGGCGTAGAGTATTAGACCAGGCAGGTCAGCGCTGTTCAATTCATCAGTTCCTTTTAAAAGACGCACCAGCCTTTTATGACCGTATAAACCAAATAAGCATTGGAAGATTTTTTCAGGTAGTCGCAGAACGTTGTTATTATAATCCTGGCGTAGAGGATTGGAACAGGCGGGTCAGCGCTGATCAGGACTTCTATTCCTTTAAAATACGCACCAGCCCTTTATGACCATATAAGCATTGGAAGATTTAATCAGGTGTCGAGTAACGGTGTTATTATAATCCTGGCGTAGAGTATTAGACCAGGCAGGTCAGCGCTGTTCAATTCATCAGTTCCTTTTAAAATACGCACCAGCCTTTTATGACCGTATAAACCAAATAAGCATTGGAAAATTTTATCAGGTAGTCGCAGAACGTTGTTATTATAATCCTAGCGTAGAGTATTAGGCCGAGCCGGTCAGCGCTGATCAGGACTTCAGTTCCTTTTAAATACGCACCAGCCCTTTATGACCGTATAAACCAAATAAGCATTGGAAGATTTTATCAGGTAGTCGCAGAACGTTGTTATTATAATCCTAGCGTAGAGTATTAGACCGGGCTAGTCAATCGCTGATCAGGTCATCAGTTCCTTCTAAAATATGCACCAGCCGATTATGGCCGTATTAACCAAATAAGCATTGAAAGATTTTTGCAGGTAGTCGCATAACGGTGCTATTATAATCCTAGCGTAGAGTATTAGACCAGGCAGGTCAGCGCTGTTCAATTCATCAGTTCCGTTTAAAATACGCACCAGCCTATTATGACCGTATAAACCAAATAAGCATTGGAAGATTTTATCAGGTAGTCGCAGAACGTTGTTATTATAATCCTAGCGTAGAGTATTAGACCGGGCTAGTCAATCGCTGATCAGGTCATCAGTTCCTTCTAAAATATGCACCAGCTCATTATGGCCGTATTAACCAAATAAGCATTGAAAGATTTTTGCAGGTAGTCGCATAACGGTGCTATTATAATCCTGGCGTAGAAGATTGGACCAGGCCGGTCAGCGATGATCAGGACTTCAGTTCCTTTTAAATACGCACCAGCCCTTTATGACCTATAAACCAAATAAGCATTGGAAGATTTAATCAGGTGTCGCGTAACGGTGCTATTATAATCCTGGCGTAGAGGATTGGACCCGGCCGGTCAGCGCTGATCAGGACTTCAGTTCCTTTTAAATACGCACCAGCCCTTTATGACCGTATAAACCAAATAAGCATTGGAAGATTTAATCAGGTGTAGCGTAACGGTGTTATTATAATCCTGGCGTAGAGTATTAGACCAGGCAGGTCAGCGCTGTTCAATTCATCAGTTCCTTTTAAAAGACGCACCAGCCTTTTATGACCGTATAAACCAAATAAGCATTGGAAGATTTTTTCAGGTAGTCGCAGAACGTTGTTATTATAATCCTGGCGTAGAGGATTGGAACAGGCGGGTCAGCGCTGATCAGGACTTCTATTCCTTTAAAATACGCACCAGCCCTTTATGACCATATAAGCATTGGAAGATTTAATCAGGTGTCGCGTAACGGTGTTATTATAATCCTGGCGTAGAGTATTAGACCAGGCAGGTCAGCGCTGTTCAATTCATCAGTTCCGTTTAAAATACGCACCAGCCTTTTATGACCGTATAAACCAAATAAGCATTGGAAGATTTTATCAGGTAGTCGCAGAACGTTGTTATTATAATCCTAGCGTAGAGTATTAGACCGGGCTAGTCAATCGCTGATCAGGTCATCAGTTCCTTCTAAAATATGCACCAGCCCATTATGGCCGTATTAACCAAATAAGCATTGGAAGATTTTAGCAGGTAGTCGCATAACGGTGCTATTATAATCCTAGCGTAGAGTATTAGGCCGGGCCGGTCAGCGCTGTTCAGTTCATCAGTTCCTTTTAAAATACGCACCAGACCATTCTGGCAGTATTAACCAAATAAGCATTGAAAGATTTTTGCACATAGGCACTTGACGGCTCTGATATAAACCTTGCGTAGAGTATTAGGCCGGGCCGGTCAGCGCAGACCAGTCGCATCAGTTCCTTTTAAAATACGCACCAGCCCTTTATGACCGTATAAACCAAATAAGTATTGGGAGATTTTTGCAGGTAGTGGCGTAACGTCCCTGATATATACCTTGCGTAGAGTATTAGGCCGGGCCGGTCGGCGCTAATCAGGTCATCAGTTCCTTATAAAATATGCACCAGCCCATTCTGGCCGTATTAACCAAATAAGCATTGAAAGATTTTTGCAGGTAGTCGCATAACGGTGCTATTATAATCCTAGCGTAGAGTATTAGACCGGGCTAGTCAATCGCTGATCAGGACTTCAGTTTCTTTTAAATACGCACCAGCCCTTTATGACCGTATAAACCAGATAAGCATTGGAAGATTTTATCATTTAGTCGCGTAACGGTGCTATTATAATCCTGGCGTAGAGGATTGGACCAGGCCGGTCAGCGCTGATCAGGACTTCAGTTCCTTTTAAATACGCACCAGCCCTTTATGACCGTATAAACCAAATAAGCATTGGAAGATTTAATCAGGTGTAGCGTAACGGTGTTATTATAATCCTGGCGTAGAGTATTAGACCAGGCAGGTCAGCGCTGTTCAATTCATCAGTTCCTTTTAAAATACGCACCAGCCTTTTATGACCGTATAAACCAAATAAGCATTGGAAAATTTTATCAGGTAGTCGCAGAACGTTGTTATTATAATCCTAGCGTAGAGTATTAGGCCGGGCCGGTCAGCGCTGATCAGGACTTCAGTTCCTTTTAAATACGCACCAGCCCTTTATGACCGTATAAACCAAATAAGCATTGGAAGATTTTATCAGGTAGTCGCAGAACGTTGTTATTATAATCCTAGCGTAGAGTATTAGACCGGGCTAGTCAATCGCTGATCAGGTCATCAGTTCCTTCTAAAATATGCACCAGCCGATTATGGCCGTATTAACCAAATAAGCATTGAAAGATTTTTGCAGGTAGTCGCATAACGGTGCTATTATAATCCTAGCGTAGAGTATTAGACCAGGCAGGTCAGCGCTGTTCAATTCATCAGTTCCGTTTAAAATACGCACCAGCCTATTATGACCGTATAAACCAAATAAGCATTGGAAGAGTTAATCAGGTGTAGCGTAACGGTGTTATTATAATCCTGGCGTAGAGTATTAGACCGGGCTAGTCAATCGCTGATCAGGTCATCAGTACCTTCCAAAATATGCACCAGCCCATTATGGCCGTATTAACCAAATAAGCATTGAAAGATTTTTGCAGGTAGTCGCATAACGGTGCTATTATAATCCTAGCGTAGAGTATTAGACCAGGCAGGTCAGCGCTGGTCAATTCATCAGTTCCTTATAAAATACGCACCAGCCTTTTATGACCGTATAAACCAAATAAGCATTGGAAAATTTTATCAGGTAGTCGCAGAACGTTGTTATTATAATCCTAGCGTAGAGTATTAGGCCGGGCCGGTCAGCGCTGATCAGGACTTCAGTTCCTTTTAAATACGCACCAGCCCTTTATGACCGTATAAACCAAATAAGCATTGGAAGATTTAATCATGTGTAGCGTAACGGTGTTATTATAATCCTGGCGTAGAGTATTAGACCATGCAGGTCAGCGCTGTTCAATTCATCAGTTCCGTTTAAAATACGCACCAGCCTTTTATGACCGTATAAACCAAATAAGCATTGGAAGATTTTATCAGGTAGTCGCAGAACGTTGTTATTATAATCCTAGCGTAGAGTATTAGACCGGGCTAGTCAATCGCTGATCAGGTCATCAGTTCCTTCTAAAATATGCACCAGCCCATTATGGCCGTATTAACCAAATAAGCATTGAAAGATTTTTGCAGGTAGTCGCATAACGGTGCTATTATAATCCTAGCGTAGAGTATTAGACCAGGCCGGTCAGCGCTGTTCAGTTCATCAGTTCCTTTTAAAATACGCACCAGACCATTCTGGCAGTATTAACCAAATAAGCATTGAAAGATTTTTGCACATAGGCACTTGACGGCTCTGATATAAACCTTGCGTAGAGTATTAGGCCGGGCCGGTCAGCGCAGACCAGTCGCATCAGTTCCTTTTAAAATACGCACCAGCCCTTTATGACCGTATAAACCAAATAAGTATTGGGAGATTTTTGCAGGTAGTGGCGTAACGTCCCTGATATATACCTTGCGTAGAGTATTAGGCCGGGCCGGTCGGCGCTAATCAGGTCATCAGTTCCTTATAAAATATGCACCAGCCCATTCTGGCCGTATTAACCAAATAAGCATTGAAAGATTTTTGCAGGTAGTCGCATAACGGTGCTATTATAATCCTAGCGTAGAGTATTAGACCGGGCTAGTCAATCGCTGATCAGGACTTCAGTTTCTTTTAAATACGCACCAGCCCTTTATGACCGTATAAACCAGATAAGCATTGGAAGATTTTATCATTTAGTCGCGTAACGGTGCTATTATAATCCAGGCGTAGAGGATTGGACCAGGCCGGTCAGCGCTGATCAGGACTTCAGTTCCTTTTAAATACGCACCAGCCCTTTATGACCGTATAAACCAAATAAGCATTGGAAGATTTAATCAGGTGTAGCGTAACGGTGTTATTATAATCCTGGCGTAGAGTATTAGACCGGGCTAGTCAATCGCTGATCAGGTCATCAGTTCCTTCTAAAATATGCACCAGCCCATTATGGCCGTATTGACCAAATAAGCATTGAAAGATTTTTGCAGGTAGTCGCATAACGGTGCTATTATAATCCTAGCGTAGAGTATTAGACCAGGCCGGTCAGCGATGTTCAGTTCATCAGTTCCTTTTAAAATACGCACCAGACCATTCTGGCAGTATTAACCAAATAAGCATTGAAAGATTTTTGCACATAGGCACTTGACGGCTCTGATATAAACCTTGCGTAGAGTATTAGGCCGGGCCGGTCAGCGCAGACCAGTCGCATCATTTCCTTTTAAAATACGCACCAGCCCTTTATGACCGTATAAACCAAATAAGTATTGGGAGATTTTTGCAGGTAGTGGCGTAACGTCCCTGATATATACCTTGCGTAGAGTATTAGGCCGGGCCGGTCGGCGCTAATCAGGTCATCAGTTCCTTATAAAATATGCACCAGCCCATTCTGGCCGTATTAACCAAATAAGCATTGAAAGATTTTTGCAGGTAGTCGCATAACGGTGCTATTATAATCCTAGCGTAGAGTATTAGACCGGGCTAGTCAATCGCTGATCAGGACTTCAGTTTCTTTTAAATACGCACCAGCCCTTTATGACCGTATAAACCAGATAAGCATTGGAAGATTTTATCATTTAGTCGCGTAACGGTGCTATTATAATCCTGGCGTAGAGGATTGGACCAGGCCGGTCAGCGCTGATCAGGACTTCAGTTCCTTTTAAATACGCACCAGCCCTTTATGACCGTATAAACCAAATAAGCATTGGAAGATTTAATCAGGTGTAGCGTAACGGTGTTATTATAATCCTGGCGTAGAGTATTAGACCAGGCAGGTCAGCGCTGTTCAATTCATCAGTTCCTTTTAAAATACGCACCAGCCTTTTATGACCGTATAAACCAAATAAGCATTGGAAAATTTTATCAGGTAGTCGCAGAACGTTGTTATTATAATCCTAGCGTAGAGTATTAGGCCGGGCCGGTCAGCGCTGATCAGGACTTCAGTTCCTTTTAAATACGCACCAGCCCTTTATGACCGTATAAACCAAATAAGCATTGGAAGATTTTATCAGGTAGTCGCAGAACGTTGTTATTATAATCCTAGCGTAGAGTATTAGACCGGGCTAGTCAATCGCTGATCAGGTCATCAGTTCCTTCTAAAATATGCACCAGCCGATTATGGCCGTATTAACCAAATAAGCATTGAAAGATTTTTGCAGGTAGTCGCATAACGGTGCTATTATAATCCTAGCGTAGAGTATTAGACCAGGCAGGTCAGCGCTGTTCAATTCATCAGTTCCGTTTAAAATACGCACCAGCCTATTATGACCGTATAAACCAAATAAGCATTGGAAGAGTTAATCAGGTGTAGCGTAACGGTGTTATTATAATCCTGGCGTAGAGTATTAGACCGGGCTAGTCAATCGCTGATCAGGTCATCAGTACCTTCCAAAATATGCACCAGCCCATTATGGCCGTATTAACCAAATAAGCATTGAAAGATTTTTGCAGGTAGTCGCATAACGGTGCTATTATAATCCTAGCGTAGAGTATTAGACCAGGCAGGTCAGCGCTGGTCAATTCATCAGTTCCTTATAAAATACGCACCAGCCTTTTATGACCGTATAAACCAAATAAGCATTGGAAAATTTTATCAGGTAGTCGCAGAACGTTGTTATTATAATCCTAGCGTAGAGTATTAGGCCGGGCCGGTCAGCGCTGATCAGGACTTCAGTTCCTTTTAAATACGCACCAGCCCTTTATGACCGTATAAACCAAATAAGCATTGGAAGATTTAATCATGTGTAGCGTAACGGTGTTATTATAATCCTGGCGTAGAGTATTAGACCATGCAGGTCAGCGCTGTTCAATTCATCAGTTCCGTTTAAAATACGCACCAGCCTTTTATGACCGTATAAACCAAATAAGCATTGGAAGATTTTATCAGGTAGTCGCAGAACGTTGTTATTATAATCCTAGCGTAGAGTATTAGACCGGGCTAGTCAATCGCTGATCAGGTCATCAGTTCCTTCTAAAATATGCACCAGCCCATTATGGCCGTATTAACCAAATAAGCATTGAAAGATTTTTGCAGGTAGTCGCATAACGGTGCTATTATAATCCTAGCGTAGAGTATTAGACCAGGCCGGTCAGCGCTGTTCAGTTCATCAGTTCCTTTTAAAATACGCACCAGACCATTCTGGCAGTATTAACCAAATAAGCATTGAAAGATTTTTGCACATAGGCACTTGACGGCTCTGATATAAACCTTGCGTAGAGTATTAGGCCGGGCCGGTCAGCGCAGACCAGTCGCATCAGTTCCTTTTAAAATACGCACCAGCCCTTTATGACCGTATAAACCAAATAAGTATTGGGAGATTTTTGCAGGTAGTGGCGTAACGTCCCTGATATATACCTTGCGTAGAGTATTAGGCCGGGCCGGTCGGCGCTAATCAGGTCATCAGTTCCTTATAAAATATGCACCAGCCCATTCTGGCCGTATTAACCAAATAAGCATTGAAAGATTTTTGCAGGTAGTCGCATAACGGTGCTATTATAATCCTAGCGTAGAGTATTAGACCGGGCTAGTCAATCGCTGATCAGGACTTCAGTTTCTTTTAAATACGCACCAGCCCTTTATGACCGTATAAACCAGATAAGCATTGGAAGATTTTATCATTTAGTCGCGTAACGGTGCTATTATAATCCAGGCGTAGAGGATTGGACCAGGCCGGTCAGCGCTGATCAGGACTTCAGTTCCTTTTAAATACGCACCAGCCCTTTATGACCGTATAAACCAAATAAGCATTGGAAGATTTAATCAGGTGTAGCGTAACGGTGTTATTATAATCCTGGCGTAGAGTATTAGACCGGGCTAGTCAATCGCTGATCAGGTCATCAGTTCCTTCTAAAATATGCACCAGCCCATTATGGCCGTATTGACCAAATAAGCATTGAAAGATTTTTGCAGGTAGTCGCATAACGGTGCTATTATAATCCTAGCGTAGAGTATTAGACCAGGCCGGTCAGCGATGTTCAGTTCATCAGTTCCTTTTAAAATACGCACCAGACCATTCTGGCAGTATTAACCAAATAAGCATTGAAAGATTTTTGCACATAGGCACTTGACGGCTCTGATATAAACCTTGCGTAGAGTATTAGGCCGGGCCGGTCAGCGCAGACCAGTCGCATCATTTCCTTTTAAAATACGCACCAGCCCTTTATGACCGTATAAACCAAATAAGTATTGGGAGATTTTTGCAGGTAGTGGCGTAACGTCCCTGATATATACCTTGCGTAGAGTATTAGGCCGGGCCGGTCGGCGCTAATCAGGTCATCAGTTCCTTATAAAATATGCACCAGCCCATTCTGGCCGTATTAACCAAATAAACATTGAAAGATTTTTGCAGGTAGTCGCATAACGGTGCTATTACAATCCTAGCGTAGAGTATTAGACCGGGCTAGCCAATCGCTGATCAGGACTTCAGTTCCTTTTAAATACGCACCAGCCCTTTATGACCGTATAAACCAAATAAGCATTGGAAGAGTTAATCAGGTGTTGCGTAACGGTGTTATTATAATCCTGGCGTAGAGTATTAGACCGGGCTAGTCAATCGCTGATCAGGTCATCAGTACCTTCCAAAATATGCACCAGCCCATTATGGCCGTATTAACCAAATAAGCATTGAAAGATTTTTGCAGGTAGTCGCATAACGGTGCTATTATAATCCTAGCGTAGAGTATTAGACCAGGCAGGTCAGCGCTGGTCAATTCATCAGTTCCTTATAAAATACGCACCAGCCTTTTATGACCGTATAAACCAAATAAGCATTGGAAAATTTTATCAGGTAGTCGCAGAACGTTGTTATTATAATCCTAGCGTAGAGTATTAGGCCGGGCCGGTCAGCGCTGATCAGGACTTCAGTTCCTTTTAAATACGCACCAGCCCTTTATGACCGTATAAACCAAATAAGCATTGGAAGATTTAATCATGTGTAGCGTAACGGTGTTATTATAATCCTGGCGTAGAGTATTAGACCATGCAGGTCAGCGCTGTTCAATTCATCAGTTCCGTTTAAAATACGCACCAGCCTTTTATGACCGTATAAACCAAATAAGCATTGGAAGATTTTATCAGGTAGTCGCAGAACGTTGTTATTATAATCCTAGCGTAGAGTATTAGACCGGGCTAGTCAATCGCTGATCAGGTCATCAGTTCCTTCTAAAATATGCACCAGCCCATTATGGCCGTATTAACCAAATAAGCATTGAAAGATTTTTGCAGGTAGTCGCATAACGGTGCTATTATAATCCTAGCGTAGAGTATTAGACCAGGCCGGTCAGCGCTGTTCAGTTCATCAGTTCCTTTTAAAATACGCACCAGACCATTCTGGCAGTATTAACCAAATAAGCATTGAAAGATTTTTGCACATAGGCACTTGACGGCTCTGATATAAACCTTGCGTAGAGTATTAGGCCGGGCCGGTCAGCGCAGACCAGTCGCATCAGTTCCTTTTAAAATACGCACCAGCCCTTTATGACCGTATAAACCAAATAAGTATTGGGAGATTTTTGCAGGTAGTGGCGTAACGTCCCTGATATATACCTTGCGTAGAGTATTAGGCCGGGCCGGTCGGCGCTAATCAGGTCATCAGTTCCTTATAAAATATGCACCAGCCCATTCTGGCCGTATTAACCAAATAAGCATTGAAAGATTTTTGCAGGTAGTCGCATAACGGTGCTATTATAATCCTAGCGTAGAGTATTAGACCGGGCTAGTCAATCGCTGATCAGGACTTCAGTTTCTTTTAAATACGCACCAGCCCTTTATGACCGTATAAACCAGATAAGCATTGGAAGATTTTATCATTTAGTCGCGTAACGGTGCTATTATAATCCAGGCGTAGAGGATTGGACCAGGCCGGTCAGCGCTGATCAGGACTTCAGTTCCTTTTAAATACGCACCAGCCCTTTATGACCGTATAAACCAAATAAGCATTGGATGATTTAATCAGGTGTAGCGTAACGGTGTTATTATAATCCTGGCGTAGAGTATTAGACCAGGCAGGTCAGCGCTGTTCAATTCATCAGTTCCTTTTAAAATACGCACCAGCCTTTTATGACCGTATAAACCAAATAAGCATTGGAAAATTTTATCAGGTAGTCGCAGAACGTTGTTATTATAATCCTAGCGTAGAGTATTAGGCCGGGCCGGTCAGCGCTGATCAGGACTTCAGTTCCTTTTAAATACGCACCAGCCCTTTATGACCGTATAAACCAAATAAGCATTGGAAGATTTAATCAGGTGTAGCGTAACGGTGTTATTATAATCCTGGCGTAGAGTATTAGACCAGGCAGGTCAGCGCTGTTCAATTCATCAGTTCCTTTTAAAAGACGCACCAGCCTTTTATGACCGTATAAACCAAATAAGCATTGGAAGATTTTTTCAGGTAGTCGCAGAACGTTGTTATTATAATCCTGGCGTAGAGGATTGGAACAGGCGGGTCAGCGCTGATCAGGACTTCTATTCCTTTAAAATACGCACCAGCCCTTTATGACCATATAAGCATTGGAAGATTTAATCAGGTGTCGCGTAACGGTGTTATTATAATCCTGGCGTAGAGTATTAGACCAGGCAGGTCAGCGCTGTTCAATTCATCAGTTCCTTTTAAAATACGCACCAGCCTTTTATGACCGTATAAACCAAATAAGCATTGGAAAATTTTATCAGGTAGTCGCAGAACGTTGTTATTATAATCCTAGCGTAGAGTATTAGGCCGGGCCGGTCAGCGCTGATCAGGACTTCAGTTCCTTTTAAATACGCACCAGCCCTTTATGACCGTATAAACCAAATAAGCATTGGAAGATTTTATCAGGTAGTCGCAGAACGTTGTTATTATAATCCTAGCGTAGAGTATTAGACCGGGCTAGTCAATCGCTGATCAGGTCATCAGTTCCTTCTAAAATATGCACCAGCCGATTATGGCCGTATTAACCAAATAAGCATTGAAAGATTTTTGCAGGTAGTCGCATAACGGTGCTATTATAATCCTAGCGTAGAGTATTAGACCGGGCTAGTCAATCGCTGATCAGGACTTCAGTTTCTTTTAAATACGCACCAGCCCTTTATGACCGTATAAACCAGATAAGCATTGGAAGATTTTATCATTTAGTCGCGTAACGGTGCTATTATAATCCAGGCGTAGAGTATTAGACCAGGCAGGTCAGCGCTGTTCAATTCATCAGTTCCGTTTAAAATACGCACCAGCCTATTATGACCGTATAAACCAAATAAGCATTGGAAGATTTTATCAGGTAGTCGCAGAACGTTGTTATTATAATCCTAGCGTAGAGTATTAGACCGGGCTAGTCAATCGCTGATCAGGTCATCAGTTCCTTCTAAAATATGCACCAGCTCATTATGGCCGTATTAACCAAATAAGCATTGAAAGATTTTTGCAGGTAGTCGCATAACGGTGCTATTATAATCCTGGCGTAGAAGATTGGACCAGGCCGGTCAGCGATGATCAGGACTTCAGTTCCTTTTAAATACGCACCAGCCCTTTATGACCGTATAAACCAAATAAGCATTGGAAGATTTAATCAGGTAGTCGTGTGTCGTCTCCGTGTTAGGCCGGGCCGGTCGGTGCTAATCAGGTCATCAGTTCCTTCTAAAATATGCACCAGCCCTTTATGACCGTATAAACCAGATAAGCATGCGAAGATTTTAGCGGGTAGTCGCATAGCGGTGTTATTAGAATCCCAGCATAGAGTATTAGACCGGGCTAGTCAATCGCTGATCAGGTCATCAGTTCCTTTTAAAATACGCACCAGCCCTTTATGACCGTATAAACCAAATAAGCATTGGAAGATTTTATCAGGTAGTCGCGTAACGGTGCTATTATAATCCTGGCGTAGAGGATTGCTCCAGGCCGGTCAGCGCTGATCAGGACTTCAGTTCCTTTTAAATAAGCACCAGCCCTTTATGACCGTATAAACCAGATAAGCATTCGAAGATTTTAGCAGGTAGTCGCATAACGGTGCTGTTATAATCCTAGCTTAGAGTATTAGGCCGGGCCGGTCAGCGCAGATCAATCGCATCTATTCCTTTTAAAATACGCACCAGCCCTTTATGACCGTATAAACCAAATAAGCATTGCAAAATTTTAGCAGGTAGTCGCATAACGGTGCTATTATAATCCTAGCGTAGAGTGTTATGCCGGGCAGGTCAGCGCTGATCAGGTCATCAGTTCCTTTTAAAATACGCCCCAGCCCTTTATGACCGTATAACCCTAATAAGCATTGGAAGATTTAATCAGGTAGTCGCGTAACGGTGCTATTATAATCCTAGCGTAGAGTATTAGGCCGGGCCGGTCAGCGCTGTTCAGTTCATCAGTTCCTTTTAAAATACGCATCAGCTCTTTATGACCTTATAAACCAAATAAGCATTGGAAGATTTAATCAGGTGTCGCGTAACAGTGCTATTATAATCCTGGAGTAGAGTATTAGACCGGGCCGGTCAGCGCAGATCAATCGCATCAGTTCCTTTTAAAATACGCACCAGCCGTTTATGACCGTATAAACCAGATAAGCATTGGAAGATTTAATCAGGTGTCGCGTAACGGTGCTATTATAATCCTGGCGTAGAGGATTAGACCTGGCCGGCCAGCGCTGTTCAGTCCATCAGTTCCTTTTAAAATACGCACCAGCTCTTTATGACCTTATAAACCAAATAAGCATTGGAAGATTTAATCAGGTGTCGCGTAACGGTGCTATTATAATCCTTGCGTAGAGTATTAGGCCGGGCCGGTCAGCGCAGATCAATCGCATCTATTCCTTTTAAAATACGCACCAGCCCTTTATGACCGTATAAACCAAATAAGCATTGGAAGATTTTGTCAGGTAGTCGTGTGTCGTCTCCGTGTTAGGCCGGGCCGGTCGGTGCTAATCAGGTCATCAGTTCCTTCTAAAATATGCACCAGCCCTTTATGACCGTATAAACCAGATAAGCATGCGAAGATTTTAGCGGGTAGTCGCATAACGGTGTTATTATAATCCTAGCGTAGAGTATTAGACCGGGCTAGTCAATCGCTGATCAGGTCATCAGTTCCTTTTAAAATACGCACCAGCTCTTTATGACCTTATAAACCAAATAAGCATTGGAAGATTTTATCAGGTAGTCGCGTAACGGTGCTATTATAATCCTAGCGTAGAGTATTAGACCGGGCCAGTCAATCGCTGATCAGGTCATCAGTTCCTTTTAATGTACGCACCAGCCCTTTATGACCTTATAAACCAAATATGCATTGGAAGATTTTGTCAGGTGGTTGCGTAACGTCTCTTATATAATCTTTCCATAGAGTATTAGGACAGGCCGATCAACGCAGATCAATCGCATCATTTCCTTTTAAAATACGCACCATCCCTTTACGACCTTATAAACCAAATAAGCATTGGAAGATTTTGTCAGGTAGTCGCGTAACCTCTCTTATATAATCCTTGCGTAGAGTATTAGGCCGGGCCGGTCAGCACAGATTAGTCGCATCAGTGCCTTTTAAAATACGCACCAGCCCTTTATGACCGTATAAACCAAATAAGCATTGGAAGATTTGAGCAGGTAGTCGCATAACGGTGCTATTACAATCCTAGCGTATAGTATTAGACCTGGACGGTCGGTGCTGATCAGGACTTCAGTTCCTTTTAAATAAGCACCAGCCCTTTATGACCGTATAAACCAAATAAGCATTGGAAGATTTTGTCAGGTAGTCGCGTAACCTCTCTTATATAATCCTTGCGTAGAGTATTAGGCCGGGCCGGTCAGCACAGATTAGTCGCATCAGTGCCTTCTAAAATATGCACCAGCCCATTCTGGCCGTATTAACCAAAAAAGCATTGAAAGATTTTTGTAGATAGGCACTTGACGGCTCTGATATAATCCTTTCGTAGAGTATTAGGCCTGGCCGGTAGGTGCTAATCAGGTCATCAGATCCTTTTAAAATACGCACCAGTCAATTTCGGCCTTATTAACTGAATAAGCATTGGAAGATTTGAGCAGGTAGTCGCATAACGGTGCTATTATAATCCTAGCGTAGAGTATTAGTCGGGCCAGTAAATTGCTGATAAGGTAATCAGTTCCTTTTAAAATACGCACCAGCCCATTCTGGCAGTATTAACCAAATAAGCATTGAAAGATTTTTGCAGTTAGGCACTTGACGGCTCTGATAGAATCCTTGCGTAGAGTATTAGACCGGGCCGGTCAGCGCTGTTCAATTCATCAGTTCCTTTTAAAATACGCACCAGCCCTTTATGACCGTATAAACCAAATAAGCATTGGAAGATTTTGTCAATTAGTCGCGTAACGGTGCTATTATAATCCTTGCGTAGAGTATTGGAACGGGCCGGTCAGCGCTGTTCAGTTCATCAGTTCCTTTTAAAATAGGCACCAGCCCTTTATGACCGTATAAACCAAATAAGCATTGGAAGATTTTGTCAGGTAGTCGTGTGTCGTCTCTTATATAATCCTTGCGTAAGTATTAGGCCGGGCCGGTCGGCGCTAATCATGCCATCAGTTCCTTTAAAAATTCGCCCCAGCCCTTTATGACCGTATAACCCAAATAAGCATTGGAAGATTTAATCAGGTAGTCGCATAACGGTGCTATTATAATCCTAGCGTAGAGTATTAGACCGGGCCAGTCAATCGCTGATCAGGTCATCAGTTCCTTTTAAAATACGCACCAGCCTTTTATGACCGTATAAACCAAATAAGCATTGGAAAATTTTATCAGGTAGTCGCAGAACGTTGTTATTATAATCCTAGCGTAGAGTATTAGGCCGGGCCGGTCAGCGCTGATCAGGACTTCAGTTCCTTTTAAATACGCACCAGCCCTTTATGACCGTATAAACCAAATAAGCTTTGGAAGATTTAATCAGGTGTAGCGTAACGGTGTTATTATAATCCTGGCGTAGAGTATTAGACCAGGCAGGTCAGCGCTGTTCAATTCATCAGTTCCTTTTAAAAGACGCACCAGCCTTTTATGACCGTATAAACCAAATAAGCATTGGAAGATTTTTTCAGGTAGTCGCAGAACGTTGTTATTATAATCCTGGCGTAGAGGATTGGAACAGGCGGTCAGCGCTGATCAGGACTTCTATTCCTTTAAAATACGCACCAGCCCTTTATGACCATATAAGCATTGGAAGATTTAATCAGGTGTCGCGTAACGGTGTTATTATAATCCTGGCGTAGAGTATTAGACCAGGCAGGTCAGCGCTGTTCAATTCATCAGTTCCTTTTAAAATACGCACCAGCCTTTTATGACCGTATAAACCAAATAAGCATTGGAAAATTTTATCAGGTAGTCGCAGAACGTTGTTATTATAATCCTAGCGTAGAGTATTAGACCGGGCTAGTCCAATCGCTGATCAGGTCATCAGTTCCTTCTAAAATATGCACCAGCTCATTATGGCCGTATTAACCAAATAAGCATTGAAAGATTTTTGCAGGTAGTCGCATAACGGTGCTATTATAATCCTAGCGTAGAGTATTAGACCAGGCAGGTCAGCGCTGTTCAATTCATCAGTTCCGTTTAAAATACGCACCAGCCTATTATGACCGTATAAACCAAATAAGCATTGGAAGATTTTATCAGGTAGTCGCAGAACGTTGTTATTATAATCCTAGCGTAGAGTATTAGACCGGGCTAGTCAATCGCTGATCAGGTCATCAGTTCCTTCTAAAATATGCACCAGCTCATTATGGCCGTATTAACCAAATAAGCATTGAAAGATTTTTGCAGGTAGTCGCATAACGTGCTATTATAATCCTGCGTAGAAGATTGGACCAGCCGGTCAGGATCATCAGTTCCTTTAAATAGCACCAGCTTTATGACCTATAACCAAATAAGCATTGGAAGATTTTCAGGTGTCGCTAACGGTGCTATTATAATCCTGGCGTAGAGATTGGACCGGCCGGTCAGCGATGATCAGGACTTCAGTTCCTTTTAAATACGCACCAGCCCTTTATGACCTATAAACCAAATAAGCATTGGAAGATTTAATCAGGTGTCGCGTAACGGTGCTATTATAATCCTGGCGTAGAGGATTGGACCCGGCCGGTCAGCGCTGATCAGGACTTCAGTTCCTTTTAAATACGCACCAGCCCTTTATGACCGTATAAACCAAATAAGCATTGGAAGATTTAATCAGGTGTAGCGTAACGGTGTTATTATAATCCTGGCGTAGAGTATTAGACTGGGCTAGTCAATCGCTGATCAGGTCATCAGTACCTTCTAAAATATGCACCAGCCCATTATGGCCGTATTAACCAAATAAGCATTGAAAGATTTTTGCAGGTAGTCGCATAACGGTGCTATTATAATCCTAGCGTAGAGTATTAGACCAGGCCGGTCAGCGCTGTTCAGTTCATCAGTTCCTTTTAAAATACGCACCAGCTCTTTATGACCTTATAAACCAAATAAGCATTGGACGATTTAATCAGGTGTCGCGTAACGGTGCTATTATAATCCTGCGTAGAGATTGACCAGGCCGGTCAGCGATGATCAGGACTTCAGTTCCTTTTAAATATGCACCAGCCCATTATGGCCGTATTAACCAAATAAGCATTGAAAGATTTTTGCAGGTAGTCGCATAACGGTGCTATTATAATCCTAGCGTAGAGTATTAGACCAGGCCGGTCAGCGCTGTTCAGTTCATCAGTTCCTTTTAAAATATGCACCAGCCCATTATGCCGTATTAACCAAATAAGCATTGAAAGATTTTTGCAGGTAGTCGCATAACGGTGCTATTATAATCCTAGCGTAGAGTATTAGACCAGGCCGGTCAGCGCTGTTCAGTTCATCAGTTCCTTTTAAAATACGCACCAGCCCTTTATGACCGTATAAACCAAATAAGCATTGGAAGATTTATCAGGTAGTCGCATAACGGTGCTATTATAATCCTAGCGTAGAGTATTAGACCGGGCCGGTCAGCGCTGTTCAGTTCATCAGTTCCTTTTAAATACGCACCAGCCTTTATGACCGTATAACCAAATAAGCATTGGAAGATTTAATCAGGTGTAGCGTAACGGTGTTATTATAATCCTGGCGTAGAGTATTAGACCAGGCAGGTCAGCGCTGTTCAATTCATCAGTTCCGTTTAAAATACGCACCAGCCTTTTATGACCGTATAAACCAAATAAGCATTGGAAGATTTTATCAGGTAGTCGCAGAACGTTGTTATTATAATCCTAGCGTAGAGTATTAGACCGGGCTAGTCAATCGCTGATCAGGTCATCAGTTCCTTCTAAAATATGCACCAGCCGATTATGGCCGTATTAACCAAATAAGCGTTGAAAGATTTTTGCAGGTAGTCGCATAACGGTGCTATTATAATCCTGGCGTAGAGTATTAGACCAGGCAGGTCAGCGCTGTTCAATTCATCAGTTCCGTTTAAAATACGCACCAGCCTTTTATGACCGTATAAACCAAATAAGCATTGGAAGATTTTATCAGGTAGTCGCAGAACGTTGTTATTATAATCCTAGCGTAGAGTATTAGACCGGGCTAGTCAATCGCTGATCAGGTCATCAGTTCCTTCTAAAATATGCACCAGCCGATTATGGCCGTATTAACCAAATAAGCATTGAAAGATTTTTGCAGGTAGTCGCATAACGGTGCTATTATAATCCTAGCGTAGAGTATTAGACCAGGCAGGTCAGCGCTGTTCAATTCATCAGTTCCGTTTAAAATACGCACCAGCCTATTATGACCGTATAAACCAAATAAGCATTGGAAGATTTTATCAGGTAGTCGCAGAACGTTGTTATTATAATCCTAGCGTAGAGTATTAGACCGGGCTAGTCAATCGCTGATCAGGTCATCAGTTCCTTCTAAAATATGCACCAGCCGATTATGGCCGTATTAACCAAATAAGCGTTGAAAGATTTTTGCAGGTAGTCGCATAACGGTGCTATTATAATCCTGGCGTAGAGTATTAGACCAGGCAGGTCAGCGCTGTTCAATTCATCAGTTCCTTTTAAAATACGCACCAGGTCTTTATGACCTTATAAACCAAATAAGCATTGGAAGATTTAATCAGGTGTCGCGTAACGGTGCTATTATAATCCTAGCGTAGAGTATTAGGCCGGGCCGGTCAGCGCTGTTCAGTTCATCAGTTCCTTTTAAAATACGCACCAGCCCATTCTGGCAATAATAACCAAATAAGCATTGAAAGATTTTTGCACATAGGCACTTGACGGCTCTGTTATAATCCTTGCGTAGAGTATTAGGCTGGGCCGGTCAGCGCAGACCAGTCGCATCAGTGCCTTCTAAAATATGCACCAGCCATTTATGACCGTATAATCCAAATAAGCATTGAAAGATTTTTGCAGTAGTCGCATAACGATGCTATTATAATCCCAGCATAGAGTATTAGACCGGGCTAGTCAATCGCTGATCAGGTCATCAGTTCCTTTTAAAATACGCACCAGCCCTTTATGACCGTATAAACCAAATAAGCATTGCAAAATTTTAGCAGGTAGTCGCATAACGGTGCTAGTATAATCCTAGCGTAGAGTGTTATGCCGGGCAGGTCAGCGCTGATCAGGTCATCAGTTCCTTTTAAAATACGCCCCAGCCCTTTATGACCGTATAACCCTAATAAGCATTGGAAGATTTAATCAGGTAGTCGCGTAACGGTGCTATTATAATCCTAGCGTAGAGTATTAGGCCGGGCCGGTCAGCGCTGTTCAGTTCATCAGTTCCTTTTAAAATACGCATCAGCTCTTTATGACCTTATAAACCAAATAAGCATTGGAAGATTTAATCAGGTGTCGCGTAACAGTGCTATTATAATCCTGGAGTAGAGTATTAGACCGGGCCGGTCAGCGCAGATCAATCGCATCAGTTCCTTTTAAAATACGCACCAGCCGTTTATGACCGTATAAACCAGATAAGCATTGGAAGATTTAATCAGGTGTCGCGTAACGGTGCTATTATAATCCTGGCGTAGAGGATTAGACCTGGCCGGCCAGCGCTGTTCAGTCCATCAGTTCCTTTTAAAATACGCACCAGCTCTTTATGACCTTATAAACCAAATAAGCATTGGAAGATTTAATCAGGTGTCGCGTAACGGTGCTATTATAATCCTTGCGTAGAGTATTAGGCCGGGCCGGTCAGCGCAGATCAATCGCATCTATTCCTTTTAAAATACGCACCAGCCCTTTATGACCGTATAAACCAAATAAGCATTGGAAGATTTTGTCAGGTAGTCGTGTGTCGTCTCCGTGTTAGGCCGGGCCGGTCGGTGCTAATCAGGTCATCAGTTCCTTCTAAAATATGCACCAGCCCTTTATGACCGTATAAACCAGATAAGCATGCGAAGATTTTAGCGGGTAGTCGCATAACGGTGTTATTATAATCCCAGCATAGAGTATTAGACCGGGCTAGTCAATCGCTGATCAGGTCATCAGTTCCTTTTAAAATACGCACCAGCCGTTTATGACCGTATAAACCAGATAAGCATTGGAAGATTTAATCAGGTGTCGCGTAACGGTGCTATTATAATCCTGGCGTAGAGGATTAGACCTGGCCGGCCAGCGCTGTTCAGTCCATCAGTTCCTTTTAAAATACGCACCAGCTCTTTATGACCTTATAAACCAAATAAGCATTGGAAGATTTAATCAGGTGTCGCGTAACGGTGCTATTATAATCCTTGCGTAGAGTATTAGGCCGGGCCGGTCAGCGCAGATCAATCGCATCTATTCCTTTTAAAATACGCACCAGCCCTTTATGACCGTATAAACCAAATAAGCATTGGAAGATTTTGTCAGGTAGTCGTGTGTCGTCTCCGTGTTAGGCCGGGCCGGTCGGTGCTAATCAGGTCATCAGTTCCTTCTAAAATATGCACCAGCCCTTTATGACCGTATAAACCAGATAAGCATGCGAAGATTTTAGCGGGTAGTCGCATAACGGTGTTATTATAATCCCAGCATAGAGTATTAGACCGGGCTAGTCAATCGCTGATCAGGTCATCAGTTCCTTTTAAAATACGCACCAGCCCTTTATGACCGTATAAACCAAATAAGCATTGGAAGATTTTATCAGGTAGTCGCGTAACGGTGCTATTATAATCCTGGCGTAGAGGATTGCTCCAGGCCGGTCAGCGCTGATCAGGACTTCAGTTCCTTTTAAATAAGCACCAGCCCTTTATGACCGTATAAACCAGATAAGCATTCGAAGATTTTAGCAGGTAGTCGCATAACGGTGCTGTTATAATCCTAGCTTAGAGAATTAGGCCGGGCCGGTCAGCGCAGATCAATCGCATCTATTCCTTTTAAAATACGCACCAGCCCTTTATGACCGTATTAACCAAATAAGCATTGAAAGATTTTTGCAGGTAGTCGCATAACGGTGCTATTATAATCCTAGCGTAGAGTATTAGACCAGGCAGGTCAGCGCTGTTCAATTCATCAGTTCCGTTTAAAATACGCACCAGCCTATTATGACCGTATAAACCAAATAAGCATTGGAAGATTTTATCAGGTAGTCGCAGAACGTTGTTATTATAATCCTAGCGTAGAGTATTAGACCGGGCTAGTCAATCGCTGATCAGGTCATCAGTTCCTTCTAAAATATGCACCAGCCGATTATGGCCGTATTAACCAAATAAGCGTTGAAAGATTTTTGCAGGTAGTCGCATAACGGTGCTATTATAATCCTGGCGTAGAGTATTAGACCAGGCAGGTCAGCGCTGTTCAATTCATCAGTTCCTTTTAAAATACGCACCAGGTCTTTATGACCTTATAAACCAAATAAGCATTTGAAGATTTAATCAGGTGTCGCGTAACGGTGCTATTATAATCCTAGCGTAGAGTATTAGGCCGGGCCGGTCAGCGCTGTTCAGTTCATCAGTTCCTTTTAAAATACGCACCAGCCCATTCTGGCAATAATAACCAAATAAGCATTGAAAGATTTTTGCACATAGGCACTTGACGGCTCTGTTATAATCCTTGCGTAGAGTATTAGGCTGGGCCGGTCAGCGCAGACCAGTCGCATCAGTGCCTTCTAAAATATGCACCAGCCATTTATGACCGTATAATCCAAATAAGCATTGAAAGATTTTTGCAGTAGTCGCATAACGATGCTATTATAATCCCAGCATAGAGTATTAGACCGGGCTAGTCAATCGCTGATCAGGTCATCAGTTCCTTTTAAAATACGCACCAGCCCTTTATGACCGTATAAACCAAATAAGCATTGCAAAATTTTAGCAGGTAGTCGCATAACGGTGCTAGTATAATCCTAGCGTAGAGTGTTATGCCGGGCAGGTCAGCGCTGATCAGGTCATCAGTTCCTTTTAAAATACGCCCCAGCCCTTTATGACCGTATAACCCTAATAAGCATTGGAAGATTTAATCAGGTAGTCGCGTAACGGTGCTATTATAATCCTAGCGTAGAGTATTAGGCCGGGCCGGTCAGCGCTGTTCAGTTCATCAGTTCCTTTTAAAATACGCATCAGCTCTTTATGACCTTATAAACCAAATAAGCATTGGAAGATTTAATCAGGTGTCGCGTAACAGTGCTATTATAATCCTGGAGTAGAGTATTAGACCGGGCCGGTCAGCGCAGATCAATCGCATCAGTTCCTTTTAAAATACGCACCAGCCCTTTATGACCGTATAAACCAAATAAGCATTGGAAGATTTTATCAGGTAGTCGCGTAACGGTGCTATTATAATCCTGGCGTAGAGGATTGCTCCAGGCCGGTCAGCGCTGATCAGGACTTCAGTTCCTTTTAAATAAGCACCAGCCCTTTATGACCGTATAAACCAGATAAGCATTCGAAGATTTTAGCAGGTAGTCGCATAACGGTGCTGTTATAATCCTAGCTTAGAGTATTAGGCCGGGCCGGTCAGCGCAGATCAATCGCATCTATTCCTTTTAAAATACGCACCAGCCCTTTATGACCGTATTAACCAAATAAGCATTGAAAGATTTTTGCAGGTAGTCGCATAACGGTGCTATTATAATCCTAGCGTAGAGTATTAGACCAGGCAGGTCAGCGCTGTTCAATTCATCAGTTCCGTTTAAAATACGCACCAGCCTATTATGACCGTATAAACCAAATAAGCATTGGAAGATTTTATCAGGTAGTCGCAGAACGTTGTTATTATAATCCTAGCGTAGAGTATTAGACCGGGCTAGTCAATCGCTGATCAGGTCATCAGTTCCTTCTAAAATATGCACCAGCCGATTATGGCCGTATTAACCAAATAAGCGTTGAAAGATTTTTGCAGGTAGTCGCATAACGGTGCTATTATAATCCTGGCGTAGAGGATTAGACCTGGCCGGCCAGCGCTGTTCAGTCCATCAGTTCCTTTTAAAATACGCACCAGCTCTTTATGACCTTATAAACCAAATAAGCATTGGAAGATTTAATCAGGTGTCGCGTAACGGTGCTATTATAATCCTTGCGTAGAGTATTAGGCCGGGCCGGTCAGCGCAGATCAATCGCATCTATTCCTTTTAAAATACGCACCAGCCCTTTATGACCGTATAAACCAAATAAGCATTGGAAGATTTTGTCAGGTAGTCGTGTGTCGTCTCCGTGTTAGGCCGGGCCGGTCGGTGCTAATCAGGTCATCAGTTCCTTCTAAAATATGCACCAGCCCTTTATGACCGTATAAACCAGATAAGCATGCGAAGATTTTAGCGGGTAGTCGCATAACGGTGTTATTATAATCCCAGCATAGAGTATTAGACCGGGCTAGTCAATCGCTGATCAGGTCATCAGTTCCTTTTAAAATACGCACCAGCCCTTTATGACCGTATAAACCAAATAAGCATTGGAAGATTTTATCAGGTAGTCGCGTAACGGTGCTATTATAATCCTGGCGTAGAGGATTGCTCCAGGCCGGTCAGCGCTGATCAGGACTTCAGTTCCTTTTAAATAAGCACCAGCCCTTTATGACCGTATAAACCAGATAAGCATTCGAAGATTTTAGCAGGTAGTCGCATAACGGTGCTGTTATAATCCTAGCTTAGAGTATTAGGCCGGGCCGGTCAGCGCAGATCAATCGCATCTATTCCTTTTAAAATACGCACCAGCCCTTTATGACCGTATAAACCAAATAAGCATTGCAAAATTTTAGCAGGTAGTCGCATAACGGTGCTATTATAATCCTAGCGTAGAGTGTTATGCCGGGCAGGTCAGCGCTGATCAGGTCATCAGTTCCTTTTAAAATACGCCTCAGCCCTTTATGACCGTATAACCCTAATAAGCATTGGAAGATTTAATCAGGTAGTCGCGTAACGGTGCTATTATAATCCTAGCGTAGAGTATTAGGCCGGGCCGGTCAGCGCTGTTCAGTTCATCAGTTCCTTTTAAAATACGCATCAGCTCTTTATGACCTTATAAACCAAATAAGCATTGGAAGATTTAATCAGGTGTCGCGTAACAGTGCTATTATAATCCTGGAGTAGAGTATTAGACCGGGCCGGTCAGCGCAGATCAATCGCATCAGTTCCTTTTAAAATACGCACCAGCCCTTTATGACCGTATAAACCAAATAAGCATTGGAAGATTTTGTCAGGTAGTCGTGTGTCGTCTCCGTGTTAGGCCGGGCCGGTCGGTGCTAATCAGGTCATCAGTTCCTTCTAAAATATGCACCAGCCCTTTATGACCGTATAAACCAGATAAGCATGCGAAGATTTTAGCGGGTAGTCGCATAACGGTGTTATTATAATCCCAGCATAGAGTATTAGACCGGGCTAGTCAATCGCTGATCAGGTCATCAGTTCCTTTTAAAATACGCACCAGCCCTTTATGACCGTATAAACCAAATAAGCATTGGAAGATTTTATCAGGTAGTCGCGTAACGGTGCTATTATAATCCTGGCGTAGAGGATTGCTCCAGGCCGGTCAGCGCTGATCAGGACTTCAGTTCCTTTTAAATAAGCACCAGCCCTTTATGACCGTATAAACCAGATAAGCATTCGAAGATTTTAGCAGGTAGTCGCATAACGGTGCTGTTATAATCCTAGCTTAGAGTATTAGGCCGGGCCGGTCAGCGCAGATCAATCGCATCTATTCCTTTTAAAATACGCACCAGCCCTTTATGACCGTATTAACCAAATAAGCATTGAAAGATTTTTGCAGGTAGTCGCATAACGGTGCTATTATAATCCTAGCGTAGAGTATTAGACCAGGCAGGTCAGCGCTGTTCAATTCATCAGTTCCGTTTAAAATACGCACCAGCCTATTATGACCGTATAAACCAAATAAGCATTGGAAGATTTTATCAGGTAGTCGCAGAACGTTGTTATTATAATCCTAGCGTAGAGTATTAGACCGGGCTAGTCAATCGCTGATCAGGTCATCAGTTCCTTCTAAAATATGCACCAGCCGATTATGGCCGTATTAACCAAATAAGCGTTGAAAGATTTTTGCAGGTAGTCGCATAACGGTGCTATTATAATCCTGGCGTAGAGTATTAGACCAGGCAGGTCAGCGCTGTTCAATTCATCAGTTCCTTTTAAAATACGCACCAGGTCTTTATGACCTTATAAACCAAATAAGCATTGGAAGATTTAATCAGGTGTCGCGTAACGGTGCTATTATAATCCTAGCGTAGAGTATTAGGCCGGGCCGGTCAGCGCTGTTCAGTTCATCAGTTCCTTTTAAAATACGCACCAGCCCATTCTGGCAATAATAACCAAATAAGCATTGAAAGATTTTTGCACATAGGCACTTGACGGCTCTGTTATAATCCTTGCGTAGAGTATTAGGCTGGGCCGGTCAGCGCAGACCAGTCGCATCAGTGCCTTCTAAAATATGCACCAGCCATTTATGACCGTATAATCCAAATAAGCATTGAAAGATTTTTGCAGTAGTCGCATAACGATGCTATTATAATCCCAGCATAGAGTATTAGACCGGGCTAGTCAATCGCTGATCAGGTCATCAGTTCCTTTTAAAATACGCACCAGCCCTTTATGACCGTATAAACCAAATAAGCATTGCAAAATTTTAGCAGGTAGTCGCATAACGGTGCTAGTATAATCCTAGCGTAGAGTGTTATGCCGGGCAGGTCAGCGCTGATCAGGTCATCAGTTCCTTTTAAAATACGCCCCAGCCCTTTATGACCGTATAACCCTAATAAGCATTGGAAGATTTAATCAGGTAGTCGCGTAACGGTGCTATTATAATCCTAGCGTAGAGTATTAGGCCGGGCCGGTCAGCGCTGTTCAGTTCATCAGTTCCTTTTAAAATACGCATCAGCTCTTTATGACCTTATAAACCAAATAAGCATTGGAAGATTTAATCAGGTGTCGCGTAACAGTGCTATTATAATCCTGGAGTAGAGTATTAGACCGGGCCGGTCAGCGCAGATCAATCGCATCAGTTCCTTTTAAAATACGCACCAGCCGTTTATGACCGTATAAACCAGATAAGCATTGGAAGATTTAATCAGGTGTCGCGTAACGGTGCTATTATAATCCTGGCGTAGAGGATTAGACCTGGCCGGCCAGCGCTGTTCAGTCCATCAGTTCCTTTTAAAATACGCACCAGCTCTTTATGACCTTATAAACCAAATAAGCATTGGAAGATTTAATCAGGTGTCGCGTAACGGTGCTATTATAATCCTTGCGTAGAGTATTAGGCCGGGCCGGTCAGCGCAGATCAATCGCATCTATTCCTTTTAAAATACGCACCAGCCCTTTATGACCGTATAAACCAAATAAGCATTGGAAGATTTTGTCAGGTAGTCGTGTGTCGTCTCCGTGTTAGGCCGGGCCGGTCGGTGCTAATCAGGTCATCAGTTCCTTCTAAAATATGCACCAGCCCTTTATGACCGTATAAACCAGATAAGCATGCGAAGATTTTAGCGGGTAGTCGCATAACGGTGTTATTATAATCCCAGCATAGAGTATTAGACCGGGCTAGTCAATCGCTGATCAGGTCATCAGTTCCTTTTAAAATACGCACCAGCCGTTTATGACCGTATAAACCAGATAAGCATTGGAAGATTTAATCAGGTGTCGCGTAACGGTGCTATTATAATCCTGGCGTAGAGGATTAGACCTGGCCGGCCAGCGCTGTTCAGTCCATCAGTTCCTTTTAAAATACGCACCAGCTCTTTATGACCTTATAAACCAAATAAGCATTGGAAGATTTAATCAGGTGTCGCGTAACGGTGCTATTATAATCCTTGCGTAGAGTATTAGGCCGGGCCGGTCAGCGCAGATCAATCGCATCTATTCCTTTTAAAATACGCACCAGCCCTTTATGACCGTATAAACCAAATAAGCATTGGAAGATTTTGTCAGGTAGTCGTGTGTCGTCTCCGTGTTAGGCCGGGCCGGTCGGTGCTAATCAGGTCATCAGTTCCTTCTAAAATATGCACCAGCCCTTTATGACCGTATAAACCAGATAAGCATGCGAAGATTTTAGCGGGTAGTCGCATAACGGTGTTATTATAATCCCAGCATAGAGTATTAGACCGGGCTAGTCAATCGCTGATCAGGTCATCAGTTCCTTTTAAAATACGCACCAGCCCTTTATGACCGTATAAACCAAATAAGCATTGGAAGATTTTATCAGGTAGTCGCGTAACGGTGCTATTATAATCCTGGCGTAGAGGATTGCTCCAGGCCGGTCAGCGCTGATCAGGACTTCAGTTCCTTTTAAATAAGCACCAGCCCTTTATGACCGTATAAACCAGATAAGCATTCGAAGATTTTAGCAGGTAGTCGCATAACGGTGCTGTTATAATCCTAGCTTAGAGTATTAGGCCGGGCCGGTCAGCGCAGATCAATCGCATCTATTCCTTTTAAAATACGCACCAGCCCTTTATGACCGTATAAACCAAATAAGCATTGCAAAATTTTAGCAGGTAGTCGCATAACGGTGCTATTATAATCCTAGCGTAGAGTGTTATGCCGGGCAGGTCAGCGCTGATCAGGTCATCAGTTCCTTTTAAAATACGCCTCAGCCCTTTATGACCGTATAACCCTAATAAGCATTGGAAGATTTAATCAGGTAGTCGCGTAACGGTGCTATTATAATCCTAGCGTAGAGTATTAGGCCGGGCCGGTCAGCGCTGTTCAGTTCATCAGTTCCTTTTAAAATACGCATCAGCTCTTTATGACCTTATAAACCAAATAAGCATTGGAAGATTTAATCAGGTGTCGCGTAACAGTGCTATTATAATCCTGGAGTAGAGTATTAGACCGGGCCGGTCAGCGCAGATCAATCGCATCAGTTCCTTTTAAAATACGCACCAGCCGTTTATGACCGTATAAACCAGATAAGCATTGGAAGATTTAATCAGGTGTCGCGTAACGGTGCTATTATAATCCTGGCGTAGAGGATTAGACCTGGCCGGCCAGCGCTGTTCAGTCCATCAGTTCCTTTTAAAATACGCACCAGCTCTTTATGACCTTATAAACCAAATAAGCATTGGAAGATTTAATCAGGTGTCGCGTAACGGTGCTATTATAATCCTTGCGTAGAGTATTAGGCCGGGCCGGTCAGCGCAGATCAATCGCATCTATTCCTTTTAAAATACGCACCAGCCCTTTATGACCGTATAAACCAAATAAGCATTGGAAGATTTTGTCAGGTAGTCGTGTGTCGTCTCCGTGTTAGGCCGGGCCGGTCGGTGCTAATCAGGTCATCAGTTCCTTCTAAAATATGCACCAGCCCTTTATGACCGTATAAACCAGATAAGCATGCGAAGATTTTAGCGGGTAGTCGCATAACGGTGTTATTATAATCCTAGCGTAGAGTATTAGACCGGGCCGGTCAGCGCTGTTCAATTCATCAGTTCCTTTTAAAATACGCACCAGCCCTTTATGACCGTATAAACCAAATAAGCATTGGAAGATTTTGTCAATTAGTCGCGTAACGGTGCTATTATAATCCTTGCGTAGAGTATTGGAACGGGCCGGTCAGCGCTGTTCAGTTCATCAGTTCCTTTTAAAATAGGCACCAGCCCTTTATGACCGTATAAACCAAATAAGCATTGGAAGATTTTGTCAGGTAGTCGTGTGTCGTCTCTTATATAATCCTTGCGTAAGTATTAGGCCGGGCCGGTCGGCGCTAATCATGCCATCAGTTCCTTTAAAAATTCGCCCCAGCCCTTTATGACCGTATAACCCAAATAAGCATTGGAAGATTTAATCAGGTAGTCGCATAACGGTGCTATTATAATCCTAGCGTAGAGTATTAGACCGGGCCAGTCAATCGCTGATCAGGTCATCAGTTCCTTTTAATGTACGCACCAGCCCTTTATGACCGTATAAACCAGATAAGCATTGGAAGATTTTATGAGGTAGTCGCGTAACGGTGCTATTATAATCCTGGCGTAAAGGATTGCTCCAGGCCGGTCAGCGCTGATCAGGACTTCAGTTCCTTTTAAAATACGCACCAGCCCTTTATGACCGTATAAATCAAATATGCATTGGAAGATTTTGTCAGGTGGTTGCGTAACGTCTCTTATATAATCTTTCCATAGAGTATTAGGCCAGGCCGATCAACGCAGATCCATCGCATCATTTCCTTTTAATATACGCACCAGCCCTTTATGACTGTATAAACCAAATAAGCATTGGAAGATTTTTGCAGATAGGCACTTGACGGCTCTTATATTATCCTTGCGTAGAGTATTAGGCTGGGCCGGTCAGGACAGATCAATTGCGTCAGTTCCTTTTAAAATACGCACCAGCCCTTTATGACCTTATAAACCAAATAAGCATTGGAAGATTTGAGCAGGTAATCGCGTAAAGGCTCTGATATAATCCTTGCGTAGAGTATTAGGCCGGGCCGGTCAGCGCAGATCAATCGCATCTATTCCTATTAAAATACGCACCAGCCCTTTATGACCGTATAAACCAAATAAGCATTGGAAGATTTTGTCAGGTAGTCGTGTGTCGTCTCTTATATAATCCTTGCGTAAGTATTAGGCCGGGCCGGTCGGCGCTAATCAGGTCATCAGTTCCTTTTAAAATACGCACCAGCCCTTTATGACCGTATAAACCAAATAAGCATTGCAAAATTTTAGCAGGTAGTCGTATAACGGTGCTATTATAATCCTAGGGTAGAGTGTTATGCCGGGCAGGTCAGCGCTTATCATGCCATCAGTTCCTTTTAAATAAGCACCAGCCCTTTATGACCATATAAACCAAATAAGCATTGGAAGATTTTTGCAGATAGGCACTTGACGGCTCTTATATTATCCTTGCGTAGAGTATTAGGCTGGGACGGTCAGGACAGGTCAGTTGCGTCAGTTCCTTTTAAAATACGCACCAGCCCTTTATGACCTTATAAACCAAATAAGCATTGGAAGATTTGAGCAGGTAATCGCGTAAAGGCTCTGATATAATCCTTGCGTAGAGTATTAGGCCGGGCCGGTCAGCACAGATTAGTCGCATCAGTGCCTTTTAAAATACGCACCAGCCCTTTATGACCGTATAAACCAAATAAGCATTGGAAGATTTGAGCAGGTAGTCGTGTGTCGTCTCTTATATAATCCTTGCGTAAGTATTAGGCCGGGCCGGTCGGCGCTAATCAGGTCATCAGTTCCTTTTAAAATACGCACCAGCCCTTTATGACCGTATAAACCAAATAAGCATTGCAAAATTTTAGCAGGTAGTCGTATAACGGTGCTATTATAATCCTAGGGTAGAGTGCTATGCCGGGCAGGTCAGCGCTTATCATGCCATCAGTTCCTTTTAAATAAGCACCAGCCCTTTATGACCGTATAAACCAAATAAGCATTGGAAGATTTTTGCAGATAGGCACTTGACAGCTCTTATATTATCCTTGCGTAGAGTATTAGGCTGGGACGGTCAGGACAGGTCAGTTGCGTCAGTTCCTTTTAAAATACGCACCAGCCCTTTATGACCTTATAAACCAAATAAGCATTGGAAGATTTGAGCAGGTAATCGCGTAAAGGCTCTGATATAATCCTTGCGTAGAGTATTAGGCCGGGCTGGTCAGCGCAGATCAATCGCATCTATTCCTATTAAAATACGCACCAGCCCTTTATGACCTTATAAACCAAATAAGCATTGGAAGATTTGAGCAGGTAATCGCGTAAAGGCTCTGATATAATCCTTGCGTAGAGTATTAGGCCGGGCTGGTCAGCGCAGATCAATCGCATCTATTCCTATTAAAATACGCACCAGCCATTTATGACCGTATAGACCAAATATGCATTGGAAGATTTGAGCAGGTAATCGCGTAAAGGCTCTGATATAATCCTTGCGTAGAGTATTAGGCCGGGCTGGTCAGCGCAGATCAATCGCATCTATTCCTATTAAAATACGCACCAGCCATTTATGACCGTATAAACCAAATATGCATTGGAAGATTTTGTCAGATGGTCGCGTAACGGTGCTATTATAATCCTAGCGTAGAGTGTTATGCCAGGCAGGTCAGCGCTGATCATGCCATCAGTTCCTTTAAAAATACGCACCAGCCCTTTATGACCGTATAAACCAAATAAGCATTGGAAGATTTGAGCAGGTAGTCGCATAACGGTGCTATTATAATCCTAGCGTATAGTATTAGACCTGGACTGTCGGTGCTAATCAGATCATCAATTCCTTTTAAAATACGCACCAGCCCTTTATGACCGTATAAACCAGATAAGCATTCGAACATTTTAGCAGGTAGTCGCATATCGGTGCTATTATAATCCTAGCGTAGAATATTAGACCGGGCTAGTCAATCGCTGATCGGGTCATCAGTTCCTTTTAAAATACGCACCAGCCCTTTATGACCGTATAAACCAGATAAGCATTGGAAGATTTTATCAGGTAGTCGCGTAACGGTGCTATTATAATCCTGGCGTAGAGGATTGCTCCAGGCCGGTCAGCGCTGATCAGGACTTCAGTTCCTTTTAAATAAGCACCAGCCCTTTATGAACGTATAAACCAAATAAGCATTGGAAGATTTTGTCAGGTAGTCGCGTAACCTCTCTTATATAATCCTTGCGTAGAGTATTAGGCCGGGCCGGTCAGCACAGACTAGTCGCATCAGTGCCTTCTAAAATATGCTCCAGCCCATTCTGGCCGTATTAACCAAAAAAGCATTGAAAGATTTTTGTAGATAGGCACTTGACGGCTCTGATATAATCCTTGCGTAGAGTATTAGGCCTGGACGGTAGGTGCTAATCAGGTCATCAGATCCTTTTAAAATACGCACCAGTCAATTTCGGCCTTATTAACTGAATAAGCATTGGAAGATTTGAGCAGGTAGTCGCATAACGGTGCTATTATAATCCTAGCGTAGAGTATTAGTCGGGCCAGTAAATTGCTGATAAGGTCATCAGTTCCTTTTAAAATACGCACCAGCCCATTCTGGCAGTATTAACCAAATAAGCATTGAAAGATTTTTGCAGTTAGGCACTTGACGGCTCTCATAGAATCCTTGCGTAGAGTATTAGACCGGGCCGGTCAGCGCTGTTCAATTCATCAGTTCCTTTTAAAATACGCACCAGCCCTTTATGACCGTATAAACCAAATAAGCATTGGAATATTTTGTCAATTAGTCGCGTAACGGTGCTATTATAATCCTTGCGTAGAGTATAGGAACGGGCCGGTCAGCGCTGTTCAGTTCATCAGTTCCTTTTAAAATAGGCACCAGCCCTTTATGACCGTATAAACCAAATAAGCATTGGAAGATTTTGTCAGGTAGTCGCGTAACGTCTCTTATATAATCCTTGCGTAGAGTATTAGGCCGGGCCAGTCGGCGCTAATCAGGTCATCAGTTCCTTTCAAAATACGCACCAGCCCTTTATGACCGTATAAACCAAATAAGCATTGAAAGATTGTAGCAGGTAGTCGCATAACGGTTCTATTATAATCCTAGCGTAGCGTATGAGGCCGGGCCGGTCGGCGCTAATCAGGTCATCAGTTCCTATTAAAATACGCACCAGCCCATTCTGGCAGTATTATCCAAATAAGCATTGAAAGATTTTGTCAGGTAGTCGCGTAACGTCTCTTATATAATCCTTGCGTAGAGTATTAGGCCGGGCCAGTCGGCGCTAATCAGGTCATCAGTTCCTTTCAAAATACGCACCAGCCCTTTATGACCGTATAAACCAAATAAGCATTGAAAGATTTTGTCAGGTAGTCGCGTAACGTCTCTTATATAATCCTTGCGTAGAGTATTAGGCCGGGCCAGTCGGCGCTAATCAGGTCATCAGTTCCTTTTAAAATACGCACCAGCCCATTCTGGTCGTGTTAACCAAATAAGCAGTGAAAGATTTTTGCAGATAGGCACTTGACGCAATACGCACCAGCCGTTTATGACCGTATAAACCAGATAAGCATTGGAAGATTTAATCAGGTGTCGCGTAACGGTGTTATTATAATCCTAGCGTAGAGTATGCGGCCGGGCCGGTCAGCGCTGTTCAGTTCATCAGTTCCTTTTAAAATACGCACCAGCCTTTTATGACCGTATAAACAAAATAAGCATTGGAAGATTTTATCAGGTAGTCGCAGAACGTTGTTATTATAATCCTAGCGTAGAGTATTAGACCGGGCTAGTCAATCGCTGATGAGGTCATCAGTTCCTTGTAAAATATGCACCAGCCGATTATGGCCGTATTAACCAAATAAGCATTGAAAGATTTTATCAGGTAGTCGCAGAACGTTGTTATTATAATCCTAGCGTAGAGTATTAGACCGGGCTAGTCAATCGCTGATGAGGTCATCAGTTCCTTCTAAAATATGCACCAGCCGATTATGGCCGTATTAACCAAATAAGCATTGAAAGATTTTTGCAGGTAGTCGCATAACGGTGCTATTATAATCCTAGCGTAGAGTATTAGAGCAGGCAGGTCAACGCTGTTCAATTCATCAGTTCCGTTTAAAATACGCACCAGCCTTTTATGACCGTATAAACCAAGTAAGCATTGGAAGATTTTATCAGGTAGTCGCAGAACGTTGTTATTATAATCCTAGCGTAGAGTATTAGACCGGGCTAGTCAATCCCTGATGAGGTCATCAGTTCCTTCTAAAATATGCACCAGCCGATTATGGCCGTATTAACCAAATAAGCATTGAAAGATTTTTGCAGGTAGTCGCATAACGGTGCTATTATAATCCTAGCGTAGAGTATTAGACCAGGCAGGTCAGCGCTGTTCAGTTCATCAGTTCCTTTTAAAATACGCACTAGCCCATTCTGGCAATAATAACCAAATAAGCATTGAAAGATTTTTGCACATAGGCACTTGACGGCTCTGATATAATCCTTGCGTATAGTATTAGGCTGGGCCGGTCAGCGCAGACCAGTCGCATCAGTGCCTTCTAAAATATGCACCAGCCATTTATGACCGTATAATCCAAATAAGCATTGAAAGATTTTTGCAGTAGACGCATAACGGTGCTATTATAATCCCAGCATAGAGTATTAGACCGGGCTAGTCAATCGCTGATCAGGTCATCAGTTCCTTTTAAAATACGCACCAGCCATTTATGACCGTATAAACCAAATAAGCATTGCAAAATTTTAGCAGGTAGTCGCATAACGGTGCTATTATAATCCTAGCGTAGAGTGTTATGCCGGGCAGGTCAGCGCTGATCAGGTCATCAGTTCCTTTTAAAATACGCCCCAGCTCTTTATGACCTTATAAACCAAATAAGCATTGGAAGATTTAATCAGGTGTCGCGTAACGGTGCTATTATAATCCTGGAGTAGAGTATTAGACCGGGCCGGTCAGCGCAGATCAATCGCATCAGTTCCTTTTAAAATACGCACCAGCCGTTTATGACCGTATAAACCAGATAAGCATTGGAAGATTTTAGCAGGTAGTCGCATAACGGTGTTATTATAATCCTAGCGTAGAGTATGAGGCCGGGCCGGTCAGCGCTGTTCAGTTCATCAGTTCCTTTTAAAATACGCACCAGCCCATTCTGGCAGTATTAACCAAATAAGCATTGAAAGATTTTTGCAGTTAGGCACTTGACGGCTCTGATAGAATCCTTGCGTAGAGTATTAGACCGGGCCGATCAGCGCTGTTCACTTCATCAGTTCCTTTTCAAATACGCACCAGCCCTTTATGACCGTATAAACCAAATAAGCATTGAAAGATTGTAGCAGGTAGTCGCATAACGGTTCTATTATAATCCTAGCGTAGAGTATGAGGCCGGGCCGGTCGGCGCTAATCAGGTCATCAGTTCCTATTAAAATACGCACCAGCCCATTCTAGCAGTATTATCCAAATAAGCATTGAAAGATTTTGTCAGGTAGTCGCGTAACGTCTCTTATATAATCCTTGCGTAGAGTATTAGGCCGGGCCAGTCGGCGCTAATCAGGTCATCAGTTCCTTTTAAAATACGCACCAGCCCTTTATGACCGTATAAACCAAATAAGCATTGAAAGATTGTAGCAGGTAGTCGCATAACGGTTCTATTATAATCCTAGCGTAGAGTATGAGGCCGGGCCGGTCGGCGCTAATCAGGTCATCAGTTCCTATTAAAATACGCACTAGCCCATTCTGGCAGTATTATCCAAATAAGCATTGAAAGATTTTTGCAGATAGGCACTTGACGGCTCTGATATAATCCTTGCGTAGAGTATTAGGCCGGGTCGGCCAACGCTGATCAGGACTTCAGTTCCTTTTAAAATACGCACCAGCCCTTTATGACCGTATAAACCAAATAAGCATTGAAAGATTTTTGCAGATAGGCACTTGACGGCTCTGGTATAATCCTTGCGTAGAGTATTAGGCCTGGCCGGTCGGTGCTAATCAGTTCATCAGTTCCTTTTAAAATACGCACCAGCCCTTTATGACCGTATAAACCAGATAAGCATTCGAAGATTTTAGCAGGTAGTCGCATGACGGTGTTATTATAATCCTAGCGTAGAGTATTAGACCGGGCTAGTCAATCGCTGATCGGGTCATCAGTTCCTTTTAAAATACGCACCAGCCCTTTATGACCGTATAAACCAGATAAGCATTGGAAGATTTTATCAGGTAGTCGCGTAACGGTGCTATTATAATCCTGGCGTAGAGGATTGCTCCAGGCCGGTCAGCGCTGATCAGGACTTCAGTTCCTTTTAAATAAGCACCAGCCCTTTATGACCGTATAAACCAAATAAGCATTGGAAGATTTTGTCAGGTAGTCGCGTAACCTCTCTTATATAATCCTTGCGTAGAGTATTAGGCCGGGCCGGTCAGCACAGATTAGTCGCATCAGTGCCTTCTAAAATATGCACCAGCCCATTCTGGCCGTATTAACCAAAAAAGCATTGAAAGATTTTTGTAGATAGGCACTTGACGGCTCTGATATAATCCTTGCGTAGAGTATTAGGCCTGGCCGGTAGGTGCTAATCAGGTCATCAGATCCTTTTAAAATACGCAACAGTCAATTTCGGCCTTATTAACTGAATAAGCATTGGAAGATTTGAGCAGGTAGTCGCATAACGGTGCTATTATAATCCTAGCGTAGAGTATTAGTCGGGCCAGTAAATTGCTGATAGGGTCATCAGTTCCTTTTAAAATACGCACCAGCCCATTCTGGTCGTGTTAACCAAATAAGCAGTGAAAGATTTTTGCAGATAGGCACTTGACGCAATACGCACCAGCCCTTTATGAGCGTATAAACCATAAGCATTGAAAGATTTTAGCAGGTAGTCGCATAACGGTGTTATTATAATCCTAGCGTAGAGTATGAGGCCGGGCCGGTCAGCGCTGTTCAGTTCATCAGTTCCTTTTAAAATACGCACCAGCCCATTCTGGCAGTATTAACCAAATAAGCATTGAAAGATTTTTGCAGATAGGCACTTGACGGCTCTGGTATAATCCTTGCGTAGAGTATTAGGCCTGGCCGGTCGGTGCTAATCAGTTCATCAGTTCCTTTTAAAATACGCACCAGCCCTTTATGACCGTATAAACCAGATAAGCATTCGAAGATTTTAGCAGGTAGTCGCATGACGGTGTTTTTATAATCCTAGCGTAGAGTATTAGACCGGGCTAGTCAATCGCTGATCGGGTCATCAGTTCCTTTTAAAATACGCACCAGCCCTTTATGACCGTATAAACCAGATAAGCATTGGAAGATTTTATCAGGTAGTCGCGTAACGGTGCTATTATAATCCTGGCGTAGAGGATTGCTCCAGGCCGGTCAGCGCTGATCAGGACTTCAGTTCCTTTTAAATAAGCACCAGCCCTTTATGACCGTATAAACCAAATAAGCATTGAAAGATTTTTGCAGATAGGCACTTGACGGCTCTGGTATAATCCTTGCGTAGAGTATTAGGCCTGGCCGGTCGGTGCTAATCAGTTCATCAGTTCCTTTTAAAATACGCACCAGCCCTTTATGACCGTATAAACCAGATAAGCATTCGAAGATTTTAGCAGGTAGTCGCATGACGGTGTTATTATAATCTTAGCGTAGAGTATTAGACCGGGCTAGTCAATCGCTGATCGGGTCATCAGTTCCTTTTAAAATACGCACCAGCCCTTTATGACCGTATAAACCAGATAAGCATTGGAAGATTTTATCAGGTAGTCGCGTAACGGTGCTATTATAATCCTGGCGTAGAGGATTGCTCCAGGCCGGTCAGCGCTGATCAGGACTTCAGTTCCTTTTAAATAAGCACTAGCCCTTTATGACCGTATAAACCAAATAAGCATTGGAAGATTTTGTCAGGTAGTCGCGTAACCTCTCTTATATAATCCTTGCGTAGAGTATTAGGCCGGGCCGGTCAGCACAGATTAGTCGCATCAGTGCCTTCTAAAATATGCACCAGCCCATTCTGGCCGTATTAACCAAAAAAGCATTGAAAGATTTTTGTAGATAGGCACTTGACGGCTCTGATATAATCCTTTCGTAGAGTATTAGGCCTGGCCGGTAGGTGCTAATCAGGTCATCAGATCCTTTTAAAATACGCACCAGTCAATTTCGGCCTTATTAACTGAATAAGCATTGGAAGATTTGAGCAGGTAGTCGCATAACGGTGCTATTATAATCCTAGCGTAGAGTATTAGTCGGGCCAGTAAATTGCTGATAAGGTCATCAGTTCCTTTTAAAATACGCACCAGCCCATTCTGGCAGTATTAACCAAATAAGCATTGAAAGATTTTTGCAGTTAGGCACTTGACGGCTCTGATAGAATCCTTGCGTAGAGTATTAGACCGGGCCGGTCAGCGCTGTTCAGTTCATCAGTTCCTTTTAAAATAGGCACCAGCCCTTTATGACCGTATAAACCAAATAAGCATTGGAAGATTTTGTCAGGTAGTCGCGTAACGTCTCTTAGATAATCCTTGCGTAGAGTATTAGGCCTGGCCGGTCGGTGCTAATCAGTTCATCAGTTCCTTTTAAAATACGCACCAGCCCTTTATGACCGTATAAACCAGATAAGCATTCGAAGATTTTAGCAGGTAGTCGCATAACGGTGTTATTATAATCCTAGCGTAGAGTATTAGACCGGGCTAGTCAATCGCTGATCAGGTCATCAGTTCCTTTTAAAATACACACCAGCCCTTTATGACCGTATAAACCAGATAAGCATTGGAAGATTTTATCAGGTAGTCGCGTAACGGTGCTATTATAATCCTGGCGTAGAGGATTGCTCCAGGCCGGTCAGCGCTGATCAGGACTTCAGTTCCTTTTAAATAAGCACCAGCCCTTTATGACCGTATAAACCAAATAAGCATTGGAAGATTTTGTCAATTAGTCGCGTAACGGTGCTATTATAATCCTTGCGTAGAGTATTGGAACGGGCCGGTCAGCGCTGTTCAGTTCATCAGTTCCTTTTAAAATAGGCACCAGCCCTTTATGACCGTATAAACCAAATAAGCATTGGAAGATTTTGTCAGGTAGTCGCGTAACGTCTCTTAGATAATCCTTGCGTAGAGTATTAGGCCTGGCCGGTCGGTGCTAATCAGTTCATCAGTTCCTTTTAAAATACGCACCAGCCCTTTATGACCGTATAAACCAGATAAGCATTCGAAGATTTTAGCAGGTAGTCGCATAACGGTGTTATTATAATCCTAGCGTAGAGTATTAGACCGGGCTAGTCAATCGCTGATCAGGTCATCAGTTCCTTTTAAAATACGCACCAGCCCTTTATGACCGTATAAACCAGATAAGCATTGGAAGATTTTATCAGGTAGTCGCGTAACGGTGCTATTATAATCCTGGCGTAGAGGATTGCTCCAGGCCGGTCAGCGCTGATCAGGACTTCAGTTCCTTTTAAATAAGCACCAGCCATTTATGACCGTATAAACCAAATAAGCATTGGAAGATTTTGTCAGGTAGTCGCGTAACCTCTCTTATATAATCCTTGCGTAGAGTATTAGGCCGGGCCGGTCAGCACGGATCAGTCGCATCAGTGCCTTCTAAAATATGCACCAGCCCATTCTGGCCGTATTAACCAAAAAAGCATTGAAAGATTTTTGTAGATAGGCACTTGACGGCTCTGATATAATCCTTGCGTAGTGTATTAGGCCTGGCCGGTAGGTGCTAATCAGATCATCAGATCCTTTTAAAATACGCACCAGTCAATTTCGGCCTTATTAACTGAATAAGCAGTGGAAGATTTGAGCAGGTAGTCGCATAACGGTGCTATTATAATCCTAGCGTAGAGTATTAGTCGGGCCAGTAAATTGCTGATAAGGTCATCAGTTCCTTTTAAAATACGCACCAGCCCATTCTGGTCGTGTTAACCAAATAAGCAGTGAAAGATTTTTGCAGATAGGCACTTGACGCAATACGCACCAGCCCTTTATGAGCGTATAAACCAAATAAGCATTGAAAGATTTTAGCAGGTAGTCGCATAACGGTGTTATTATAATCCTAGCGTAGAGTATGAGGCCGGGCCGGTCAGCGCTGTTCAATTCATCCCTACTGATAAAACTCACTTGAGAATCAAGTGAGATCTCAAGTGATTCTCAAGTGATTCTCAAGTGATTCTCAAGTGACTCTCAAGTGATTCTCAAGTTGAATTGTGCATAAAAATAAATAGAAAAATATATTATATTTTTTTAATTATTATTAATACCGATACTTTGCATAGTATGCATTACAGAGAGGGAATACAGGATATAGGAATACTGCAGAAATAATAAAATTAAACTTAAATGTTTTTAAATTTATTTATTACAAAATATGTATAAAACGGTTTTCTTAATCGACAATAAAAAATTAATTAAAGCTTTCATTAATGTGCTCGTAAAAGCTTGCAATTCTTTAAAATGCTTGTATACTTAATAATGAAGTAGATTAGGTAGAGGGCAAATATACATGATTCCAAGTATTTGCATGAAAATACAAATAGTCTCGATCTCATTGGTTTCAACAATTGTAGATTCTGTGCTGATATGTTCTATTACTCTAAGATTATTGTAATGCTTGCTGAATCGATGTCTTGTTGTAACAACATTGCAGACAGTGAATTCTTGATTTTTTTCGTCATCTGCAATAAAACTATCAATTTGTATAAATCTTTTCTCCTTTAACTGTGCAAATTAATTATTTGATCTTTTTTTCTTTCTAATAGATGATTCGTATAAACATCCATTTTTTACCATTTTCAAAAATGGTTTGCAGAATGTTCAGACAGCTGTAATTTTTCTAATATATCATTTGGTACTCGATTACCCAGACCAAAATATGTGATATCCCTTATTTTACAAGTATTTTGCACTTTTGAACCAAGAAAATCATCACAGTACATTTTTACCAAAACATCCGCATGTGGATATACATATTCTTGTACAACAGAAATAAAATGATTGATATTGATAAATCTTACGATTTGTAGTGTAACTCCTTTTGAACATTGTATTGCCTTAAACAAATTTTGGTTTGCGGATTCAAAAGAGAAGGTTGACTGACACCACAATGGTCCCCAATTCAATACGGTTTTAGATATATGTAGTAACTGGTGGACATTAAACGTCATTGATTTTATTCCAAAATATTCTTGAGACTTAGCTACAAATTCGTGCAACATTTGATCGGCTCGATCCAATTCTCTTATATGAATACTACTTTGTAACAGTATATTCAAGCTTTTAACAAATAGAAGCCAATGAAAAAGATGATTTCTGCTTAGGTGATCTGCTAAAAGCGGTACACTATAAAATAGAACATAATGTTCCCATTCACGTGCTTTCCAATCCTTTCTGATACTTATTGGTCGGCTTAAACGTGAAATTTGATGAGGCGCAGTAATTTTATTAATTTTTTCATCAAGTTCTTCAATGTCATCTTTACTCATTGATTGCAAGTGATATTCTGTAAACTGACTTGCAACACCTTCTAAACAACAATGAAGGTAATCAACAGTAAAACCTAATATAATATTAAATTTTGGAAAATTTATAAGAGGTGATGGGTATTTAATACCATTAATAGGATTATCAGGAGTTGCATGTAACATATCATTAACGGTTTTTTCATGATCTCGATCATTCACATAATATGTTAATAAAGGATACCGCATACTACCTTCAGCCCATTCTCCCGGATGCAGGCACCAACTGCATCCGTATTTACCATTAAACTGTTTAATGCCCTGAACAGGAGCTCTAGCTACAGAATCTACACAGCATGTGAGGACGTGCAGTTTTAAGACCTTGTTTTTATTTTTTACATTACATGAAATTCCTTCACTAGTTAATTTATTAATTACGTCCACAAACGTTGATAAGAACACGCTCATATCAGGTTTTTTCTTATTAAACCATAGTCCACATGTGATTAACTTATTAATTCGGTCTTGTTCAGGTAATTCGTTTAACATAATGTACAATGGCCAAATCGAATATTGCGAACTTTTGAATTTTGGAGCTCCATCCGTATTAAAAACAGCACTTACGTAACTATGCTTATCTTCTGGCAGTAGTGAATTAACGAATGACCGGTACTCCTTACCATCGTATACATCTTCTATATATTCAGGCTTTGAGACTCTTGTGTTGACTACATAATCGTAATGATTTTCATAAAAATGAATCAAATCTCTTATTTGTGTAGATGGATCAATAATAACAAAATAACTTGTGTTACTCGGATTATCTAAATCTAATTCTGCTTGACATATATTACATTGTTTAACGGACGTTATTTCGCCATATTTACCTATATATGCTGAACAATTGTGGCATACGGCATGAAATTCGGCAAATTCTTTTGGGTTTAACAATTTATCTACAGAATATCGCGATTCAGGCATGACTGGCGATTCAAAAATAACATTAAACAACTTGAAAAGATTAGTCATGCCTAAGAATGATAACTTATTCACAACACAAAATTTAAGTATCATTAAAAATAATTCGCCTTTTTTAACCTTAATAGGACTCGTAATATATTGAAAAAAATCTACATTTTGAATCATTTCTTCCAAATTTTTAGGGATATTGCATGATTGTTGAAGACATTCGTTCTCATCTTCTAGTAATAAGCTGCGAAGGTGATTGGTTAAATCTAGTTCATTTGATTCTGTCGAAGTGCGATTCTGAAAAAAATAATTAATTTCTTCATGTTATACAATAATTGATTTTGTATATATATATATATATATATATATGTATATATATATATATATATATATATATATATACATATATATAATTATTAATCATATTTTTAAATTTAATTATTAATCACGCGATGATTACGAGAGAAATCGGTCGAAAATCTCACGTGATTTGAACGTGATAATCACGTAATTTTTCTTAGATAGGGTCTAGTTCGCATTTTGTGACCCATCTGCCTATACTGAAAAAATTACGTAATTAAACACGTGACTAGTTTCGTGATTAACTGCATGATTAATACTATGATTAGTTACGTGATTGGTTGTGTAATTAATCACGTGATTACTCACGTGACTAACAGCGTGATCAATTTTTCAATTATATAATCACACGTAATTAACCACGTGATAATTCACGAAATTTATTGATCGATGATATCACTTAATTTATCGCGTGATTGATCACGTGATAATTCATGTGTATAATTACGTCATTTTTTTCAATAGGGCGCTTGTTTGTGCCGTAATTTTTTTTTTCAGTAAGATATTTCACAATTTGTTTAAACAATATTTAATCAATTGCATCGGATTTAATTTGTTAATATCTGATCAAAATTCCGGATAAAAATCGATCACATGCTGGATTAATTTATTTGTATTGAACGGATGTGCCTGCGTCATTTATTACATAATCAATCACATTTTGAAACAAATATATATATATATATATATACATATATACATACATATACACACACACACACACACACAGTTTTCAAAACATTTTAATGAAATACCAAATGTAATAATTTAAAATTTTTTTTTCAATTAATAAATGAATTTGGGAAATTTTAATATATAAATATATTATTTTCAAATTGAGTAAATGTCTAATAAAATAAGTGTCTCATTGTGCGAAATAAAATTAAAACGAAATAAAATAATAAAGTATTGAATTTTATGAGTAGCCTATTTACTTATTTAGCAACTTTGTGTGTTAAGTGCAAATTCACACATTCAACAAATTCTCAGTCTCAATTAAAAAATCCTTGGCAAAAAAAGAATCTTTAATGCATATGTTCGCACTAGTATTTAAATTTACTCTCATTAAAAAAAAAATTGTTTTATGATTTTAGGAGTTGTATAATTATGGACACCGTACAAACTCTACACAAAAATAACCCTACACACTACACGAAATAACTCTATACACATATTTGCTACACGAAAAACACAGATATTTACTACACCTAAAACTGTACACGCATTTTTGATTATTTGACTACACCGTAAAACTCTACACAATCGTATAACCTATTGTTGCAACAATAGATAACAATAGCTTATACGATTGTGTAGAGTTTTACGGTGTAGTCAAATAATCAAAAATGCGTGTAGAGTTTTACGGTGTGGTAAATATCTGTGTAGAGTTTTATCGTGTAGCAAATATGTGTGTAGAGTTATTTTGTGTAGGGTGTAGGGTTATTTTTGTGTAGAGTTTGTACGGTGTCTAATTATGCTTACTAATTTTTTTTACCTGTGTTCTTCAGACAAAGCAATTTATCGAGACTACTTGACAATAAATTATTAATGAAGGTTTTTGAGCTTAGGGGTTACTGTTTATGCTATTATACATGGTTTTCGTTTAAGAAAAATCTCTCAATTTATAATGTGTTAATAAAATTGAAATAATTGCTACAGTCGTATTAATCCATAATAATAATGTCAAATTTAAGGTGATAGCTGTACTATTTTTTAATCATTTTTAATAGAAAAGAAAGTATATATTAAATGTCTATAAACAATGAGTTAAACATTTCTTTGAGGTTACAAAGCCTAGTCAAAGGTAACACTTGGTCCAAAACTGGGTGATAAAAAATTGTGCAGTAAATATTACATTAACAATTTCTACGGTTTAACAAGAAACAAATTTATCACAATAATTCTGCTTTCCGCTTACATGAATGAAAACTAACTTATACATAAAATAAATATTTTCTTTTTATACTATACTAACCGTAACTTTATTACTGTTTTCTGCACATAAAATATCTTGATTTGTGACAAGATTTTCCAACACATTTCCATCGTCTGAGCTATGATGACTTGATACCTATCAACAAAGCATTCATTGAATAACATAATATAATTATCAATGCATTTGTGCATTTTACCTCCTCAAAATTTAAGTTTTCTTTAATGACAGCTTTGTATCTTTCAGCTGTTCTTTTTGTAATTGCTTCATCTCCGACATCTATATTTTTTTTGTATCTTTTCATTTCACAGATATAAGTAAAAAATCTTTTACAATATGTGTTGTTACAATAACTGCTTTCATTCGAGTAATAATAAACTTGTTTTCACTTATTACAATATTTGATATTATTTAAAAATAATTGTAAATATATTTATGTTAGGTTATTACAACAGCGTTACTTTTGTTGTGTTACTTTTATGCACATACAATCCTGATGTACATACCTATAGAAGCTATATATATTGTTCCTATTCTATTACTATAGGATGGAACAAGGAACAATGGAACAAATCGTTATAATACGGAAAATAGATTACTCATTTCTATGTTATCTGGGTTGAACACTGTGATCTGGATGCTAGCTAATGTTCTATTAAATCGCAATAAGTAAATCTAAGCGATTAATTGTTCCAAAAAAAATAACTTCCAGTGAGTCTAATGAAAGTTTATTTGAAAGTCAAGAATTGAAACCGGTAAGTTTATGTATTTTGTATTGAATAATATAAATAATATAATTTGTGTACTTCTTTCTAACATCTATTATAATATTTAACCTTTCTACTTTCAGAAAACTGGAAAAATTATTAAAAATGTAGTTCAAAACGTAAACAGTCAACGAACAATTGAGAAGTATAAACAAATAACTCTCATGAATAACAGAAAACCATTATTTCTTGGTACTAGTACAAATGAATATCTAACAGAAAATAATGCAAGGAATGTTCAAATTGATTCTACAATACGCATACAAAATTCAAAGGAGACGAAAACAATGAACCTACCTGAAGTTAGAGTAGTTTTACAAGATATTTGTAAAACTAATAGAGGTTAGTAATATTTGTAATTTTTTTTATCTAGGTTATAACATTTTTTTTCGGGCACATTAAAAACGTAGTCTTTTCATAATATTAAGGGGGTTTTACCAGCTATATAATAAATTTCATACATATCAATAAGAAATTGTAATCATTCTCAATTTTAATTTTATTACTGGTAGAACCACCTAAATACATTTTAAACTAGTATACGTGTAAATTGGTGAAATATCAAATTGTTGTAAAAATGCTTGTAATATAATACTTACCCGAGTAAAAAGTCATATGGCTGGACTTACGTCACATTTAGCATTATGATTGTTAGATTACAATTATAATTTGTAGAAACAATTATGCAGCGATTGTGCCTTTTTTTATCTTTTATGATATTGAGATTATTAAAGTTGTTTTTCTTGTACGTATTCGATTTGATTATTGTGTACGCTAATCTTTGTATTCTACTGCACCTAATAAATTATAAGTAGAGCCGCAATAAAAAGTATTTTATAATTGTTTGAGAAAATATTATAGAAATGGATAAATAATCTACAAAACAAATTTTGCGGTGTTATGTAATCCACCTGAATCGTGACAAAATTATACAAATTATTGTAAGCCAGAAGTGCAGCAAGCATATAAAAATGTTTGTCAGTCGGAAGTTCGAAAAACTGGCATCCTGCTCGGACCCTGGTCCAATCGTTAGGATTATTTTTAGTCGAGCACTTGATTTATGTAATCCGTAACAAGCATTAAAAATTTTCTTTTATTTTAGATGAATTGAACCATAAAAAAATGTAACTATACGTAATATGGTTAAGTGCGTGTCATTACCTATTGCTTTTTCAACTCCCAAACGCACAGTTGAGAAATGTTCACTGTCACTGAATTTCCAGTCTCATAAACCATATGAGCGATGGACTCCACAAGCAGGTTACTTAATTAATAAATTAACATGCGTGTACGTACCCTAGTGTAAATGAATATAATGTATATAAATGAACAAAAATAAATAATTTAATACTTCGCATAATTTTTTAGTGTTTTGCATCAAATTTGAGATCAATTGAATTTCTGAATGGCAATTAGAAAAACTTATATTATTACACTCATGTATATTTATATACTTTTTCATTTCCACTAGAGAATGTCTAAAAATCGCTTCGTGCAAGTAATAAAAAAAAATTAAAAATCCATATTATTCTTTAAATTATTACTTTTTGAGGTTAGAAATTTAAACAAGCAGATATCGCACACGAAAACGTTTGAATATGTGTATACGTGCGTGGGTGTGTGTGTGTGTGTATGAGTATGTGCGCGTGAGTGCGTGCATACCCTACTAAAAAAAATCACGTGAAAAACACTTGAAAATAACGTGAAAATCACGTGAGATATTTGACGAATTTCTATCGTAGTTATCACATTAATTAATTTTCTGACCATAGTCATGTTCATTAAATAGTTCAAAAATTCGAAAATTTCGGTCAGACAATTAATTAATGTTACAAATTAACTATTATTTTAATAACAATAACTCAAGAGAATCAATTTTTTCATTTTTAATTAGGTCTTTATTTATTATTAATTATTTATTTTCTTAATTTATAAATATTATTTTAACACTCCCTACTGAAAAAAATCAGATGAAAATCAACTGATAATCAGCTGATAATCACCTGATAATTTACAAATTTTGGATGATTATCAGCTGATTATCATTAACATTTTATCTCTTATAAACGCATATTTATAACTATCAGCTTTAATAAAAATATTAAGCTGAAATCACCTGATAATCAGCTGACGTTTTGGCACGATTATCAGGTGATTATCAGGTGATTATCAGTTGATTTTCATCTGAATTTTTTCAGTAGGGCTTTTAATAATATTTTTAAATTTTTTATTATGAATCACACAATATTCACGCGATTATCACGTGATAATTACGTGAGAAATTTGTAGAAAATCTCACGTGATTTTGACGTGATGTTACGTGATTTTTTTTTATTTTCACGTGGTAAACACGTGATTTTTTTCATTAGGGTATATATATGTGCGTGTGCGCGCGCGCGTATGTGGGTATTCACGTAAATAGTCGCGTAAGTAGTTTCACGATTAGTTGCGTTGCATGAGTAGTCGCCGATTAATCTCGAGATAAATTGCTTTAATAAATAATCACGTGCGTACTAGCCCTTTTTTAAAATATTTTCTGAAGATCTTGCGTAAGTTCTTACTTAAGATTTAATATCACAGCTTGAATATGATTTTGCCTAAGATCATGCACAATATATTGCCATAAAATCTTACGTCAGATATAATATGAGGTATCACGTGATAATAAATTATTAACTTACAACAGGGTACTGAGTTTGCACGGAGCGAATATTGTTTTGATTTATATTGTCTTATACTAATGAAGTACATAAAACTATTTTCAGAGTTTACAAAATCACAAGTAAATATCCATCAGAATTCTCTGTCCTTAGAAAGAGATGATAATGTTTCCGTATCCATACCACAATTTTCACCGATTCTCAATGGTTCGCACTTATCACAATCACAAACACCACGAAGATTAAGAGATAAGTCGCCCTTTCGTTTACAGACTCTGCTAACTTCTACAGTAAATGGTCCAGGAGATCATCATTCGCCAAGTGTTGGTGTTTCAAAGATGCGTTGCAATAGATTATCGACTTTGCAAAAGATTCCGCGTTTAGATTCTCCACTACCTTCAGACAAACGCGCTTCACAATATTCGCTTTCAAATGCTTCTCTAAATTTAGATTATATTGATCAGTCAGATCACTCTGATTTAAGAATGCCTTCACGTTCACGGAGAGGTCGTTTGCCTTCTATAGCTTCAGATTCGTCATCAAGATATAAAGATATTTCAGGACCGAAAAGTCAGTCGTCTACACCATTTGTGCCTTCTAATAGGTTGTATTCGCCAGTTATGTCGTCTCCACAAGAGCCTTCTACTCCTACTAGGTCATGTTCAGAAGCAAGATCTGTAAGACGTTCGCTCTCGAACAGTCTCTCGCGTTCTGTAGCAGAATTTCGAACAGAACAAGAAACACCACCAAGACGGACAGGTCCACGTTCTGGAGCGCAAGAAGTAGTGCCTACTCGCACACCGCCGAGACGACCAGGCCCACGTTCAGTAACCCAAAAAGTAGTGCCTACTCGCACACCGCCGAGACGACCAGGCCCACGTTCACTAACCCAAGTAGTAGTGCCTACTCGCACACCGCCGAGACGACCAGGCCCACGTTCACAAACCCAAGAAGTAGTGCCTACTCGCACACCGCCGAGACGACCAGGTTCTGCTTCACCAGGAAGAGAAGATATTCAAGATAACGAAGACGAAAATGAAAATTTGGAAGTTTCTGCAGGTAATAAGGGTAGAGATTTTTTTAACTAGCTTTAACAAGCTATATTTTCTCAATGTTCACCTTTTGAGGTTAGGATTGAAAAAATACGCAAAGATCGCGTGCGAAAACAGCCAATTAGAGAACGTCTTTTTTAGAGAAGGATTGCTGATTCTACACATCATATTATTTTGTATATAACATTTATTTTCAGGAGGAGAATCTGATTCTGCCGTTCCAATGCTTGAACAGTACAAACCCAAGTTATTCAAAAAATACAATAAAGCAGGGTACGACTTGGACTCTAATATTCCTGAACAACACAAAAGATACGACATTGTTAGGAATAAGGTATGTATGAAAACGCAATACGACGAATTGTCAAGTATTTTATCTTTTCATTAAATCTTTTTTATTTTCAAGATATACCTAGGTGAAGGCAGGACAATTGGACAGAAATCATGGAGGATCATTAAATCCAAACGAAAGAATGCATTTTTAAGAGACTTAGGAACTATTTTATGGACAAAAAAAGTTATAGCTTTAAGAAGTTTAGATTTAAGTAAATTGAAAAAAAAATACCTTTGGAACAAAGCCCATTCAGCTTTATTCACCCAGAAAACTAAATTTATATTTAAGTAAGAGCTATATATAAACATACTACATGTATTACACATTTATCATTTTATACTTACCAAAATAAATATTAATTTTACGTAGGTTTGTACAGCGATTTCCTTGACACTTCTAATAGGTATAAACAATTACCGCAGGAAACCAAAGACATTCTTATAAAGGATGCGACTGAAAGCTTAAGTTTTCACTCAAGAGATGAGAGAAAACACCAAGATGAACCAAATGATTGAACCAAATAATTAAGCTTAAAAACTTGAATGTTTAGATTACATATTTCGTAACATTAAGCTTATAAATTTAGAACTGAATGATAAATTGTTATGTTAGTATTACATTACATATTACTTGTGTAAAAATTAGTTTTGAAAACTAAAAAAAAACAGTTATGTTCAAATTACATTATATGAAAAACCCGCTTTAATGAAAATAAATATTTTTCTACTTACCTTGATTTTTCCTAATGCAGTTCCTTTAATTTTATATTTATATTCCCGTTATTCTACCTAACTACGTGTTACGTCCGAATGAGCGCAACTCACCAATATACTTACGTGTGCCGAGTTCCTATCGTAATATTATTTGATTTGTATTGTAATAAAGGAAATCCCTTTTGGCTACCGCAGACGCGGTCACTGCCTTCCGGGAAAGGGAGCCGGATAACGAAATCACTTAGACGGGGTTAAGTTTTAAAGCAACTACTATAATGTATTTCACTCGTATTAGAAAAGAGAGAAAAGTACCTTTTACAATGTGTGTGTATGTTTGTTTGTGTTTGTCTGAAGATGCACGCCAGCAGGAGGTTGCAGCTGTGGATCCTTGGCGCCTGGTTCCTGCGTCGGTGGTTCAGTACGGTCAGGCTGTTGATGGGCCGTCGGCTCTCAGCTTCTCTCCTTTATGGTAAACAAGTGTAGACAGATGGGCGCCTCGATGCGTCGGCTTCCTTTTGGAGACGAGAGAGTGATGCGCTTTGACGAACGCCAACACGTGTATCTCCGTTCACTATATGGACTGTCGATTTGGGCTAAGTCCCTTTAACTTGCGCACTGTTAACTCGTATTTATAATTGTTGTTGGTCTGGCGACTGGCAGAGTAACGACTTGCTTAGTTACTGTTGGACAACTGACTCTCTACTGACTCTCCCTCTGGTTTTCCGACTGGGCTTGTACCCTTTGCTCCCGGGCTTTATATACTAGATTTTCGTATTTTTCTTCATTCCATTTTTGGAGATGCTAACATAAGATTTTCTTGTGACACTTGCTCTAATGGAAATGTGACAGGTCAATTCATAAAATCTTAGTTTTATTACTTCTAATTTTGGGGAATCGAGCTTGTAACTAGCTCTCCCGCTGCTTTCCGTTGCCTGCGCGCTCTTTGAGAGTGCGCGCGTGAGACTTTCCCGATTGTTTTAAATTAGAAAGGTCGTAACTCGCTGTTTTCTTCTTGCCGCCTGTTCTCGTGAATCTAAAATCGTCTGCCTGGATTTCTTTGTATCGCGATATATTTCATTTTTATGTGTGACATCGTTGCAGAGTGTCGCGATATTTATGAGGTTCCTCTATTAGCTTGTTTGTTTCGTATTCTGGTCTATGTCTAATTTACTCTGCCATTTTTACGGTAGTCGGCTTAGATGCGTATTGGCTGCTGGCTCTTTAGTTTTATTTTGGTAAGGCATGACCTCTTTTCTCAGCGTGTGGTTGCTGCGATGGCGACGCGTCATGAGTGTATGTGTCTGTTTTAGTGTGTACGCGTGCCATTATTTTATTTTTTATTCTGTTTTTGTGCGCGTAGTGGAATTTAGGATTCCCTTACGCCTGTAACTTTTCTATGTTTCATTACATCGCGTTTATGTGCGTAATGGAATTGTGAATTCCATTACATACGGTCTTCAGATGAAGAGTTAACACGCGTTCTTGTATCATTTACTCTTAAATTTTCACTTTTCTAAATTAGAAATTTATTTGTATAAACAACGCATGTGAAATGAGCAACTAATTTGAGAATGTTCTCGAAAAACAGTTAGATATTCTGAAAATCTACTTTGAAGATAAAATTTATTCTTATATTATATACAGATCGCGCACGGAAAGGAACAGCTAATCACGGAATAAAAATTAGGCATCCATTTTTGAAACGCAGAATTCACGATAATGAGGATTCGTAAAATACGTTTATACTCACAATTCAACTTGAGAATCACTTGAGAGTCACTTGAGAATCACTTGAGAATCACTTGAGAATCACTTGAGAATCACTTGAGATTTTGGCATGATTCTCACTTGAGAATCACTTGAGATCTCACTTGATTCTCAAGTGAGTTTTATCAGTAGGGATCAGTTCCTTTTAAAATACGCACCAGCCCTTTATGACCGTATAAACCAAATAAGCGTTGGAAGATTTTGTCAATTAGTCGCGTAACGGTGCTATTATAATCCTTGCGTAGAGTATTGGACCGGGCCGGTCAGCGCTGTTCAGTTCATCAGTTCCTTTTAAAATACGCACCAGCCCATTCTGGCAGTTTTAACCAAATAAGCATTGAAAGATTTTTGCAGATAGGCACTTGACGGCTCTGATATAATCCTTGCGTAGGGTATTAGGCCTGGCCGGTCGGTGCTAATCAGTTCATCAGTTCCTTTTAAAATACGCACCAGCCCTTTATGACCGTATAAACCAGATAAGCATTCGAAGATTTTAGCAGGTAGTCGCATAACGGTGTTATTATAATCCTAGCGTAGAGTATTAGACCGGGCTAGTCAATCGCTGATCAGGTCATCAGTTCCTTTTAAAATACGCACAAGCCCTTTATGACCGTATAAACCAGATAAGCATTGGAAGATTTTATCAGGTAGTCGCGTAACGGTGCTATTATAATCCTGGCGTAGAGGATTGCTCCAGGCCGGTCAGCGCTGATCAGGACTTCAGTTCCTTTTAAATAAGCACCAGCCCTTTATGACCGTATAAACCAAATAAGCATTGGAAGATTTTGTCAGGTAGTCGCGTAACCTCTCTTGTATAATCCTTGCGTAGAGTATTAGGCCGGGCCGGTCAGCACAGATCAGTCTCATCAGTGCCTTCTAAAATATGCACCAGCCCATTCTGGCCGTATTAACCAAAAAAGCATTGAAAGATTTTTGTAGATAGGCACTTGACGGCTCTGATAGAATCCTTGCGTAGAGTATTAGACCGGGCCGGTCAGCGCTGTTCACTTCATCAGTTCCTTTTCAAATACGCACCAGCCCTTTATGACCGTATAAACCAAATAAGCATTGAAAGATTGTAGCAGGTAGTCGCATAACGGTTCTATTATAATCCTAGCGTAGAGTATGAGGCCGGGCCGGTCGGCGCTAATCAGGTCATCAGTTCCTATTAAAATACGCACCAGCCCATTCTGGCAGTATTATCCAAATAAGCATTGAAAGATTTTTGCAGATAGGCACTTGACGCAATACGCACCAGCCCTTTATGAGCGTATAAACCAAATAAGCATTGAAAGATTTTAGCAGGTAGTCGCATAACGGTGTTATTATAATCCTAGCGTAGAGTATGAGGCTGGGCCGGTCAGCGCTGTTCAGTTCATCAGTTCCTTTTAAAATACGCACCAGCCCATTCTGGCAGTTTTAACCAAATAAGCATTGAAAGATTTTTGCAGATAGGCACTTGACGGCTCTGGTATAATCCTTGCGTAGAGTATTAAGCCTGGCCGGTCGGTGCTAATCAGTTCATCAGTTCCTTTTAAAATACGCACCAGCCCTTTATGACCGTATAAACCAGATAAGCATTCGAAGATTTTAGCAGGTAGTCGCATAACGGTGTTATTATAATCCTAGCGTAGAGTATTAGACCGGGCTAGTCAATCGCTGATCAGGTCATCAGTTCCTTTTAAAATACGCACCAGCCCTTTATGACCGTATAAACCAGATAAGCATTGGAAGATTTTATCAGGTAGTCGCGTAACGGTGCTATTATAATCCTGGCGTAGAGGATTGCTCCAGGCCGGTCAGCGCTGATCAGGACTTCAGTTCCTTTTAAATAAGCACCAGCCCTTTATGACCGTATAAACCAAATAAGCATTGGAAGATTTTGTCAGGTAGTCGCGTAACCTCTCTTATATAATCCTTGCGTAGAGTATTAGGCCGGGCCGGTCAGCACAGATCAGTCGCATCAGTGCCTTCTAAAATATGCAGCAGCCCATTCTGGCCGTATTAACCAAAAAAGCATTGAAAGATTTTTGTAGATAGGCACTTGACGGCTCTGATATAATCCTTGCGTAGAGTATTAGGCCTGGCCGGTAGGTGCTAATCAGGTCATCAGATCCTTTTAAAATACGCACCAGCCAATTTCGGCCTTATTAACTGAATAAGCATTGGAAGATTTGAGCAGGTAGTCGCATAACGGTGCTATTATAATCCTAGCGTAGAGTACTAGTCGGGCCAGTAAATTGCTGATAAGGTCATCAGTTCCTTTTAAAATACGCACCAGCCCATTCTGGTCGTGTTAACCAAATAAGCAGTGAAAGATTTTTGCAGATAGGCACTTGACGCAATACGCACCAGCCCTTTATGAGCGTATAAACCAAATAAGCATTGAAAGATTTTAGCAGGTAGTCGCATAACGGTGTTATTATAATCCTAGCGTAGAGTATGAGGCCGGGCCGGTCAGCGCTGTTCAGTTCATCAGTTCCTTTTAAAATACGCACCAGCCCATTCTGGCAGTTTTAACCAAATAAGCATTGAAAGATTTTTGCAGATAGGCACTTGACGGCTCTGGTATAATCCTTGCGTAGAGTATTAAGCCTGGCCGGTCGGTGCTAATCAGTTCATCAGTTCCTTTTAAAATAGGCACCAGCCCAATTCGGCCTTATTAACTGAATAAGCATTGGAAGATTTTAGCAGGTAGTCGCATAATGGTGCTATTATAATCTTAGCGTGGAGTATTAGGCCAGGCTGATCAACGCAGATCAATCGCATCATTTCCTTTTAAATTACGCACCAGTCCTTTATGACAGTATAAACCAAATAAGCATTGGAAGATTTTTGCAGATAGGCACTTGACGGCTCTTATATTATCCTTGCGTAGAGTATTAGGCCGGGCCGGTCAGCGCAGATCAATCGCATATAAGCTTCTCGAATACGCGGTTTGTTTGTTGCCTACAAAAAATACGTGCGACAAACACGGCAATTAGGGATTAAGAAGGAGCGCGCACTTCGCTGAGTGCGCCCTTTTTATGATACCCAGGTTGGTGGCGGGGGCTATTACTTTTCGATTCTTATTACTATTCGACCGCGTCGTCGCGTACCTGGATATCGGTAGCGTCCCTCTTGCGATCGGCCGTAGGACCTCGTCACCGAGGTATTGTAATACCCTTAGCGGAGGATAGCAGTTAGTTCTAACCGAAGCTAGCAAGCGAGCAGTTGTCCAGTCGAACGCTTCACTGACCTCTGACTACGCTGTCATACTTGTATTAATCTCTTGTTCTTTTTTGTATTAATAAATATATTCTCCGTGAGAAGCTATACCCTGCTTGATTTCTATTTTTCAACATGCATAATGCTGGATTTCGGAGCAAAAGCATTTTATGACAAATACAAAAATTCGTATGGGTCTCCTGTGTTTCAAGTTACGGATTCGCTAAGATCTCAACCATGTATGTTCACATAATATGCATTTAGAAGAGCTAGCCCATATGCTTATAAAATGCAGCGCATTTTCAAGATGATTTTTGAATCTGGCATTCTGTTTTCGCATATGAATGACGAATCAAGGCTTACGAGTCATGTTTTTATCGACAATGTCCAAAATACACTAAGGGGTATCACACGTAAAAAGGAATAGCGCGGAATAGCAGCTGACAGCAAATCAGAAGTAAGCGTTAAACGGACTTGTTCCTTATTGAGGTGGTGGGGAGAGAACATGAAGGAATGAGTCCGTTTAAAGATTGCTTCTGATTGGCTGTCAGCTGCTGTTCCTCGGTGTACCTTTTTACGTGTGATAGCCCTAAATAATCCTGATTTCTTGACTGTTGGTATGGTATTGTTAATCGGACATATTATGGCTTGCAGCGTTTTTTTAATAGAATGTGTTTTGAAGAAATTATCATTATAAATACCATTTTTAGCATAAAATAGCTGCATTGCGTAATTTATTTCAGTTTAACCACTTCTTTGCAGCCATATAAACAAATACATTCCTTATTATGCATGATTCAAGATTCTTCTGAATAAATTACAAATTGATTCTTGCACTGACCACATAGCAAAAACCACATGCTGAATCGTATGGCATTAAAAAAATCGATGAATGAGCAGATTTTTTTCAAATAAATTAATCATATCGTTCACTGGGCGTGTACCTACCGCAGTAGAAAGTGAAGGAATCAGTCTGCCGTTCTGTTTCAGTGTCATGATAACAAGTAAAAAACTTACCTGCACTTTTAAAATGCATCCAATATTTCTCACGTCTTTGTTTGTGATTTTGTGCAACCTTGTAACATCAACGTCAACCGATGTCTGGTTGGACATCTTAGCTAACAAGATTGTGCACGGCATCCAGCGAAAACAAGTATTCATATTTATTCATAAAAGTAGTAAGATATACTGACTATTCAAAAAGTGACTCGCTCTTTAGGAAAATTTCAGATCGAATTCCTGTATTAAATGTTGATTTTGAAGATTTGATTGTAATATTTAAATTCTCTCACTATATGTATGTATGATCGAGTAATAAAAATAAAGCTGATTCTAAATTATTACTGCTACGATTGAACGTTCTATAATTAGTTTTTTTATACAATATTGATAGATTACTAAATTGTCATAATGTAATGTAAGGTAAACTAATAAATTTAGCTAGATACTTTATATGAATTAGTAATTAGGTGCACAGCACCCTGGTAGAAACACTCAGCATCAGTTGGCGAAACGTTGGCTAAATTTGTAATTACAAACGACAACCATGGTTATTTTTTAACTATCGGGTATAAATACAAAATTTTCCCCGTAAAAATGTTATAATGTAGATGCTTTAACTAATTACCATAGAGTTAGACCATTTATAAGAAATTCAGATATTCATTGTGCAAAAAATGCCTCTATATTTGATTAACACGTTAAGGTTAATTTTGGTACCACTGGAACTTTCTCACTTACTAAAAAATTAAACAAGGATTTTTTATTCAATTTATTTTACAAAATAATTAAATTACAAAGTACTCTCTAAATTTTCAATATAGTACGATAACATAACAGAAGATTAATGACTAAATTTGTATAGCGTTTTTAACAGAAATAAATAATCAGATGTCGGATTTATATCTTGATTTTGATTATACTGTAACTTTTTTAGTTTTTTTTGCTTTTTTACAGCTTAATAGTCGTGACAATTTCATAAAACTTTTAGTTTCGTACACGCGGTACTGGTAAATAATAATATGCTAAAAAAATATAGTTTGCAAACTAATAGTTCAAAAATGTACATTATTTATTCACTTAATCCACGTATTCAAATAGTAATATAATCAATATCAGATCAATAAGTACTTAGAGTAGTAAAATATGAGTACGAGTTCAATACTTGAAATTTTGGAGTAAAGTATTATTATTTAAAGACCTGTCCAATACCAAAGATAACGGTCTGTTCGTTCAAATATATTTTATTTTAATGAATGAAACTATAGTATAAAAAGACAAGATAGTTCGCACAACCTCATTCGGATATTTTAAATTATTAATTCTTATTCATTCACTTAAGTCGCAACGAAGTCAATAGCGATTGAGATTTAGCAACACTTGTGCTGAAAAAAAAATTATCAAAGATAAGATAATATAACTTGAACTTTAGCAAATGCTACAACACTACGAGAGAATACATTCATATAGGTATCCATCTAAAACACTTGCATCGTCGGTATCTGGACTCGCAGCGCCTGTATAAGAAACCTCAGCGCATGGAAATGGCACAGCTCCTTTTAAATCACGCACGAAGACGACGACGACGACGACGACAAAACAGCGCAGATTCCGCGACAAATCTCCGATCTCGTAAATTAGCCGCATATACACGCAGCTGATCCCGTCACATCGGCGCGACCCATTAAGATCGCCGCGGCTCGATTTCTTCTCTCACCCCGAGCGGTCTTTTCTCTTATTATCATACAAGCCTCTTTCTCTCTCCCTATACATATGAACCCGAGTCTATCGATCGCCTTTTCTTGTACATAGCGCCAAGGAAAAAGCCGCTGTGCGCGGAAACCGCAAAGAGGTATGCGCAGCGATCGGCTGATCGATCGGTCAATCGCTAATCGATCGGCTTTCCGTTCGCTCGTGCAGCCGTAGATGGGCTTTGTGGGAGGTTCGTTTTTGTGCTGATTTAAACTCTCGGTCTATTATCTGGAATTGATATGTGCAAATAAAAATGAAATTAAAATTTGAGGGCACACCTACCAGATCAACTTTTTTGGGTTCCTTAGGCGCCCCAGAACCCGAAAAACCTTGGATTCCCGCGTTTTCGAAATATTTTTTTGCCGGGCACTTATTATTAGGATGAAAGTATTAGAATAGAGCTTAAATTTGAGGGCTGGTGAGTTAAAAATGGTTGCCTGAGTAAAAAGTTGTCTAGGCTTGAAAATAGCAAAAAATCGTGAAAATTTCGATTTTTTACGAAAATTAGCGATTTTTCCCATTTTTAAAATTCTTACAACTTTTGGTCCGAGCAGTTAATTTAAACCATCCGGCCCTCAAATGAAAGCTCTCTTCTTCTACTTTCGCTTTTAAAATTTGGATTAATATTTTACTGGTATTAATAGCTATATATGCGGCAATGAAAAAGATCAAGAAACAGCCATAATTGATGGGCATACATATAGCTGATCGAACAATTAAAACGTTTATCTAACTTTTAAAAGTAAAAGTAGAAAAAAAGAGCTTTAATTTGAGGGCCGGATGGTTAAAATTGATTGTTCGGATCAAAAGTTGTATTAATATTTTTAACTTACCAGCTCTTAAATTAAAGCTCTTTTCTAATACTTCGATCCTAGTAATGCACATTTTTGGATTGCGCTTTCAGATACTGAGTGGGTAAAGTTGAACCGAGGCTAATTTTTGTTTATTTTCCCCATGTTACATTCCCATAAGAGAATTTAAAGTGCCCGGCAGAAAAATAAATATTTCGAAAATGCGGGCGCCCAAAGTTTTTCGGGTTCTGGGTGGCCTAAGGAATCCAAAAAAGTTGGTCTGGTAGGTGTGCCATCAAATTTCAATTTCGTTCACTCTGACCCCCAAGTGTCCGTTTTTTCTGGATTTGCACACATATGACATTTTGAATCATTATTTTATTGCAGTCTTTTTTTATTGCACGAAAAATCATTTCCACCGAACAAGAAACACTCGAAATCTACCTCCAACATAATATCGGCCCAGTTTCGCGAGTCTGATATAATTATTCACTTCTGCTTGTTATCTCACCTCTACCCCCGACACATCAGCATTAATCCCACTTCTGCGTATACCGCGCGATTTTCTAACATTCTCATACACCTTCTTTCTCTCTCTCTCTCTCTCTCTCTCTCTCTCTCTCTCTCTCTCTCTCTCTGCTGCGCAGCGCTCCAGCTGGCCAGCAGGAAATCTTCATTGGCCGGGGATGCAGCACCGCGACACGTCCTGCCGTGAGAGAGAGAGAGAGAGAGAGAGAGAAAAGGGCCAGTATACCACCGCGCACACATACCGTTGCGGTCCGATTGGCATCGCGGCGCACAGTCGGCTCCCTGCAGCCACTGTATACTTTGTATCGTATTATAAACACACACGCGCACGCTCTTCTTTGCTTTTGGATTTTATTGATTTTTGATTCGCCGCGGAGGGTATAATTTTCAGTTTTACGAAATTACACTCTGTGTGTGTGTATAGGAAAACACTTACCGAACTCCACGCGCGCGGCTCGGCTGCACACGATAAAAGTTTGGGTTTTTACGCGCCGAGCGTAATTATAAGCCTGATATCGCTCTGCCTCTCGCATATACGTGAACAAACACGGCCTGCGCATACGTGCGCGAATTAAATCGCGTGTACAAGTTTCGCCGCGCGTGGAGCTGCTGTAAACGTCATTGTAATAATATTATTACCGGCCGAGCCGGCCGATCGTTACTCTCGATCTCTCGGCTCGTTAGCGGAACGAGTTTTGAAAATTTTACGCGCGAGGTAGCGCGATAAAATTAGTATTTACGAAAAGCAATCGCGCGAGCGCATCACGGGAGCTGCTCTCTCTCTCTCTCTCTCTCTGCGGTACATGTCTGATTCGCTCGTCTCTCGTGAGTCGAGGCGGAATACGGGATGTTATATAGGGAGTAGCGACGTTATTGCACTGGCCAATTAGGTGTAGCGGACTCGCGAGGCAGTAGCCTCGCATAACGAATGCAAATCAGCTGTGCGGCTAAACTATATGTGCGAGAGAAGCTTCAAGCGTACGAAATACCGAGCCGCGCTGCATTAAATCGAAGCTTTTGGCGGGACTTGTTGTAGCTGTGACGACTTGTGTAGGTGTGAATCGGTCGTGAGATTTCTCAAACTTGTGAGAATTCGAAACTTTCTTGACGTCTTGGGCTTTGAATGGTGTGATAGATAAGATCACGTGACGGTGAACAAGCCAAACACGTGCTAGCCGTGGAAAAAACTATTGTTGTATCAATAGTTGAAGGTTGAGAATTATCTACTTTACTATATTCGAATATAGAAGAGATTAGCCATCTTATCGTCGCAGTGATGGTCAAAGGTTTTATCGACAAGAGCAAATTTGAATTTCCGCTTTCAATGCTCATCATTATACAAGCGTGAGATAAGCTTTAAAATTATCTTTATAATTATATAAAATTATATTCTATGCAAAAATGTTTAATTTTGATCAAAAGATTCGCAAAAATTCACAACGCCGCAGGTTTCATTACTTTTCCAGACAAAAGCCCACGACGATAAAGCTCGCATACCCAGGCGAAGTTGTCACAAGCAGCAGTATAACTTGTCTCCGGAGCTTCCTTAACTTTATGATGCGTTTCCATTTTTTTCCCTTCCTTATTTCACGCCCGGTGCATACGCGTATACGTGCACCTGTCTCTCGCGGCGAGATCCGATTAATTGTACGTGCGTATCGCATACAAGGCATGCCGTTGATTTTATGCGTAAGTCCAGCGGATTTATTGGAGGTGATATGCGCAGGGGATAAACTGCTCGACGCCGCTCGGGATTTGTAATTCACGCATGTAAGGCGTTTTATACGACTGCTTGGAGTTGCTGAGATATGCATGTATTTGCGGGGGAAAAGTTGAATAAATTGATTAATTAATTGCTGTTATGGGTGGTTTGGTAGGCGACTGTGGAGGGGAGTAAAAATGATTTTGTTGATAGTTTTAGTTGTGTATAATAAAAGTAGTAATCCCCGAAAACTATCAAGCCCTTGTTGCACTAGTTCATCTTTTCTGAAAACAATTTATAACTGATTAAATTAATTAAAAGCATTTGCGCATGAATCAATTTATTTAAAAAATTGATTTAAAAGCATCACACATTTTTAGATATGTAAAATGCTAGAAATATATTAGCGGATTTTTTAGTGTCACGTTATTCACCCTTGAACACGTTGACAAAATATTTATACACATGTTTTTGACTTTACTGACAATAGAAATTATTGAATGGTAAACTTTAACTCCTGATAAGAATTTAGTTTAAAAAGTGGTTCGACGAGAATTTTTTCACTTCTAAAGTTTTTTGTTGGCTGTCTTGGTGCTTGCCATTGTTGAATAATTTTCATCATGTTCACGAAACTTTCATACTCACTGCTACTCTTCGTGGCAATCGCCTACGTTTGTTACGTTAATGATGAAGAAGGTACGTCTTATCATTATTTTTAATTTCTAACTTTTGTGCATTAGTATCAAACAACCAGTGCCCCTTTCTACTAAAATCTAATTTTGTTTTTGTGGATAAACAATTTTTTTTATACTTCATAGAGAAAAAAGTTTGCACTCCTGGTAACTCCTATTTCGATGGATGCAACACTTGCTACTGTCTTCTTTTCTAGTCGAACTTGAGCAATTCCATCATCTGCACCAACAACATTTGCCCTTACGGATACGAGAAGGTCCCACCGCCTGAAGATTTCTGGAAGGGCTCTCTCCGAAGCGCGCGGGTTTAACATACTATCATGGCTCCAAAAAATCAAATCCGAACCAAAAGGGAATTAAGGGTCGGAACTTGGAATGTTCGCAGTCTATACAGAGCAGGCGCGTTTAAAGAACTCGTAAAGGAAGCTGATAGGTACAATCTAGATTTGGTAGCAATACAGGAATCGCGGTGGCCAGATGGCGGAGTACTAGCATCGGGTAACTTCACGTACCTGTATGGGACCGGGAGTGGGGGATCTCTAGGCACCGGATTTCTCGTAAGCAAAAGCATCATACATTCGGTTAAAAGTTTCAAATCCGTCAATGATAGGCTTTCGTACATCATTATCAAAGGTGAATGGTATAGATATGTATTTATTAATGTACACTGTCCTACGGAGGACAAAGAAGAAGCTAAGGATCTCTATTACGAAACTTTAGAGCAGGTAATCGACCAGTTCGCGTCTTACGACACAAGAATAGTATTAGGCGATTTCAATGCTAAAATAGGTAGGGAGGAAATGTTTAGGCCTACTATAGGGAAGGAAAGCCTGCACGAAGCCAAAAGATCTGATAATCAAAACTACGTGTTTTAAGCACAAGGACATACACAAGGCAACGTGGACATCGCCGGACAGGGCCACACAGAACCAAATTGATCATTTTCTCATTGAAAAAAGACGTCAAATTAACGTTCTCGACGTAAGGGCATACAGAGGGGCAGATAGCGACTCGGACCACTTTCTTGTAGTAGCCAAATTAAGAGCTAGACTAGTAGCGAATCAAAATAGTAAGCGAGCAAACAAGGTAGAAAGCTTCGATATTGAGAAGCTACGAGATAGAACAGAGCGAATTAGGTACCAGATAGAAATTAATAACAGGTTTCAGGCACTTGAAGAAGCAAACACATCGCCGGAGGGGAATGACGAACCGAATAGCTTATGGGAGGACATCGAAAAAACGGTAAAAGAGGCCGCAAACAAAGTACTGGGTAAAAAGAAAAAGCCAAAGAGCAAACCATGGTTTGACGAAGAGTGCGAACTCTGGTTTAAAAGGCGAAAGAAGGCTAAATTAGATAGCTTACAAAATAGAAGCGATAGGACCGTAGAAGAGTATTCTATTGACGAAGGACGAAAACGGGGACCTCGTAACAAATGACAACGAATTACTGTCGCTGTGGAAAAATTATTTCGATAAATTATTAAAAGTGCACGAAAATAGCGAAGAATTAGGGGACGAAATTCACACTGCTGAACTCCACGTGGAGGAACCGAGCTACCAAGAAGTAGAGGCCGCGATTAAAAAACTAAAAAACAACAAAGCCGCGGGAAATGACTCTATACCAGCTGAGTTACTCAAATATCAAAATATTCAAAATCTATAAACTAGTATGTGCGATCTGGAAAAATGAAACAATACCCGAAAATTGGAAGGAATCTATCATTATACTGATTTTTAAAAAGGGGGATAAGACAGACTGCAATAACTATAGGGGTATCTTACTTTTAGCAACGTGCTACAAAGTTCTGTCAAACGTAATACAAGCTAGACTCACTCCATTCGCGGAAGATATAGTAGGAGATTATCAGTGCGGATTTCGGCGCAACTGATCGACGAGCGATCAAATGTTTACCATAAGACAGTTGTTAGAGAAAAAGTGGGAATTTTGCGAAATCATACACCAACTATTTATAGATTTTAAAAAAGCTTACGACTCTATTAAGCGAAGCAAAATGTATCAAATTCTAGTACTTCTCGGTGTACCGAAAAAACTCATGAGATTAATTCAAATATGTTTGAACGGAAGCACGGGAAAGGTCCGAGTAGGCGGTAATGTATCAGAACCCTTCATGATACGCGATGGTTTAAAACAAGGGGATGGGCTCTCTACGGTGCTGTTCAACTTAACGTTAGAGTATGCCGTTAGAAAAATGCAGGTTAGCCAGCTGGGCGCAACGCTTAATGGAACAACGCAGATACTAGGCTACGCAGATGATTTGGATATACTGGGGGATTGTAGGGAAACGGTAGCAAGAAACGCGGAAATCCTCATAAAAGCGGTGGAGTATACAGGGTTAGAAGTGAGTGAATCAAAAACAAAGTACATTATTGTGGATAAGCTAGGCATCTGCAGAGGGGAGGAAGATCTCAGAGTTGGGAATTTTACTTTTGAAAAGGTTAGCGAATTCAGGTATCTGGGTACGACCATAAATGATAGAAACGAGATTAATGTCGAAATAAATAAGAGACTCCATTCGGGTAATGCTTGCTTCTACGCCGTGAGTAATTTACTTAAGTCGAGGCTGTTGTCTAAAAACGTTAAAATAAGAATATACAGGACAATAATACTGCCGATGGTTCTGTACGGGTACGAAACGTGGGCTGTCACTAAGCAGGCGGACAACCGTTTTAGGGTATTTGAAAATAAAGTCTTGCGAAAAATATACGGGCCGAAGAAAGATGAGGAAACCGGGAAATGGAGGAGACTACACAATGATGAGTTACACAATCTGTACGCGTCGCCAAATATTAACAGAATAATAAAATCGCGCAGATTGGGATAGGCAGGGCACGTAGCGAGAATGCGAGACGACCGTACGGCAGCGCGTGTCATGAAGAGCAGGCCGATGGTAGCGCGACCTCTAGGTAGACCTAGACGTAGATTGGAGGACAACGTAAAAGCGGATCTAGTAGAAATAGGACGGGTGGGTGTCGATCGGAGAGGTGCATCTTGGGTGGGATTGACATAATATAGGGCAGCGTGGAAGGCTTGCGTAGATGAGGCGATGAACTTTCAAGTTCCAAATGCCACTTAAAAAAAAAAAATTATGCGGTGAGTCATGTTTATATAATAGCGTATCACACAAAGGAAATTCATCTCATATTATAATATTTCACAAAAAACATCATTTAATTGAAGATTATTTATTACAAAGAACATTACGTATAGGTTTAAGCATTATTTACGACATTATCTTGCCAAAAATCTTCAGGTGGTGGAGTAGGCTTGTATTCCGTCCCATCCGGCTCGAAGCACATCATCTCGGTGCAAAACATTATTGGCTCCCAGGCTCCTCTTTCATCTTGTTTGTTCTCCGCACAGACGCATGTATTGCAGCTGTCGTTGTACGATTTTCCTGGCACGCATTTTTTATTTTCTAAACGAAAAATTAGAAAATATCCGTTATACGTCATTTGCATATTTCAAAGTGCGATCGATAATTTATAGTTGTAGCGTTTGAATGATATAACGTAATATTTTAAAATTTAGTACATTCATCATCCCAATACTCTATCTAAGTAACTGTCACCATGTGATTATTATATTATCAATTCTATAATTTATTAAAATATCAACTAAGACAAATTATTAGGTTTACCTTCAGTGCTCACGTAAATTGTGTACACCACTAAATACAATAAACAAATTCCAAACAGTTTATAATTCATGATGAGAAAATAAAACGTTGCACATAAAGAAAGGCTTGGTTTCAGTAGCTACTCTCGTGGCAAATAACAATTTATCGGACTCTGCAGTGCACTTCTATTTCTAGCCTATATTTAAGGGATCGACCGATAAAAATGTATCGATAATAATAGCAGTCGTAAGTACTACCGGTACAAGGATTAATTATTTCAAGCGAATTTCCATTAGATAACATTGTGAATATGATAAATAATAAGGAAAATTAAATGTCGAAATGACTGTGCTATTATCATAGTGAGAGTTAATTACTGTATTGTTGTACACATGGACGTAGCAGTTTATTAATGAAGCGTTGATATTTAAACATCGTTTGTGCCTGCGCTTTTTTTATAATTAGATGCCACTTTGAAATCAATATCGTTCTTTTGTTCGCATACGTGCGATTGACTGCGTAAAGTATTTATAATGCAATTCTTGGTAAGCCAATTGTGGGATGGATTTATCTTTCGGATGTTTTAGTGTGTCGAAGTAGCCAGTAAACCATAATTTATACCACGTATACATGCAATTAGCATTTGAGCATTAAAAAAAGCTTAAATAAACGATTTAATTTTATAACACATATAAAAATTTCGATTTTGTCTGAGAATTTGAATATTTGATAACAAAAAACTCGTACTTTGAAAAATAAATAGATAGTCAATAAATTGACGATGTTTCAACGCTAAATTCAGAGATTATCAATACCAAGCAAAAAATTATAATGATATTATGAAGATATTCACCAATATGCCTGCGCACGAAGAAAATATTGCTCGCTGAATTGTTTTATTAGGCTGACAAATAAAGGATTGTAATAAAGGGAAAATTATAATCACAAAGATAAAAACCATTATGCAGTTAAATTTGATTATTAATGAATCTTATAAAATATTGTAAAAATAAATAAAATGCTTCGTATCCAAAGCGGATTATGATTGCCAGAAATCTTCAGGTGGACCGACTGGAGTGTATGCCTTTTCATCTGTGTGACACATTTTTAGAGTGCAGTAAATTATTGGCTTCCACACACCACTGTCATCTTGTATATTATTGGCACATACGCATTGGTTGCAACCATCAGAGTATGATTTTTTCAAAACACACTGTTTGCCGTCTATGAAGGAAACACATGTATTATGCGATTTTAATCAATGTGAATTAATTTTTTTCCCCATAAATAAAATAATTCAACGACAGATTCGTACTATTGAAAGATAATACATAATAATCAATTGTTAATTTAGCTTTACACGGATTCGTCTAAAAGTTTAAAAAATGTATGAAAATATTCAGTACTTACCGAAATCTGACCATCCGAAGGCTGTCACTTGATAGATACAAGCTATTAATACCACAAAGAGCAACGAGAATGATAACTTCGACATTTTAAAGAAAATGTATTATCGGAATCTTATAAGCAGGTTTCACTTTTGACAAATAACTAAGCTCTGAGAGATACTAAGACGAGTATTTATACGCGATTCTTATCTTGCATAAATTTATCTCGGAGAATGCTCAAATGTTCTTTTACGTAATTACCCAATAATAAGACAATTCACCGTCATTGACTTGGAAATACCCGCAAGAAGAGTATCAAGGATGCGGGCGCTGTATTTTCGTTAAATTGTATAATAATTATACTTATTTCAATCTCTGTAACAGACCTTTTGACCTTTCTTATTGATGCAAACTGTACATTTCTAAATTATAATGATTTGAATTTTATAAAAATCATATAATCACAAATAAAAAATACGTTATATATTATAAGCACAAAAATCAGTTATTAGTATACATATTACTTTCAATAGCTTAGTATTATATGTATAACAGAAATTAATTCCATTATAGTTAGTGCTTCGTCAAGGACGACGTTGTAAACAGTATGAAAAGGACCTTACAAAAAATAATTTTCTCGTGCATAATTAATTTTCAGCAATTTTTTTACAAAATTTCATTTTATTAAATTATTATCATTTGACATTACATTAACTAAACATAAATGTATGAACTAGTAAACATTATTTTTACTACATTCATTTTTGCCAAAAATCTTCAGGTGGATCAACAGAAACGTATACTTTTCCTTCCTCGTCATAACACTCCATTTGATTACAGGCAATAGCTGGAATCCATGTGCCATTGTCATCTTTCTCATTATGAGCACAAAAACATTCATTACAACCGTCGTTGTAAGTTCGTCCCACAATACATTGTTTACCCACTATAAATAATATCATTGAATACTAATTTGTTTCTTATGCGCTTTTAAATAAAATGCAGAGTATGATAACGACTTTCCAGTCTTTCCTTTATTTGAAATAAGAAAGATAAGAAAAAAGAAACGAACAAAATTTAAATATTTTAGTACAAACCAAATTCTGAGTATTCGTAAGCAGTTACGATATAAATACAGAAAATGTGCATTACGCAAAGAAACGAGTATGATAGTTTCAGCGACATTTTGTAAAAATTATAGAACTCGTAAAAGATCTGCTGTGTATTGCTTTCAACGAGTAACTAACTTGTAGTGGATTCCTCGAGAATACTTCTGCGCGATGTTAGTTGCGTGTTATCTACAGAATATAAATATATTCTAAGAGATATTCTACGTATTTACATCTGCTTGTATACTTACGAGTAGATAATTTTTTTCTTACATTTGGAGGGAAAACCAGTATAGCTTTATTGCTTACTAGAGGAAAATGTTGCATAATAATCACGTCATTGGCATGTTTCGATAACGAATTAAATTAAATTATGGTTGCTGCTCTATTACTTGGGATGATGACGAGGACATGTAAATGTACATTAGGCAGATGCGTCATCAACAAAAGCAGTTCATATGAAATACATGTGATCCATTTACAATGGCAGATGATGTTTTTAGAAAGCACAACAGAATGCCTCCTGCAATTGCTTTTCAGCTCTGGAACAGAGCTGACAAAAGGTCGAAGGGTGATACGGATATGCTTTTCAGGAGCCCTAGCCCAACCAAGAAACCAACTACCAAATGCTCGGAGCAGCATCGTTCCTGATCATCTTCCTCAGGCGACATAGTTTGGCCAGAAAGGTCTTCTCGGAGCGCTGAAGTCGACTGAGAGATGAACTGACTCTCCTTTGGGAGATTTCTTTCAACTCGAGAGGTACTTATAAGTGCCAGTCAAAAACTGTTTTGTTCTAGTAATTAATATCGCTCTAGTGATCTATATGTATGTATGTACATACATTAAAACAAGTTTAATTTAGACTTAGCAACAGTGTTTTTAAAATGTTTGGTACAGAAGTAAGCTTTAAATTTTGATTAAAAATGTCAAGATTATGAATTCAAACATACGCAGAAGTTGCGCGTTGAAGAAAACGGCCAATCGAAGAACGAATCGAATGATTAATTAATTACCTTGTCTTTTTTAGGGAAGGAATTTTTTTTATGTGAAAATTTTTATTGGTATGAAGAGAGAGGAAAGCAAGAAGGGTTAAGGAGAGGGCAAAATTGTAATCGAAAAATCAAAATAATATTGTAGTTGAATCGTATTATGCCATTTTAAAAAAAATATATCTTTATAAAATATTGCAAAAATGATGAATGAAGTACTTTTTATTTGAAGCGAATTATGACTGCCAGAAATCCTCAGATGGGACGACTGGAGTGTATGGTTTTTCATCAGTGTAACACATTTTACGGGTGCACTGAATAATTGGCCTCCACGCACCATTGTTATTTTGTAAATTATTGGCACATACACACTCGTTGCAACCATCAGAATAAAATTTGTTCAATACACACTGTTTGCTGTCTGTAAATGAAACAAATTATGCCAATTCAATCAATGTAAAAAGTTATACAATGATTTCTTTATAGTAATCAAAATCTATTATAGATTCGTGCGAGTTAAGAAGATAATCTAGGTACACGGTAGAATGTTAATCTAACACACGACTTCGTCTAAAGGTTCTAAAAATGTTTCAAATCTTGATTACATACCAAAATCTGACCATTCAAAGGCTGTCACTTGATAGATGCAAAGTATCAGTGCTACAAAAAGCAATGAGCATCGTAACTTTGTCATTATTCGAAAATGTAATATAAATGGAATCTTAAGTTATCCAAAGTGCTCCACTTTTAACAAACAACTGAGCTGCAAGAGACACTAAAACGAGTATTTATACGCGGTTCTTCGATTATATGAATTCATCTCTGAGAATATTAAAATGTAACTTTTTTTATGCTATATGCACGAGACTTGATTTCACAAACGCCGCGTCGATAAAGCGTGTAACATAATTTAAGCCTACTTTGACGGCGCTTTTTTGACCTATCTGCACGAATTATTCCTTTATTTTTTTGAGTCTCTGACAATTTCCCTTTTTTTTTAATTAGTCCCAAAAATGGGGTGGAGGATTTTTGCGATGGTATCTGCTGCACTGATGTTTAGTCTGGCATGTAATGGTTGGCTTCCAGTCTATCTTGGTTTCTTTCGTATTGCCGTCACGCGTGCATAGATTACAACCATCAAAATATTCTGCGCCTACTATGCATTTACGGCTTTCTATGAAGATATCATTGAAAATAACAGTTACATTTATATTATGTACGAGAAGTATAAAGGTGATTTAAAACAAAATTTACGAACCCGCTAATGCGTACAAACTGCATATGATCATGAAGGCTAGTATCAAAACGGAAAATTTTGCGGATGCCATGTTGAAAGTACTATTCTGCAATGTAAAATGAATCTAGGTGTAAAAAACAGGCTACCGTTAAAACGTAGGTTATTACTTGAGCGACAGTCGTACCTCATGCACTGGTACATCGAGAGGTTTATTTTTCTATCACGAATTTAATCGTAATCGTGGTTGGAATGTATAGTATATGAAAAAATATTTAAAAACTGAAGATAGATTCACGTTGAATTAAATAAAAATTTGGTATTAAAATATTGCAGTTGGAATATTGATTATTTTATAAAGCGTAAGAGTTAGTTATGAATATTATTCAATAAATTTGTAATTGATTCTGGAAAATTGGTTGTGATTTCGAATGATACGTGATAAAATAAAAAAAAATTGAACCTTGGACGATAAATAAGCTATATCGCTTATTTGGAGTTTCAGAAAAAAAAATGTAATAACACGAGTTTTTGTTTTAATAATTATAATCTAGATAATGAACGTACGTATACGAGATTACTGTATCAATTGAAGTGCAATGGGATAATGGAAAATGTGTACGAAAAGAAAGCACAAAGAAATTGATCTTTTTATATGAATTTAATTGTCATAACCCTGCCAAATACATTAATAATATTAATAATAAACATAATAGTACCAATGATAGCAGTAAGGATAATGATATTCATAATATTACCTAAAATATGTAACCGTCGATATTTCCTTTATCTTCGCAATAAAAGTGAAGCCATTTGTTCTTATAGTTGTAGTAAACATGCGTCGATATATAATAATATCTGTCTAGATGCCCGATACATTTATTACTAAAAATACGAATTATTATACAACTTATACTAGATATATTAAAATCCTCATCATTTTCTCGACAGGAAAAAGAAACTATAGGAATATATAGTCCTCCTCGCTGATGGGCGCGTCTACCGTATGAATCTGCTAACCCAGTATTGTGCGGATATCGAACCCCATGGAAAAAAAAAACAAACTCTTCGCGTCGGTCTCATTGCCAACCTGTGTGTAACACGTACATTTACGTACATTTTTTTAATATATATATATATATATATATATATATATATATATATATATATATAAAATATATATAAACATAACTATGCTTCTTTTTGTCGTTGAATTGTCAATGTACATAACTCTGCCCTAATTGCAAAACCAATAGTCAATATAAATAAATATATGATCGAATTCGCAATGTTGCTGCGAAGTGTCTCCTCGAGGCACTTTTTTCCTTTGCTCTCGAGGGTCTATGATTTGTCCGTTGAGATCTGACGCAGAGCGTGACTAGCTCGAGCGCCGAAACGACGCAGAATGACTCGAGGTCGTATATTTATTGATCATCACACTTTTGCGTCAGACCCCAATGGTATACGATTTGTTCATAAAAAAACGCATTTTTCTCTACCCGCAATAACGAAGTTTCCCCCTATTATAATATGTACGTGTAATTCGCTCGCATATAAAAGTTAGAAGATCGAGACGCGGATGCAGTGTGGAGAGGAAGAAATCAAAGTAAGTGTACAGATATGACAGAGAGAAGATATTGCTGCATGTAGATATATGTAACTGTATAACTTAGTAAGTAAAACAAGAAAAAAAAGTAATAGAGTTTTTGCGGAGTAATGCCATTGCTGTTTATACAGTACGTTTGCGATAAGACTTTATCGGTCTTTATAATAATTATACGCGACGTTATATAAATTTACAATACACCCTTCTTAACCTTTAATAGTTGTGTAGACGCGCAAGTTCCAGCTGTGTCAATCGAGCACTTTGATTTTGCAGCTTGTTCCTCTGATGCTTCAATCATAAGAAAGCATTGATTTTGCGCGACGGGTCGAAAGGGAAGGAAAAGATTTCACTGCAAAAAAACAGTCTCGAGTAGCACACAACAACAGTATAGAACGTCTGGCGCAGCTTGCGATACATAAATCCGTACGAGATCCGAGAGAATTACTGGCCCCCATTGGTTATATTTATATCTGTGAAAATTATATACATTGTTGCGTATTCAGGCAATCTACTGAAAAACTTCTCGTCGTTGCTCGATGGAGATACAGGGAAAAAATCTACCCATCGCTTGCGTTTATCTTCTTTTTTTTTGTTTACACGTATACGCTACTATACGCATTTCCATTTCATTTAAATTGCTATTTAAAAAAATCTTATATTCTTTATACGCGTGATCGAGCGATGCACGACTTATTGCTTTTCGTTTATCTCTGTCTGCGTCTTCGTTATATGTTTATATGTATACCTTCTAGCGAAAATTGTTAAGCTCGGCCCGTCGCTTTCAAGGTCTTTGTCTAACGTTATCGTAACAGTTTATCGAATTACTATTTAGCTGCTGCAAAATGCCTGTCGGGTGTGCATCCGTGTGCGAGGATTCTTTTGTGCATTACTGGTGATGGCAAAGCGTATTATGCCTTTAAGTGTATTATCATACGATTGAGCTACGTTAAATAATCCTTATCGGTTCGGAATTTGTACAGTAACGAGTTTACTTTGGCCAAAGATATAATATACCGGCTGGTAAATTTTGTTATTGTTTGTTGTTATATAGTTTCGAATGAATTTGGCACGAGATCCTTAAACTCAAAGTGTATCCATAACGCGTAAATCGAGCCTATTGCAAAACATACAAGTTTGATATTCTTATTAGTGAGAATTATAGTGTAGTTGACGTCATTTTAGTCAAAGGAAATTCATGCGATCGCGTTTGGTGAAGTGAGCACCATTGGTTCTTTATAGCACCGCGTGGTATAGATAAATGATATTTTCGACGTTAATTTTAACGATTTCTAATTGAAATTTATTGCCAAACATTTTGCTATTATATCATACAATGTGCGTTTTTAATTTTTTGTTTTGCCTTTATATAGATTCAACTTGTCAAGAGATCCAAAACTTTATTGCTGATTGTTAATTTTTGACGAGTACACAATCGCGATACTAGCTCGTTAATCTCGTTTATTAAGGCACTGAGATGCATTGTTTCTAAAGTTTTCGTTAATAAAATTACGAACTGACCCCGGTAGAATAGTTAACGCGTTTTTGGATCCTAGATGGTCGATTATAATTTTATGATAATTGAATACTCCGTGAGAACATGTTCTATATTGTACTAATGTTTTGACTCAATGATTGGCTCTGCAATTAATAAAAATAAATGTTTAAAGTTAAAGAATTAGTTTTTGGTCACATGTTAACCAACAAAAATCGTTAATTTTTTACTAGGATGCGCGATTTTACGCTACCCATAAATCTTATTTAAAATGCTTTTATTCAATTCGATAACCGCGCACGTTCACCAACAAAAAGAGTCAATTTTCTAGCAGGGAATCAATCTCTCTGATTACTCTACCACATCTTCTAAATTCTCGTGGCTCGAATCATCCACGAACGTAAGTAAGAGAGTTATAAAACGCGCGTGTAATTTCCAAGTTAGCGAGCATGAGCGATATATCGCAAGCGGTTCCCGCCAAGAAGCGATGCAGCAACGGTATCGGTCATCAAGGGGCGCACGTATAAGCGACTTGGGTGGCGAGAGTCACGTCAATTTCCCGATTGAATTTCACAATGCACTTTGGCGTCCGATAATGCGCTAATAGCCCGCGGGCGCGAAAACTCCGATGTGGTGGGGTTAATCGATCTAGAAATGAGCGGTTGCGTGAGAGCCTGTAAAAGCATGATGCTATTCGTGTCAGGTAGATTTTCGCTGGAGTTCAGAAGATTGTGGTTTTCGTATACGTTAGGAACCGAAGACTTATTTTTCTTGCAAGTTTAAATTTTAGGTTGCAATCAAGCTATAGTGTTACAGGCGATACGTTTTCAAGCAATCATTTTCGTATTATTTATATCGTATAGAAGATTCGAACAAATTTTACGAGTGATTATTAAGATTAATTATTATCAAATGCATAATACGATTATGAAATTCTCAAATTTTCTTAATCGAAAAATATGCGATGATTTATTGTGCTGAATTTTAGATCGTAAATCACAGTAAAATTAATCTTTTAACAATTCGACTGCGAATATAATGTTCACTAATTTATACATATACGCGCTTTTTATCGTTATTTATTTACAAGAGAGATTAAAATTTAATGCATTTTATGAGTGTATAACGTTAAATCGGTATTTCAATACTACATCGCAAGTGTAACGCGCTCTAAGTTCATAATTCACTAACAGTATAATAATATATAGTTCCCCTGTAATTTTTTCATTATTATATCGCCTATAAGAAGTGCGCGCATCACCGACAAAAGTCAAACGGGAATAGAGTTTTAGAAACAAAGTGGCTCGCCTTCGTTATCTGACAAACATTTCAAACCTCGCACGCGTAATTCATAATGTAAGGCACTATTATGAACTTAAGGCCTAAATACGCGAAATCGTGTTGTGTGTCTGTGTGTGTGTGTGTTTTTTCCCACACCATTCTCCTTAAAGGCACTAAAAATATCTATTCAGTATATAAATCACGTTTAGAAAAAAGACGCAATTCAGTAACGTGTTTCCTCTGTAGCGCACGACCTGTCGAGAGTTTTCAAACGCATAATATTCTAAGATACAACATTGCTTTTACGCTCACCGCGTTAACTGGCGTGGGGTTATGCATTATAGATATACTGGCATCTCGTTATCAAGGATTTGCGGAATCAGCATAAGAGTAGCTTGTTTCTAATGCGCTGAATGTACAATAGTTGCGAAGCGGTAAAGCTTTGTTGAATGGAAACGAAAGTGTGTATGGAGTGTCGAATCGAGATTGGAAATTTATTCCTGAATCGACGAATCGATTAAATTTTTATACAGCCAACGATTCAAACTTTACAACCAAACTTTAGTAATATTTCAATCTTCCAATGAAAAAATTTTCATACAAAAATATATGTTTTCGATTCGTCGATTTTTTTTTAATAACAACTTCAAACATTACATATCCCTATAAGTATAACGCATCCTAAAAGTAATCCAGCGGTGGATATGGGTTACAATGGTTTCGCACATTCTTCAGCTCTGTTTAGTCGGGACAGCGTAAGAATCGATAATCAAGCACCTTATAGTCATTTTTACAGATAGTTTAGCGGTGAATCGAGCTATATTCTCTCGCTAAGAACGTTTGCTCGAAAAATTGAACGGAGTGACGCTATAATGAGTTACATCGTCCTACGACAGTGAAATGTTCCATAGTACGATGCACGTGGGTAATACTGGCTTCTCGTAATAACATATAACATTACTTCGATATTCACAAGTTTAATAGTTTAACTTTTTTCTAAATAATCCTTCTCACGAAATCGGCTTTGATGTGCTAACTAAATTCTGATATACAAACATTTCAATTTGTAATGCAACCGCATTTATTGGTTGTAATTTCAACTAGTAGTACATCAAAGTATATTCTCGTTCGCTTTATATACTCTTCTACTATTTATTTTATAAATTAATTATTATTCGCATCATCGAGTCGACGGCTGATTGTCCTTCTCTAAACGCGAAATTCTTTTGTGCAGCACGTGAAACATACACATGTGTACACACACATTGCAAATGAAATCGCCCCTATACAAAGTTTTTCTTCACTCGTCTTTTGCTGTTTTTTTAATATTCTATTATTATACTCAAACTCGTACAAACGCTCGTGATCACGATCATTCGGATAGTTTTTTTATATTTTGTTTAACTGAGCATGCTAAGTCCCAAGCTCCGTCACCGGAGTTCCTATATAATTCGCATTTACCTATATATACTTATAATATATATATAAATCTTATATCCACGATATTTTTTTATACTTTTATATATATATATATATATATATATATATATATATATATATATATATATATATATAATATAATATATTCTCCCATTATTCAATAATATTTCACTAAGGAATAGATAACTTACAACTAAAACTTCTAGGCGCTTACTGGCTCTAAGTTCATCTTCACAATTGTTTTCTTTACTTGCGTATGTGTGTGTATAATATAATATAATATAATGTAATGTAATATAGAAATAAAAATGATGTGTTTGCTCTAGACTAGTTGAGCTGGCCCTTATATTGCGACGTAATTAAATTAGGAATTGGAATTTTTTTCATCAAAGTGAAATTGGCTAGGAAAAAGAAAACAGAAAAACAATAAAATTAATAATAATAATAATAATAATAATGCTCTTTTCCTTAAATTCGCTCCGTCTATATAGCTGAACCTGCAGCGCTTTGTTTCTCGTTATACATTTCGTTGCATTACACGACCGGTGAAGGAGACGCAAAAGAGAAAGACTCTCCTCCCGTGTCCTTTTATACAGCTTCAATTTTCCTAAATAAATTTTTTTTCTTTCACATCGACGCTCTCTCGAATTCGTATACTTCAGGTAACGCTCACTATAACAAGCTTTTTTCTTTTTTTTTCTTTTAGGCCGAAAATTCTTACTAATACACACATTTTCGAATGCTGCGTCAACGCATCGCCATACACGTCTCGTAAAAATTTTAATTCCTAAATTCGTCCTCAAGTGGTCCAGAGTTGTGTCGTTATATACACACACATATATATATATTTATTTATATACAGAAGAAATTCGTCGCAAGAGTGTGTGCATATACATGCCATACATTGTATACACGCGGTAGTAGATCCTTTAATAAAAAGCAGCTACGAGGAAAAAACAAATACCATCTCGTCTCGCGCGCGCATAAATCACAAAATTCCCCGAAACCTTATAACTGCAGTACAATATCCTATATACTCATGATCTGTACGTGGATGGGTGTGTGCGTGTGTGTGCGTGTGTATGTGAGTTTGTGTGTAACAGCAAAACCGACCACTTGAATTGAACTAAAAAAAAAATTGTTACTCCCCTTTGTACAGATTCACGATCGACTTCGTCTCTCGTATGTGTGTATGTGTGTGCATGTCCTCTACTCAACTTCAGGTCCCGTATGTATATATTATTATACTCGATGTCTAGCGGCTGTGCGAGCTCTTTTTCTTCTTTCGGCTCGTCCTGTGCGGCAACAGCGGCATGACGTCGTCGATCAGTGCCTCTTCATGTGCAGCGAGAGATGGTCGCTGCGCGAGAACGAGCGCTGGCAGAGATGGCACTTGAACGGCTTCTGGCCGGTGTGCTTGCGGTAGTGCCGCGTCAGCTCGTCCGAGCGGGCGAACTTCCACGAGCAGCCCTCCCATGTGCACTGGTACGGCTTCTCACCTGCGAACAGAAAATTGGATTTTTTTATTTATACCTATATCGCGTTGATTTGTGATAGGGGTCTGTTTGGGATCTGTTTTATCGACGGCTGATGCTGCGGGGATCCTGATTGTGCTTGGAATGCGTTAAAAACTCGATAATCAACTGTTTATTTATTTACAAATTGAAGTTACTGCACGAGAAAACAAGCACGAATAAACCGCGGGGTCGTTCCCTCAATTCGTCGCTAGCAAATCAAAAGACGCACCTCGAAAGCAGCTCGTCACGCTCCTCGATCTACCGTATCATACCCCTCATCTCGTCGTCGCATTTGTTTTCTTCGCCGTTTTCTCTATACACATATAGCCAGTGGCCCTCGCAGAGCGTCGACGAATGACGAGCCGAGGGGACTATCACTTCGACATCTTGCTGTCGGCAATTTCCGAGAGGCAAGTGTGTCGTCGTCGTGTCATCTCGCTGCCTCGACTCGAGTCGTTAAATACGATGGCGATACCGGCACGATATGACGAGATCAGCCGATCGACGGCTACTACAGTCTTGATATACGTTATTGAGCCAAGCGATTTATACATATGGGAAACTAATAAGATTCGAAAGAGGGTATGGTGATGTTCGATGTTTTGAAAGGAAGCCTCCGATGGTAATTCAAGAATCGTTGTTTTTTCTCATAAAAACAATGCAAATCGATAAATTATGTTTTCTTAGATTTAATTGAAGTAACTTGCAAAAATGTAAACAAAGGGTACGGAATTCTTTCCCACTGAAATAAACAAGCCCAAAAGACCTGGGGGAGCCATACACGCCTCAGGAGTAACAGTCGGCTAGCTTTGGACATGAGAACTACCCAAGAGAAGCTAGCAGTTTCTCGCTCCTCTAAGTCTCCAAAGCTACAAAGAGCAAGCTCGCACGAAGCGCAAACAAAACCCCGCTCTTCTTTTGAAAAATCACGGTAAAATAAGAGAACAGACTATCCCTTCTCGGGAGATGGATGCGCAAAGTCCAGCTGATCTCACGATCTTCTACGCATACTCCTCACACACACACGCACACACGCACACACACATACAAACGAGCAGAGGATATATCGAGCGTCGGCTTCACACCCAATTATTGCGCGCACCTACAGCTTCGTTACGGAGGGAGTAGGGACTGTAGGGAGATGGAGATTGATAGGGAAAGTGAAGCTCGAAGAAGAGGTGGACGTGCGGGTCTTATCGGGGCCTTGGACGCAGCCGAAGAGGATCGACAGCTGTCGTGCGCGACTTGGTCTGAGGGAAGGGAGGATCAAGGCATCGGGAGATGAACTGCGGTTTGTTTGGCGATTTCGGTTTAGTCGTATTGTGTGAACGAAGGAGAACGACTGCAGGTGCTCTCGATATGCGCTCGTCGAGCCGATTAATTTTACCCTGTTATTTTTTTCAAAAACTTCTGATGTTGACTTTACATTATATAGGTAAAGTCGTGTCCATCAGACCAACATGCTTGCGTCAATCTTCCGGTTCGAGGTCGCCTAAAGCAACACCTGTAGAAGAATTTTGAAAATCTCCCTCCCTCGACCCAACAACCTCCTCAACTGAACCCTGCAGCACAGCATATCGTCCTCAACGATCTCGGCGGTCCGATAAAAGGCGCCCACTCGGTCGTCGTGCTGCATTCGCCTCCCTGAGAGATCGGGCCTGTATACAGGCTAAAATAAAAATGTCCTCCACAGCGCGTATCGATCAATCGACCGGCTATACAGACGAGATGTGTCGCTCAACCCAAGGCTTATCCGCGACGAGGACCATTATGCCCAGCGTAATGAGAGCAGAGAATCGCGCGCCTTTTCTCCCGATCCCTATATACTTCGAGGGCGAAAGTGATCCGAGCTCACGCGAGCTGCAGCAGTTCGTCTTCGTCGCGCGCGGGCGCGCTTGGGTCCGGCAATCGCGTTGTCATCGCGAGCAAGTCCTCGTGTATGGGAGATCGAGTTAGACTGAGCTCTGATGGCCATGGGTCTGTGGGAAACTGCTGGATTTTTCTCAAGAAGAGGAAATATTGCGATTTTCATAGCATTTTGGAAATCGAGAAAGGAATAAAATCGCATTAAGTAAAGTAAAAAGATCGAGGTTTCAGTTACACACACACACACACACAATATATATATATATATATATATATATAAAGGGAAGCCGCGGCCAATCGTTTAAGCTTTATCTAGGGATGCATCGATCTCGTTCGTGAAAGGGAGACAATGCGGCAATCGGCCGCGATTGACGGGAAAAGGGGCAGGGACGCGGCCGATCAATGAGAACCGATCGGGCTCGGGATTTTGTTTATTGCACAATTAAGGCTGAGGCAAAAGCTCATAGGTTCTTGTTCCTACAAAAATCACGTGTGGCGTTTCATAAACGGTTGATGGTCAAAGAATTCGTAAGTAAATGTAATGTGGATATAAGTATGTATAAAGAAAGATTGATGGAACCAATGCATTGAATTTCAAAATAAAATAAAATTAGCTTGAGAATAATTTTTTTTATGTGAGATTGCAAAATTAAGTATTTTTGGCACATTTTTTAAAATTTAATATATTATTCATACATTAAGTGATTTTTTTTGCATATTTGATTATATTTCTATTATTCAAAACGTTATTTCGTCATGCTGCTGTAGAATACGGATGAATCGAGATAATTCAGATTTTTTTTACTATACTTAGATAAAAATGAAGACAGCCGAGCCGACTATTATCATTTATGTATATAAGAACGATAGCTTTCTTTCTCGTTTGCGGCTCAGTTCTTCTTAAACTCCGATAGAGATACATTGCAAAAAGTAAGTAATGTCTCAGCTGTGCTTCATAATTTTCGTTAAAAAAGTGCAATATTACAATATACATCATTTATTCGTTACAGGTACGCAGATTTAGAGATCAATTAAAAATGGCATTCAACATCCACAAAACTTTACATTAAATACTTATCATTGCACTTTTTGTTTTGGTGTATACTTGCAATGGCTGCCAGACTGGTCAGGAGGCAGTCGCACGATATTTCTCAAGAAACTATACTTTACCCAGTGTACCAAGAAAATTAAAATTGTATACGATGCACTTGCCATGGTCTAATGAAACAGATAACGATGCGTTCCTTTACGGAGGCTGCAACCGCTTGGATCCAGAATTATATTATTACACTAAAATATGTATACCAACGAAATATACATCAGTTAGCGAATAGAAAGCAATAGTATGAAATAGAAATGTAAAAAGTATGTTATGATAAGTAGATAGAAAAGTTATACATTTTTGTAAAATAAACTTTGGTTTTTGATCGTTTACGTGAATATTTTATTATTTATCATCATTTGCAAAGAATTATCACTTTTGATTCGGCTCAAGTTACCAGTCAGCACTACTATCTACATTGGTGTTCGTTTCAAGATTATACTGAAACATATTTTTTTAGGTACTTTGCCATTTTACTCATATATTCTATGTTTGTATATTATATAATTTTGTTAAAAGTCTATTGTTTTTCATTTTACAGTTTTAGTATGTACAGTTCTAGTTTTCGAGTATAGGTACTCAGAACTCGAAGGGAAAAAGGAGGGAGAGCAAAAAATTCTACACCGATCGTTTGTTTCTGTCGGCCTGTAAACTTTATTTAAACAAATAGTTGTGCGTGATCAAGTGCATTTAATTGTATCCCACGTCTGGTGGTTACTCGTCGAAGTTCACCTCCTCGTGTTCATCCGTAGTTCATTCTTTATCGGCATGCTCAGCTTTACTGCCAGAACCACTCTGGTGGCTCAGGATCGACGTGTCCGGGTGGGCAGTCGTGATCAGGACAGTGGATCTTGGTGTCGGTATTCGCAGCGCCCGGCTCGCGTCTCACGCACGCGCACAGCGTGCAGCCCGTGAAGTACGCTCTACCGAAATGGCATTTTCTCTCCTCTGCAATTTTTAGTTTGTTCAGTTCAAGTTTATCGATTTTCCATCTGATACGATTCGTCTAATGAGCGAATTTGAAAAATGTACATGTCTTTATTTAAATCTGCGTTTGAAATACATTTAAATTGCGATATTTGGCTTGTATGCTGTTGCGTGGAAACTACAAAACAAGATTCTGAAATCGTACGTCAAATTAAATATTTAAATTATCGCTTAATATCACGCACATTTTTAGAAATTCAGTTTTGTTTTGTACTGAATTTAAATAAGAATATACAAGAAGGTATTTTCAAACCTGCTTCTATCACAAGAGCGGTAGACAACAGTATCGCCAGCAGAAACAAACTGGAATACTTGCAGTTCATACTTAATCTATTCACTGTAAGTTGGTAAGTGTAAATTCCTCGCGAGCCAGTGTAATATCGTCTTGATCAAAGCGAGTCCAGGTGCCGACTGACTTGTGATTGCAGGTCACATCAGTTTTATATGACGTGCAATTATTTCGACTTGCTTCAGGTCCGATATTTGCTTTTCATTCCGTAAAGTCACCATTACTAAAAACTGGCATTTTCGCACCGGCATCATGTGTCGCCTTGAGTTAATTCGAGTGTGTTACGCTTGTGTCGCTGAAGAAGACGGAATTCTTGTTTATTAAGAGCGCCGAAGGGCGATAGTCATTGCCGTCGACTCACGAGCCACGAGGTAATCTCACGGATCCCGAATTTTCCTCTTGCATTTGTTTTGAAGGTGCGATTAGAAGTGAACGAGAATCGTGAGATGATTTTTCAAGACTTTGATGCATTTTTCGTTATCTTCGTCTTATGGTTTGAATACACTGATTCCATCTTTTTCAAAAATGTATCCTCATAGTCTATATTACAGATGTTTAAATGTTTCAGGAGCATCAACGATTGATCGTGTCAACAAAATGTATCTTAAGGATTTTTCCTGATAAGGACCACTATGGGTCATCGTAAGAATTCACTTGTGAAACATAAAATAAATTAAAAATAACAGTGAAACAGTTTCTAATAAAATTCAAAATAAAAATCAATCACACACCTAAACTAACATAACTCCAACAAATACCTCATAAATATTCAAACGAAACTGAAAAACAACTCATTGGTTACCTTCTAGTCGGAAACCGGTGCCGCATCATATCGATCTCGCGTGCAATTTTGACCGATCGTTCGATTAACCATCTGGTCGATACATCAAGCCCGGTTCATTACGCGATTATTAATGCGCTTTGATCTAATTTTTAAGCCGAGTCATTCATTTATAGAGAAGAGTCGGCGCCCGGCGCGCGATATCACACTGAGCTCTCGTCATTAGTACACACCGAGAGACGCGGCGCGCTGCGCCACTAAAATATTGCCCGGCGCAGGTTTGATTCCCGCGTGACGTGGAATTTTGAGTAATACTCGGGTATTAATATTATTAATTGGACGAGTTGAAAAATGCGTACAGACTTCAATCTTTTTTTTTCATAACGAAGTGCGTACAAGTCAAAACAAAAGCCTTTCGATGCTGATTTACGATCGGTGTATAAGTAAACCGCGTAAAAGTAAGCAAAAATGTAGCGACGCGTGTATAAAGCAGGCCGTTTAAGAAGCTATATGCGAGTGCAGGGTAGTTAAAGGTTTTATTACGCGCGACTGCACCTCGGTGGTCCGTCGATGAAATTTACTCGCGAGCGATAATTTTCAGAGACAGCAGTTAACGAGGATATAATGTACTTCTTTGTAGGCTTTCGATTGTTTCTTCGAAAGTAACGCGGAGAATCGATACGTAGAAGAGGAATAAGTTCGAGTGGAATTGTCGGTAATGCCTTCTTAAGAGGCTCGTAAACACGACTTTGTGTATCTTCAGCGCACGTCGAGAGCAGCATAACGTAAAACCAAATTATCGTCGCGAGCATCTATAAAAGAAAACCTGCAGGAACTGCATATCAGCTGGGCTTAAGTAGAACTTGATTGGGGGTTACTTCCAGACACGCCCTATACGCTACCATCTGTGTACGAGATCGGCGCGACCTTGAGCGATTACGGGCCACGACCTCTAGCTTGTGGGAAGAGCCGATTTTTAATATCGAGAAGAGGATCGCGTGTGCGTGACCGAAGGGATTAGTCAGGATTGTAAATCGGTGGCGATAAGTTACACGCTGGATTTGATGCTGGCTCGTATTGATTGTGGTGGGATCGCGGATCGTTGCTTTGGGTAATTTTAACTTTGACCTTTTCCGCGATGAAAAGCCGCGTGGATTTTTCGAGCTCGGTTGCGGTAAAAGCTCGTCTACGGCGATTGATTGATGTAGCTGATAAACTCTTTGAATTGTGGCGAAGTCCGCGGACGAACTCGAAGAAACCTGTTGGACTTGATTTTGTTCTGCTTAGAGCGACGCGAGCCAATAAAACGGTACATGAATATTTTCAAGCGACTCGCATAGGCGAACAGTAAATTTTGAGTTTAACTATCCCGCGGATATGATAAAATCCTTCGCGACGGGTGTAATAATCATAATTCCGTGAAATTCTCCGCGAGATGAACTTCCCAATAGCTCGCGCGAGTAAAATTTAATCAAACGCGCGTGCAACGATAAGCCCAACACAGAAACTTTTTTCCGATCGGATAAGCCATTTATTATCCATTTATCTCCCTGGAAAGCAGGCATTCCCACGTACATATCCGATTAAACTTTCTCGTCACCCATGTCTCAATAAACATCTCCGGTCGTTTCCAATGCGCAGCTTATACCGTTGCGAAAAAAGATATCCTCGCACTTGAGAAATGTCGCCAAACTCACGCAATACCGGTATGTAACGTACGTTACGAGGGCAAAGGTCGCGAATTCAATTTTCATCGGCAACCGGTTCCGCGTCAACGCACCTGTGCGCTTATATTTATCGCAGAAGGCAGGATATTTCAGGGGAGAGAGACAACGTGCTTGTAATCCCTAAGAATTATACGCCCGTCAATTACGCGGGGATCGAAGCTGCCATTGTCTATAGGGGGATGACCGATTCGCCGATTTGGATTAGAAGACTTTCTAAGCCTGAGTCACGCATCTGCTCTCTTCTGATTAAATAATATTGTCTCGCGCCGTGTTGTGCATTATTAATTTGGATGTTTATTTCGATAGTCGTGCGCAGTAATATGTATATCGGAAGTTTCCCTCGGAAGGATGATCGTTCTCCAGGAGTTCAATTGAAATGCAAAGTTTCTCGTGGAGGTGGAACGTAATCTGCGACTTACGTGTGTTGCTTGTGCTTAGACAGATTTATACCTTCGGAATGTTCGAACCGTTTGCCGTTGAATAGAGTGGATTTTTGCAGGCGAGTATTAATAATTTAACTGTTTGGATTAGAGGCTGCATGACGTCTCAGCCATGGTTTAATGCTGTGTGTGATTTGACGTTTGTATGTTACTCATTGGAAAATTTTGATTAACATAAATTTTGTCAAAAAAACCATTATTAAAATAGTTGAAAACCTTTGCAACGTGTTCACACGACAGAACCGGAATCACGTCTGGGTAACGCCCTGTTATTACGTTGATACCAAAAGGACCGCTTCGAGGTTTCCACATCCACGCGCGGCGCCGTTGCATTTTTCGTACTCGATTTCGGAACACGCGATTGTCTCCGGGTCGCTCGCCGTGTTTGATTCCGGAAACCATTAATTACGCAATCGATATTTTTTGTCGATCGACAACAACGCGTGTGGCTATGCTTCGTGCACCTAGTCGGTCACTATCATTGTTTCCGATTTTAGAGGAGTTATTTAGCGATCTTTGTTATTAATTTTTCTGAAACTGTGCCTTTGATATCATAATACCGAAGCAAGTTTAAGTTCCATTGCGACACTGTGCAGCCACTGTACAATACACCGCGTTGACCATAAATCCACCGAGATTTTTTCACAACGCCTCTAAAAGCAGTAATACGATCTTCCAGCAGAAAAAAGACAAGGCTAATCGCGCAACACCACGCCAAGCAGTCATTATTCGCGAGCAGCGCCGTAAAAGGCTCGCGTTCGCGCCTAATTCTCCGCAACCGCCTCTACTCCCATACGCGCAGGCACAACAGCGCAGCTTCGGGTACCAGCAGTACGAGAAATAAGAAATAACCATTTTTCATGTCGCGACGACATCGCTCCGATTCTCAGTGATCTGGGTGAGGGTCGATTGAAAAAGTCATCGCATTGTGCGGTGCGTAATTGCTTTATGCCCTCTATACCATTCCGATGACTTAACGTGAGAAAGCACGTGTGCGGTTTAATTACAGAAACACGCATTATTCGGGTAAAAAGGTTCTCTCTATGCGCGCAGCTAAATTGGATGCTTAGAATCCTTCTGAGATTTTTAATTGGGAAAGGTTTTGCAGTAAGACAATGTGTATAACAAGTCGGGTAATCTATTGTTCAATTTTTTTCCAGCTACAATCACCGTTGATACGTCATAATTCACTCGCAACGAAATTCATTGGGAGGTATATAAACAAAATTAAAATTCTTGCAATCGATGCTCCACTTTCTCCCTCGGATAATCGATTCTCGATCTTCCAAGAACACTCAGGTGATATTACCCCCTATAGTGTCATTGAGAAAAAATCGGTCGAGCCGTTATAAATTTTATACAAAAGTGGCACTCGCATGTATGAGAGCCAAAAATGGTAACCTTTTATTTAGGTAGCACATTAATTGTCGGGTCAAGTTCTTTTCTTCGTTAAAGCATAGAACCAACGGTTTCGCTTTCTCTAAAAGACACTTTTTTAAAATTTATTTGATTAGAATCGTTATTGCCGATTTTCACGGCATCTGCACGATTTGCACATAGGTATTTGGGAAGCTTCTCGCTACCCTTATACTGTTTTCGCCGACGATTCATCAAATCTCCTTCTCTCTCTCTCTCTCTCTCTCTCTCTCTTTCGAACGGATGTATAAAGTACGCACGTGTGTGTGTCTCGCAGCGGGTGAACCGAGCGACAAAACTATAGCGGAATTTTATCGCGCCTGAGAGGCGTAAATCAAGCGCTGGAATATTTATATACGAGGAGTGTGCGTGAATGATTCGCACGTATAGGTGTGTGCACTTGTCGTCCTTTCAATGTCGCTGGCGATCTATAAATATTGTTGAGGGGAGAGAAAGCAGGAGAATTTAATTGAAAGGAGTGTGAGTGCATTTCGGTCCAGTTTTCAATACGGGGGTGATAGATGGTGTTTTCGATCAGTGAATCACTTGAGAAAAACTCGATAAAACTTTAATTTCTTTCAAGCACAATCAGGCTACAGTCGCAGTGAAATAGGGGTATCAATCATAAAGTATACTTACCGGTGTGAGTCCTCTTGTGGGCCTTGAGGTGTGAGCTCTTGGTGTAGACCTTGTCGCAGCCAGCGACGTCGCACCTGTGCACCTTGCGCCGTTTCAGTGCATCACCGCACTCGGAATCGACGACGCTGAGCGACGTGCCGTTGCCGCCTACGACGGCCGCTGCACTATTGGCCCTACCACTCAGACCGATGCCCGGCGTTAGCGCCTGTCGCTTGTTGTGGAACACCCTGTTCATCGTAAACAGAAAGTAAACAATTTTTTCGTTATTACACTTCTAGACATTAATAATCGCAAATTTTTGCAGGTCTCACGCGCGTATCATACTTATCACATCCTCTGAAACAGACCTCGCCTCGACATTGATTACGACAATATGTGGGACAAGAAACTCGGCCTGAACGAGATAAAACGCGCGTGTCGACATCCGATACGGAGCTACTACAGATTCGATGTCTTCATCCGTCATACCTCGACATCGCGTTTTTTTCTGTCTCTCTCTTTCTACCTGCAGCGGTTCGCCGGAGGAATCTCCGTTTTTCCCGATGAAAAATTCATGCATCATTTTACTCAGCCTATAATCCAACTTAATTTCAATTATATTTTCCCTCAGCCAAGCTATACTTTATTTTCTTACATCTGAGAAAGAGGCCGTGTGCCTTAAAACGCCGAGGCTCCATAAAATTACCACACGGCAAACAGAAAGTCCATCTACATAATAACCCTTAAAAATTACGACTTGACACTCCATTCCGCATCCGCGCGGAAAAAAAGCCTCTACCCCCCGTACACACGCGGCAAATTCGAAATTACAGTTCCTCTTCACGCACACACATACACATGCACTCTCGCTCTCCTGCAACCGACTATCAAGTGGAATCATTATATCACTCCCTCTCCCTCGAAAAAAGCGGCAAAATTGAAGCTTCCCGCACGTGCATTTCGCGTAATACCCGGGAGCGTCATAAATCCTTCGCTGCTCTTCTCCATCGGTGAATTTAATGACGATAAGAGCGGGGTTTTTCTTTTTATATATTTTTTCTGAAGGAGGGCGCTCGCGCGTGTATAATGACGCGAATTTCGGGAAGCGGAAAAGAGTTTCGATCGCCGCATCGCAGAGGGTAATAACGATATCGACGTGTTACTTTATGAGCTACGGAATAACGGGTTAAGTGCGCGCCGCGGTCGGCGCGGCCTTTTTGATGCGGTAGAAAGAGAGGAAGCGATTTGGGTGGGCATACGGTTTGGGTGTTCTTCGGAATTTCGAAGCAGGTGTCGTGGTATATATAGTGTGCTGGGCGAGCTTTGGGAGAATCGGTTTCGATGATGATTGCCAAAGGGGGGTTTGTTAGGGAAGGTGATATTTTGACGCTGATAGGAACGATTGGTGAGAGGGCTCTTGAACGAAGACAGAGTAGTAGTGTTTCGTTCAGTTATTGCGAGATATCCAATCGTTATTCGAGGGATCAACTCAACCGATTTTATTCTGTCGTTCAAATTCATCAAACAGAATAATAGCGTAGCACACAACACATAGAGAATAAAGCGAACCTGTATAATCCATCCCATTCGCCGCAGAGTACACGATCATCAGTTCCGATCCACGACGAAGTATCTCTTTCCGCGAATTTATCAGGCGAATCAATGCATCCAACGAAATAATTCTTCTGCGGACAGCATATCATCGTCGCGTCTCTCTCGCCGCATTACACACCGGGCTGGAATAAACGATTCCTCGATCCAGCGTGCACACAGAGTAGCGACAAGTCATAAGGCCAGTTTCCGGTTCTTGCGAAACTCGCCGCGGCAAAAAAGTCAAAATCACCATAAATACGCGGCTGCGCCGTACATGCATTCGCGCGCAGGGATATAGAAGAAGCTTGATTTATCGCCGAGAGCATTACCGATTTTCCCCGCAATTTTTCACTCATTAAAACTGTTCCGGCTGTCTCGCGCGCTTTTTCGCATCTCGCGCGGCGGATAATACAACCGGATTCGAAGAATGCGAGAGAGCCGACGACAAATTTCCGAGGCTATGCGTGATTTATGGATTTCGATGCGCGCGATCGCGGAAAAACGACGAGCGGGGATATGATGTTTTGATTATTGCCCGCGAATTCCGCGAGATATTTTCATTGCGAGCGAACTCGATGAGATGTTTTATGGGCTGATGAATTTCCTATGCGGGGATCTATTATTCATGCGGCGGTTGTTGTTGCGTGCTTCGCGTTGCGAGTGTTCGATGATTGTGAAAAACGTAAAAGAATTTTTCTTTTTTGGAGCATTAAGGTACTACTAGCGCGCACAAGTACATTTATCGTCGTGCGAATGGGCAGTTTTTTTTTGCAGAAAAAGCCCGTCAAATGTACTTATTAATATGATCTTAAAATTGTAGCGTTGAAAATAAAATGAAAAATCAACGTAAACCCAAAGTAAAAAAATCATATTCAACAGCGAGTTTTCTGATAAATCCTGGCACTTTTCCGGCCAGCCTAGCAGTCGCCACGATTCTGCGCCGCGAACAAGCCCGTCCTCGTCGTTTGCGAAGAAGATCCTCGATAGATACGTCGGCGCAAGTCGTCTCTTCTCTATATCCAGTCGCTCTTATAGGAGGCGCATTTGTCGAGTCGCCCGCAGTGACGACGGGGGGCGCGAGAGCTGACATGCGAGTATGACGAAATTTATGCCCGGCTGCCGGAGCCCGCGACAATTTCAAATGCACACCGTGATGCTGCTCTTGTTCTCTAGCCGCCTATTGTTTGGATTCGACTTCTATTTTTTTTTTCAAACACGAGGTTGATGTACTCGGACTTTCTGCTTTACGATTTGCGGAAGTGTGTTTCTGGATGTGTTTTATGATTTGATTTGTGGTGAAGAGGATGCGATGTTAATTTGCGCTATGGGGAGGAGGAAATTGTGTTTACAGAAACTGAAAGATGTGCGCATGTGTATAATCGGGGTGATTATAGACGCTTGGTTTTTAGTGGAATTTAAACGTCTGCGATTGGGTGTAAATAAGAGGACGACGCGTGAAATGTAAGCGCGAGACGGGTGAAATGGCATTTATACTGCCTTTATGGCTGGTAGGTAGCTAATTCAAATCTATACGCATACCTATTGCTCTGCGTATGCAATGCATATATATTTTTTCGTCTACCGAATAATCTTGATGATAACGATATGGGCCCGGATAAAAGCTACCCCCACTTTTTTAATTAAAGAAAAACCTGAAAAATATACTCACATAGAAGCCTCCTTGATCTTCTGCAGCGCGAGCAGCGCTGCGGACGACGACACGAAGACGGGATCCGGAGGCTCGATCGAGCAGACGGAGGATACCTCCCTGTGGCAATCCCTACTCGGTCGGACGCACCGACCCCGCGAAATGGCTTCCCTTTGACCTTCGTTCGCCGTCGAGGCAGTTGACGATGACGTCCGTCGCGTTCGTTCGGGATCCTGCTGCCTGCGCTCTCGGACGATGTCTGCTAGGGGTAAGGTCGGCGATACTGTGGACAGAAAATTAAGGGGGTCGTGGTTATTTTCGGTTGAAGTGTTCGTGATCGTCAAGCTTATGTTTATCTATCGTATGCGAATTTTTTCTTATTGCTGTAATCGAGTGCGTTTACGCTCATTTGTCGTTATTAAGACGATATTGAAAGAGATGAACTGAACAATAAATATCCAACAATTAATTGCGGTATTAAAAGTTGGTTAGTCCGTCGAGTTTGTCGAATTCCCTCTTGGGAGAAACCGGTGTCAAAAGACGTAAGCATTTTCAGATACGATATACGGTATCAAAAAAGGTATTAAGTTATGAAAAGATAATATAAATGTATATTTAAAAATTAAAAATATCCACACTTGGGACTGTACCTGAGTTTTTTTTGTATTGGATTCAATCGCTTCCCCTTTCGTAACGGTTAAGACAACGTAAAATGTATATGCCTTGGCCTACTTACAAAGTATCTTATAATCATTCTTATGCTAGAGCTCGCTCAGTTTAGTCGCTATCCAAAAGTTGCCCATTCCTAGAAATCATGAAGAATCAACTATGGAAAATAGGAATTTTGCTCTTTGTTGCTATTCAAGAATCCGCTTACGGATTGAATCCGTGCGGCTATCTGGATGTAAGTTATCGAATACTATACTAGGATACACATTTATCTTTATTTTTTACACCATTGTATAATATACATTTATGTTGCGTAAAAAATCTAATGCATGCTATATTTTATTTGTGTAGATCTGAAGAACATCACAGATAAACCGGATATTTTTTTATCAATAAGTCAACTATTTGGACTTTGTAGAATCGGCAAACACGACAATGTTTCGGATATAAGTTATCACGAACAAGAGACTTATATCGAATATGTGGAAGGTAATGATAAAAATGGTACTCCAGTGATGAATTTTGTTCAAAATCGTGATAAAGTTCAAAATCGTGATCGTCTATACTGGAGGTTGTTCGAAAAAGAGGATATATCACTCAAAACTCGGTGGTAGTGACTTCAAGCGTGTTTATGTTCCGGGAACGAAGTTGTATCCGAACACCATTGGGGAGCAAAACTACACGATATACCCAGTTACTCGCTCCATTCTATCAGTTTCGACAAGGACTACCTTTTCTATATGCCCGAAAAAACGTTTACAGTACAACGTCTCAGAAAAGTTGTTTACCAAGTTGATACAGAATTCGTTCTTTATACAGGCTTTGAAAATCTTACGATTGTCCAAGAACTTGTGGTTTATGATCCTGAGGTGCAGAAAATGAAATGCACATCTGCAGCTAAATTGCTATTGTAATGAATTGAAATTCAAATGTCATTTCGTATCTCTATTACTCAACAATAAAACCGATTGAATATGTCTTATAAATGATTGATATTACAGTACGTATACGAAATATTTCGATGAAAAAATATATCAAAAATAAATTAATACAATGGAATAAAAACAAAAATTCGGAGTGTGAAACATGTTATGTTTTAGATTAGTACATTGAATGGCATGTCTGATACAAATTTAATAAATCATCATAATGTATCACGAATTTTATCAGTTTCTTTCAGTATTATTATTTCATAGTTCCAAGAAAGATAACCTACGGGATAACCCAGAACACATCTTACTGCAGATATAATTGACGAGCAAAGCAATTTCGGATCAGTGCTTTGTTGAGCTTCGCATACGCAACTTATTAAGTCAAAATTTTGCTTTCGAATTTCACAAACAATGAAGCAAAATCTCGTAAAAATCGGTATCATCTTGATCGCGACTATTGCGTCCATTAGTACATCATTCTTTGAACCGACAGGCAAGGTTTCGCATATTCACGTAATAAATTCGTGTTCCTTACGATGTAAGTAACATATAAAAGTGATATTATACTTTTAACACATGTGAAAGATTAAAGGAATGTAAAAATATATATGCATTAAAACCATATTCATGCATTTTTGTTGTACAGATGAAAGAGAAGTTGCGGACAAACCGAACCTTTTTGTAATTGTAGCCAATGTACCCGGGCTTTGCCACATCAATAGTACTAGTTCAAGCTCAGTAAACACTTTCGGTCACCAAATAATACCTTGCAATGACCATCATCCTTCTGACTCTTACAAGTTATCACAAGCTAATCGGCCACGTTTGCTTCTGTCTCCCCATAACTTTTTGAAAATGGAAACTTTCAGAGGTATCAATTATGATGCTTCAAAAGAATCAATATACTATGCCTCTAATGCAATAGGCGATCGCGAAGCAGTAAAAATAGTCAAACGTAATTTCAGTAGTTCAGTGGTCGAAATTATATTCGATAACACTCTTTTTGTATCCGTTGATAAAGATTCTAGACGAAAATTCGAAGTAACCGATTTAAGTTTTGACTGGATTACTGGTAACGTTTATATGAATACCCGGAAATCTATTTTAGTGATTAACGAATTAAAATCGAAACACCCGATCACAATAATTGACAACAGATCAGAAATCATAAGTCCAGTCGTGCATCCAAATGAAGGTTACCTTTATTTCTTTGATGCTCAACTCCATTCCGGTGAGCGTAGAAACTGTGCGAGAAACGCAATCTATAGATCCAATCAAGATGGTTCTAATATCGAGCAAATCACCCCAACAGATGATAAGGAAATTTCAACTCTGGCTATCGATTTTCATGCTGATCGTCTATACTGGAGTGAACCTTCATCAGAAGTCATCAAACATTCAAAACTTGATGGTAGCGATGTTAAGAGCTTCCGTACCGGTTTGCTATACGTCGGTCTTTACAATGGAGCCTTGGGTTCAATCGCCATTGATAAAGATTACATTTACTACATTAGCAAATCCCCGAATACAGTACAAAGGCACAAGAAAATCAATGACGAAAAAGATGAGACATTTAAACTTAAAGCAAACCAAGAGACTCCGATTGTCGAGCTAATGGTCTACGACCCTGACGCGCAGCAAGTGCGCGAGGATCACCCTTGTCTTTCAAATAATGGTGGCTGCCAGAAATTCTGTTTTGTCCGGTCTCAGAACGATGGAAAGTTGAAAAGGAGTTGCAAATGCAGTGATGGAGAGGTACTGGCCGACGATGAAGTTTCTTGTCATGTAATATAATCTATTTAGTTTGTATACGTATTAATGAAAAATGTTACAGTAATAGTATTAAATGAAGAGTATGCATTACGCAAACAATCATAATAAATAAACGAATTCAAAATTTTGAAACATGTTTACTTTTGTATCAGTACAAAAATCCAGACATTGGCTTATCTTACATTGCATTCGCGATTTGAGAATTGCTTTAAAATTATCAAAAAACTAAGAAAAATTCATAATAATCATCTGAATATCACAACGAATTTGGAACCTTATTTCAAAGGATCTCTTACAAGTATACTTTCAATGAACTTTATAGCATTGGGTCGGCTAAACTTTATAGTACTGGGTTGTCTAAATCGGCACCTTTGGATTACGGCTATCCGTGGCTCAAGTAAGTCATTATTGCATCGTATTTATCACCAACGGTTGGCAAAAGCATGTATGGAATGACAATTTCAGAACACATTTACAATATTTGAAGTTTTTATCAATTTGATTTTAGTAATATTATTTTACGTTTTGTAAGTTTTTTGTACGCTATTCTGTAAAATATTTAATAACATGATGTAATAATAAAAATTACTAACAAAAGTACTCCATAAAAAAATACTTTACACAAAAAAAATATATGCATACTTTAAGCATACTTTATAAAAAAAAAAATAAATTAATTAATAAATAAAGAAGGCAGTCGTTAAACTAATTTAATTTTTTTGTCAGTTTTATTTCATTAATGCCATCTTACTTTTTAAAAGTTTTACACATAAAACAAATACATGTTTTGAAACTAATCAATTAGAATTTACTCGAGTCATTTGAGATAACCTCAGGAATAACCCACTCCACGAAACAATCTTTCAATGGCCAATGAAGTGGTAATCATAGTAGTCGTCCAGTCACTCACTAGACATCATCGTGCTACGTATTATTTCAAAAGTTAATTTTTAAATTCTTTGTCTATAATGGAAAATTGTTTTTGGAAGATTTGTCTAATTATTGCTTTTCTAATGACTGGTGTTGTATCTCGCGAATCGCGTTTACTAATATGTGAGTATTTATTTTTTGAGTATTTAAACAATTGAGCGGTTTATAATAAAGTCTCTTTAGGTATAGACAATCAAAGATTAGTAAAACTATTATACGAAAGTGAGACATCTCTATATATTTAACAGATGAAAAGGATGTTCCAGATAAGCCCGATATAATTTTGCTCACAGAAGGGAATAACGAGGTTACACCTGCAATTTGTCGAATCGAAAGTTCTGAACTAATATCAACATATAATTATTTTCAACAACATAAAACTTATTACCAAATTCCTCCGCATACCAGAACATTTACATGTAGACAGCCTTGGTGTGTATCAAATCGAGGAGGAGGCCGTGATCGTTACGGTTCTAACCGTTTAATACAGAAGCAATTGTCGAGGTTCAGAAGTCTTTGTTACGATGCAAGAAAACATTCGATCTTGCATTTTTATAGTGTCGATGGCTCTGGCATAATTAAACATCATCTTCGCGTTTTAGAAAAAACACCCGTTCGATTCGCAAATACCGACATAAACTTCAGGTTAAGAGATTTTGCTTACGATTGGATTACGAAGAACGTATACATTAACGGGCATAAGCGTATAAATGTTGCCAACCTCGAAAATCCGGAGCTATTTAAGGAAATCATATCTAACAGAAAAGAAAATACGAATTTGAGGGTGCATCCGAATAAGGGCTACCTCTTTTTCATGGATGCTAACCGTAGAAGTATTAAATGCGGCGCAAGAAATTGGAAAATGAAGATAAGGATTTTAGAATAAATAGCGTTCAAGATAACAGGATTAACCATTTTATCATCTATGACACCGAGTCTCAGCAGATTCGCAAAGATCACCCATGTTTGTTAAATAATGGAGACTGTAAACAGTTTTGTTTCGCCGTGCCCGAGCCCGATAAGTTAAAAAGAGTTTGTGCGTGTAAAAGTCAAGATGAGTTGGGAGCTGATTTAGTTTCTTGTACCCCCGTCAAAAATAACACGTCTAATAAATGTAACAATTCAACCAAGCCAAGTAACTGAGTTCTCGACAGGACTTGATGATTTTCGAATTCAGAATTACTTGTTATGCCGAGAACACACTTATTATGCAGGATTCAAGGTGCTAATTTAATAAATTACATTATCTAATCGAGCATCAGTAAATATTTGGCTTATAGTATATTTATAAAAAAGTAACGAATACAATCTTTTGTAAATAAAATAATTCTATATTTGTTCTTTTATTTCAATTTATTTTCAAAATTATTGCATTCCTTTGTATTAATGAATGCTATTAATGTATAATATAAATAACAATGTAGATAAAGTTAAAGGTGTCATGTTACCCTACAATAATGAATGACTCATAAGACATTATATTTGATAAAATATATGAAAATTAATTCTAATTGGTAATGCCAGGAATAATCTACTATGCATAACTACAAAATACTGTTTGTACTCGTTTAAAACTATTGTGTCAACGAGAAAAAAGCCACGCGCGAGAAGTGTAGATGCATGATAATTTTTTTTAAATATATACTATTCTAATTAACTATGAAAAAGCTATACAATTTTTTATTTTAAATCTTTCATAAGATAACCTCCAAGTTAAACGGTTGCTACGGGCAACACTTTTAAGATTGTCGATAAAACTGTCGGGGAGAAGTTTATACGATGAGTTTCTCGTTAGTTTTTTCTCAGTCTGCATCTCCATCGGTGTACAGTGTATCAGAAAGTAGAAAAGATGACGGGTGATATTTGTAAAATTATATTATTTTTTATTTCAATGTCTGCATCGGTAATGATTCAAGAAATAGAAGCTGTCGTAGGATTTGGTGCGGGTGTTCCCGTTCCAGAATCTCCAAATAGATACGAAAAATATGTGAACACGTGTGAATTAGTGTGTAAGTAATACTTTTATGTAATATATGCTTTGAAAAAAAATAGTACGTATTGGACACGGTACACATAATTACTATTGAATCGAGAGCATTCTTCCATACACGTAAATTCAAGTGATATAATTTCCTTTTGACAGATAAGAAACACGTTGAAAATAAACCAGATGTTTTTGTGGCAGTTGCAAACAATCCTGGACTTTGCCTGATTACACGACAGACTAATGTATCGAATATCAACTACCAGTGGCAACTCTATAACTATGCTGGTATTCCGCTGGGAAACGCAACTAAATTTATTAGCAGAACCATTGCTACTATTGCTCCTGGGGATAATTCTTCTGCACCTACTGTCATGGTGCCTATTTTTGATAAACCCCTTGTCGCCGGCGAGGATTTGAAATCCAATGCTCCTTTCTTTAAAAACAAGAACGTTGCTGGTCTCAATTATGATTCTCGAGAACAGTGGCTATTCTTTCTCTTGAGGAACCCTGACTCGAAAGAAAGAGAAATGTATCGAGCAAACATAAACGGAACAGAGCGAAAGGTCCTTTTTAATAATAAAATTTCAACTGATGCTAAAGAAGAGAATGCTGAAATTGAAAAGCCTGTTAGGGCCGAGTATAAAATGAAGGCATTAACTGATATTGCTTACGACTGGATTTCAAAGAATATGTATTTTAGTAATAAGCATGAGATATATGCCATCAATGCTCTAAACGCATGGGATCCCATAAAGATTCTGTCGAATAGGTCTGAAATCATAAGTCCTGTGGTGCATCCGAATTATGGCTATCTCTATTTCATTGATTATAATCGCACTGTCGCGTCGTCAAGCATATTTGACGATATAAAACGTATAGAAGAGTATGCGATTTATCGTATTAATTTAGACGGTTCGAATCTCGTCAAGATAAGCGAAACTAGCGATGATGATATTGTCAGTTTGGCTATCGATTTTCACACTGATCGACTGTATTGGAGCCGCCCTAACGCAAGAATTATTCAGCATTCCAATCTAGATGGTAGTAATGCCAAAAACATTACAGGAAATTCAGTTTATTATGGCTTACGTAGCGCGGGAACGCACTTCATAGGGTTCGATAAGAACTACGTCTATTACATAAAAGCAGGAACGAACTCTGTCCATCGTTTCAACAAAACCGATAACAAGGAGGATGAAGACTATGACTTAGTTACACGTGCAGAAGGTCAAATAATTTTCGAGTTTGTTATTTTTGATTCTGAGGCTCAGAAAATTCGTATCGATCATCCATGTTTCAAAAATAATGGGGGTTGTCAGAAGTTTTGTTTCGCCGCGCCTAAGAAGGATTATATGTTGGAACGTATTTGTAAATGCAGTTTAGGAGAATATCTGAAGGATGATGGAGTTTCCTGTGGTGGACCACTATAAAAAATCATTAAAAAATTTGAAGATCAAAAACAACGTATTGATGACGGTGCATTGTTTTCTGAGTAATGTAATATATTTCAATAAAAAGCGTCTACATTTTTAAATAATTTATTCATTTTGTTGATAGAATTGAATTTCTGTGGTATAGTTATTTGTATTTGGCGTATTTTCATCGTATTATTATTTTAGTTTATGCATATGTCAATGTATCAATTCAAGTCTCTGCTTTATTTCAAAACAGACGAAAAGATAATAGTCATTGGGAAACCCGTCCCTGGCCAAAAAAATTTGCTATGCGATTTGATACAAATTGTAAACAGTTGTCTTCTGGTTAGTCGTTCATTAGTCTCCAAATCGTCAACTTCTTTGAAATGGAAGCTAAAATTTGGAAAATTTTAATTATTTTTATTTTGTGTGGCGTCTGAACACGTGCAAATTTTACTGTAAGTACGATATTTATTTGTTTTTTCTGGTATCACGACTATACCCAGCATTTTAATCTCTTGGATTAATTTTTTTTCAAGATGAGAAATATGTCGAGGACAAGCCGGAAATTCTTGCGACGATATCAGGACGGGCAGGACTTTGCCAAATCAGAAGTCAAGAAAATCATTCAACAACGTGTTACATAAAGGAATTAATTCTTGAATATGTTGATTTTGTTGGCAGTATTCCTTCTTTCAGACCTTTGTCTCCTGATGATACATAGATGAGATGAGACATAGATTTGTCAATGAGTGTAATGCTGAACGGTCTTAACTATGATGCACAAGAACAGTTCATCTAATATTTGGCCATCCAACGTCAGAATCATTTGTACTCAAAAATTGGCAACTCGTTTCAAGCACTCAAACGAACTGGAGGTAATTCTTGAGCAAAAAAAGGACGAATTCACTTAACTTGCTTACGATTGGACTACTAAGAATATGTACATAAATGACCGAACTTTCGTATCAGTCGTCAACGTCAATAAGGCATCGAGTTTCGCAGAGGTCATATCTAACAGATCAGAAATTCAGAGCCTCGTAGTGCACCCGAACAAGGGTTATCTTTTCTTTATAAGTAGGAAAAATATCTCTTTCAACGATCACTCGAACATTACTACATTTCATGCGATTTACCGATCTAACCTGGACGGCTCGAACATCGTAGAGCTAAGCGCAGACGTCAACGAAACTCTGACACGCGAAACTGGATAGTAGCGACGTCCAGGACATCTTGAAAAAGCCGATCAACGGAGGCTCTCACTCGATGAGTTTCGACAAAAAATACGTGTACTACGTGCAGGCTAAGAATGGGAGGGTACGCCGATTCAACAAAACCGATTACGTGGATGACGAGGATTACAAGCTGACCAGTTCTAATCCAATGGCTGATATCAAAGTCTACGACGCCGAGTCTCAAAAGATTCGCGACGACCATCCATGTCTGAACGAAAACGGCGGTTGTCATCAGTACTGTTTCACAATACCGAAGGACGACGAAAAATTAGAACGAGCCTGTAGTTGCAGCGTCGAAGAAAGACTGTCCTCCGATGGTGTCTCCTGTGTGACACCTCTGTATAAAAATCAAAATTTTTTTCCTGTAATTAGTAAATAAAATGCGCTTCACAAAACTATTTATCGCCTTCTCCAGTGGTGTCCCTAAGTAAAACGTCATCCAGCTAAATCACAGGTGCAGTTCGCGCGTATGGGAAAAGAAGATCTCGCTCGACTAGGCGACAAGTCTACATTACGCGAGTGCTATTTATTGCGCCCCTATGGAGGCGAAGCCCCCTTGGATGAGGTTTCATCGTCGCTGTAATTTAGAGAACTACGAGTTTCGGTTTACGCTGCGCACGCACGCGAGCGAGTTATGTATTATGTATGCACATACAAGATACAACAGAGTCCGCGGAAGCGAGATCGTCTGCGCAGGTGTGACTTCTCACTTAGGCTTGATTTCTTATTCAAGCTTGACTGCTGGCTTATACCACCAATTCGATTTTTTCAGAGATACATCATTCGTTATTTTTGTACTGCGTCGAAATGCCTGTAATTGTTCGCGTTAAATTGTCCATCGCGAAAATTCATAGTCCGAAGCGTATAAAGTACCATTCGTGAGTCTTAAACGAAGCAAAGAAACACTGCATCGAGCGCGAAAACGTCGCCAATTATCCCCTGTGTACAGTAAACCATCGCGCATAAGCCGCGCCGGCGCAGTGCACGGAAATCTGTGAATCGTAAAACCACGGTGAAATTATCCCTCGCACACGCGCGCGCGCGAGCGTTTAGCGAAAATTGGGCTCGCGCGTGCGCTGTCAAAAGCCGAGCTTCGAGAAATTTATTTTACGACGTATCGTTTTACGTAACGGCTGCAGCGGCGTAGGAGTTTTTATCGGCGATTTTATTAGTGAGAGAGAGAGAGAGAGAGAGAGAGAGAGAGAGAGAGGGAGAGAGAGAGAGAGAGATGCAATTTTCTGCACGGAGCGTAGGAGATAACGATGATTTTGTGGATTTTTATGACGGGTTAGCGCTTGCATAGCGAATGGAAAGCTTAGACGGTAATGGTTGGCGGCTGATTTGATTTTCTGATGAGGTTTGATTGCCCAGAGGTTATTGTATATCAATGCTTCGGCACACGAGGATGTTTTATTATAGATGCGAGATATACGAGCGGTCAATTTCGGTGTTTCGTTTCCATTGCATCGTGCGCGCTGTCGTTAGATGTTTTGTGTAGAGTTACTACTTATTTTAAAACTATTATATCGACCGTGAAGTGAAAATCTGTCAAATCGTTGCCGTTTTCTGGGAATTTTGAAATCTTTGGAAACAAAAAAGATACCTTATACACTTACTATCTTTTACAGATTACGTACAAGCTGATGTAAACTAAATATATCCATCGCAATTCTCATACACAATACAACAAAAGCAATTGCACTATCGATACCCAGCGATAAATTTTTACCTCCCGCAACTCCGTATTCACATCCCCAACGATTATTTTCTCACCGCAAAGCTTGCTGGATTAAGCTGCTACTCATAAATTAGAGGCTTTCCAGCGCACAGAGCGCGCGACACTGCTCGGCGCACCGGCTCTAACTCACCTGTTGCCTCTCCCTCTCCTATGGTGCGCCTCTTCTTTTTCCGATCCGCGAATCTATCCGTCTATCTCGCCCGCATCTGGCCGCCGCGCGGGAATACTTTATTGGTTTATCGCGCAGTCATAATCTGCTCTCAAGGTGTATAACTTAACCGGCTGAGATACGATGTGCCACCCGCGTGGATCGCTATAGACTTTTCAATTGGGTTTACGGCTTTTGATTATGCCGGAGAGGCTTATACGCTCGGAATGATTCGTGGATTTATACAGGAAAGATATGAGTTTATTTCGAGAATTACTTATTATCAATTTTGCTTTAATTAAATCTCGAATGGGATATCCATTCAAAAAATTATAACACTGATAGCGCAGACTCGTGAACTGTCATTCGCAGAATTGCACGCAATTCCATTGCTCACACCAGCCTCAACGGCATATCTATACGATTTCGCACTCATAGCCTCGTAAAAACTCTCCCCAACAACCGAACACGCGATCGGCATATCTATCCTACGTACCGATTTGCCAAAAAGAAAAAATTCACGCGGCGCTTGACAGTTTCGTGGGAACGTGCGTGGGTGTAACTCCGATCATAAAACGTCATCGCGGGGGCCGGCGATGACAACGACTATAGGTACATGAGAAAACTGATATGCATCGAACGCGATGTGGGAGGCTGCGAAAATTACTCAATCCTTCTAGTCGGCTACTTCCGCGCAGACGTATTTAATTTATTGACACGGAGATCGATTATAAGTAGACGAGATGGCGTTGCGAGAACGATTAAGCAGTCTCTCTCCTCAGCGAGAGAATCGACTGACGGGGACTATTGTTTTCTCTTGGCCGGCGTTGCGGGTGTATCCATATATTCTTGCAAAATTTGCCGTGTGGGAAAATGTTGGGATTGAAATGAAAAAAAACCTGAGTATTGAGTATAATTTATATCTTATAAAAAATAATAGCAAAAGTAGCTATTTTAAGAATATTCAAGATTTAATTTACAAGTGGAAAGTTAATAATGCGACTATAATATGAGAATCCAAATTGCTCAAAATTGGCAATCCATTGCGCGCTCGCGCGGCCAAAAGAGCGACACTTTAATTTATGTTGATGATGCAAATTTAAAGCGAATAATTATCTCTTTGTCAAGCGCGAGAGCGCGGCATTGTACGTAATTAAACGTTGCCTCGTGCCTTGTAATTGACACGGAAAGATAATTACGCGACTCATGACGAAAGTTCGGAATGAAAACACTTGCACCTTTTCCTCGTCCATGTGTGCAGTACCGCCGCCGCCACCGCGAATTATGCCGCTAAATTCGCCTGCCTATTTTTAGCTCGTGTTTGTACGACTTCTCGTCGAGTTGAGTAACACGCGACGTTGCGATTTTTACCTGCACACTCAATCGCTCTGGATTGATTACGATAAAATTTAACGATAACACGCGCACCATCTAACCGTACAGAACACCTCCACATTGAAATGCGCATCGTCGAAAGAATCTCGCGACGCCGTACGATCCCCGGAAACCGAGTAAACCAGTGAGATATCCCGGCCATAAAACCAAGCCGAGCTCTCAAGCAACAGCAGCGGAAAGGTCGGAGCCGCTCTTCCTACACATTCTCGCGTCGTAAAATTAATTCATACGAACAAACAACCGCACGGCCCAGAGGGAAACAAAGATCCGTTCGTCATTGGCGGCGTATAGGTCGATGTCGCGCGAGAGCGCGTGAGAAAACGCTTAGCCGTAGGCGAGTGTGTGTATACTAATGGTCCAGAACGAAGGGACGAGTCGGCGAGATAAGATCGCCGAGAGCCTAAGTGCGATATAATGTCATAACTCTGGAATCCGAGTCGCACGTGTGCAGAAATAGCGCCATTGAAAATTTTGCGTTGTTTTTTTCTTTTAGAAAATTGTTACGCGCTATAGTGTTGTCGAGGCGTTATAAATTTGAATATTACTCAACGAGCGGAGTGACCACTTAATCGTTGCGATATAAGGATCACACGCTATTTACTCGCTCGATTGAGCAGCAATTGTCCGGACGAAGAAGCTTTTGAACAATACACAAAGCCGCGGCCTCACGTTCCGCATAGCCTTCATTGGTCCAACTATAATCGACTCGCTCCATTACTAGCTTCCCTTTGCCCCTGTGTGTATACTTTCTCCTTTACTTGCTTTATTGTTTTAATGCGCTACTCGGTTGCGTTGCGCCTGGCCTCGGTGAGCAGAGAAGTGAGAGTTTACTTTTAACAAGTTCATCGCTGTGATGAGTACGTAAATTTGTTATAAAAATAAATAGTTTTTTAATACATTATTTTAATTGGTCGTGGAGGATAATTACTTCACCGTTGTGATACCGGCTCTCTTAATCGCTCGAGCAACACGATCCGCCGAAACCAGCGTAATTCAAAATAATAATCGTCCGATCAGTCCTTCCGAGGAAAGTGACGTATCGATCGCCTCATCCCCTACAAAAAAGAACGAGACAAAAGACGAAGAAGCAGGGCATTAAAGCGCGTTTAAGCACCTGCGAATTTGCATAAGTATGCCATCGGCGCGTGAAAACCGCGATTAATGCTCGCGAGGAGGTAGTATCATTGATCGGTAATTGATTTAAAGTAGCGGCGGTTCGCTTCTTTAGCATGAGTTATTTACGAGATTGCTTTCATCCGAGACGTCCCTCGATATCATCATGCATTCGATTCAGAGAAGAAGATCTTCTGGAGAACATAAGGGAGTGGCTGCAAGGTGGTAATTTTTGGGGAAATCAGAAGTTGGCGATTGCAGTATTTGATTCCGAGAAGGCGGAACGATGAGAAGTTTCTTCGAATGTTTTTATCGAAGTAACGGCTCGAGTGTTTGAAGAAGAGAGTGGTTGGAGAAGGTACTCGTTACATCTGGCTATACTCGTCGATGTATCGCTGAATTTTTTATACATGATCTTACCGTTCCTATTGAAAAACTCACATAGCCGTGTCTAGACGATCTGGTATGAACTTTTAAATCCGATACAACACCAACGACCCTTTCTGCAGCAGTCCACTCACATAGTCCCGCAATTTACGAATCATAATCATCGCGAGTAAATTTCCCTACTGCACCCACTTCCATTTAATTAGCATCGCGCGCACAGCGCTTTCCGCGAATCCGCGACTTTCTTCCCTTGAGAAAAAAACCAACGCGTGATTCATACAAAGCCAGAGATCTCGGGCGATACAGAAGCCGGCATGTTAAGGATATACAAGTATACCGAAGGTGCAGCCGTTTTACGCTCGGGTTTCGTCACCGCGCACTTACTCATACCTATGTGTATATACATATACTTATACGTGTAACGCGTAAATCTGGGCGCAACAATTAAAGGGGTACATGCGTACGTATACGTATATCGCGCGGCATTAATCGCGAGAGCAACGAGCGGTTGACACACATTTCGCGCGCGCGGCCTACGCGTGCGTTATACACATACACACACACACACACACACACACACACACACACACACACAGAGGATTTAGTCCCAAGGGAGATGTAATCGACGTGCTCGGCAATTTATGCGGTAATTAGGGATCGTATATACAGGATGACGAAAAGAGCAGCGGTAGCTACCGCGCGCACAATTTGTTCGGAGATAGCAGATAAAGCTTTGGTCTATATGTTGCGCTGATGAATGGGATGTATAGTCTGCGCTGGTTTCGCGTTGCGTAAGCGCACGACCTGCATGCGCGTGTGTGTGAGCGACATTTTTGAAGGTGAAGCCGAGGCGTGAAAAGCTAGAGAGTCGTGGGTGTATACGCGAACTGTTTGTTCGGTGTTCCCTGAGTCATCTGATTTATATACTCCCGGCCGGCTTGGAAACGGCTTTCGATTTCCGATGCTTTTAGCGAGTCTTATACGCCCTGAAAAAGCTAAACGTACGCGTTTTTACCCGTTAGAATCTCATGCGGCAACTCGCACCGAGCAAAAACAAGCCACAAGAAACAAACTGCTCTCGAGGCGCAGAAGAAAAGCCAACAACACACAATGCGACACACAGCCAGAGAGAGAGAGAGAGAGAGAGAGAGAGAGAGAGAGAGAGAGAGAGAGAGAGAGAGAGAGAGAGAGAGAGAGAGAGAGAGAGAGAGAGAGAGAGAGAGAGAGAGAGAGAGAGGTAGAGGAGTATAAGAAAATCCCTTTGAAAAACCGAGCAACAAGTATAATCCCTGGCACTTGCCGCATACGCATAGATCCGCAAGCGATAGGAGTATCCGTCTCTCGATTTATTGCCGTTTTACGACTCGGCATGTTATACCCGCGCTTTGCGGCTCCCCGTCATTATATACCGAGCGCGTTGCAGCGCTGCCCAGAGAGTTATGTCCGAGCTCTCTCTCTCTCTCTCTCTCTCTCTCTCTCTCTCTCTCTCTCTCTCTCTCTCTCTCTCCTCTCGGATATGAGAACAATGATTTTCGCGAGAGATCGAGATACATACGGGGGATGTGCGCAACGCGCTGGAGCGTCATTGTGCGATATTGATTATTGTTTCGCCGCTGCGCGATATCCTGTGTGGTGTGTGTACGTGCTGGTATTAAGTGATTTCGATTGTTCGCGCAATGCATTGTCTTCCGGTTGCTCTCTTTGCGCGCGCGATGGGGCACGGGACACGTTTCTTTTTCGTTGAAAGAATTTTTAGAATACGTAGCCTTTTAGTCAATGCTACGAGCGCAGCTGATTTCTCCAAGGCCCGATATAAAAGCAAACGGCTCACTAGACAAAGTCCTCGAAAAGCTATGCTCCTCTCCTCTTCCCAGAAACCAAAATCCCAGACGCCACGAATCATCTCTATCAAAATCCGTTCTATACCCTTAGCACGCGAAGTGAGCGATAAGAAAATTATGCTCATTTGAATTCAATAAACAAATCCCCAGCAGTGCATTTCCGCATCGACGCGTGTGTATGCGCTCACGGCCGATAATCCGGGGGATACGAGGAGGATCCGGCTGTGATTTTTCCGAGGAGACGATCTGATATAGGTGAGCGCGCGGGACTGCGGCGACATAAATCAGACGGATATGGAGAGATTGCGCTGCTGCTGCTGCGAGAGACTACACAGGGTCTGTGCGCGTTTGCGCACGTTACGCGGCGCGGGATGTCTGCGCAGTGGAATATAATTTGATTAGCGTCGTTTGTAACGAGAAAAATCCTCGTCTAGCTGTATCCGGAACGTATCTACTTACGCGATATGATGCAGCTGTGAATAGTTGTGGAATAAATCAAAAGTTTCACTCGCGCGCTTTGATTTTTCAAAAGCCAATCCATTATGCAACGAAACTTTTAACAAGCTACGATTTTAAAACACTCGCTCATTTCTGCTGAAAGGGCTTCAACAACAAATTGATGAACGTTTACTTACGCTCACGTGCAGTGCGTTGCACGTGAGATTTGAATTAATTACGAGTCGCTGAAACCGGAGAATCGAATAATTACCAAGCATAATTTCATCCTCTGCACAATCCTTGCAGCCTCGAGCCAGGGCAAGCATATATATACGAAATTCAAATCCAAACAACAACAAGCTTGAACTAAATCCTAATTTAATACAAAACGCGAAATGCCGCATACGTACGTAGAGGTGCGTACATCTGAAAAAGAGAAATCAACGAGGGAGAGCCGCTCGCGCGCGCGCTCGGCTACTGGGCTACAAATTCACGAGCTAATTAAAGCCATTCATAAAAATGCCAAACCAAACGCAATAAACGTTCCGCTGAACTTGCCGATATATATCTCAGAGTCGCGAGATATATATCGTCGGACCGAGCAAGCGAAGCCGAGAGAACCAATAAAATCCGACGTACCTAATGAGCGGAACTACCGTAGCGGCGAATATAAGACATGCAGCTGTCTATATGCGGGGATAATAATGGTGGCTTGTTATCGGGAGCGCGCGCGCGCGCGAGTGATGCGCAATTATCGCGCGCTTTTGGCGTTATTGTCAGCTACGGTGTGCCCCTTGCTTGTTTTTTTTTCTGTTAGACGAGAGGATGCGTGTGGGAAAAAGCGTGGATTTTTCTCGTGAGTTCCTTTTGCGGGACGGGAATCTTTGGGTGGGCTCTCTGTCACCGGGGGTTGCTTTTTCTTCCGGTGATAATCGAGGTACCGCTAATTAATTGGATCGAGGACTGATTCGAGAAGGGAGGGATCGCGCGGGGAAAAAAGTTAACGGGTAACGACGCGTTTTGAAAAATTCAAATCGACGGAGCAGCGTTAATCGCTTGAGTAACTTTCGAGTCAATTAAATTTTATCTTTGCTAGAAAGATTTTTTTTTCTATGGAAGCGATCGATGCGATTTGTCGAGCAAAACCAGAATTTTCTGAGTATAAGGAAAAAGCTATAGTTATTCGATGAGGCACAACTGTAAATATATAGAGTAACAACTGTTATTTTCATTCTTTCCTAGAATACATTATAGATTTGTAGCCAAAATCGTAGTTTTGCAATTCGAAACCGGCATTATTGTATGCAAATACTCGAGAAAGATATTATTTTCAATATCTCTCTTTGCTCTGGGCGCACTCCAAGCAACTACAGAGCACAAATGCACATATTAAAGGAACAAATTCAAAAATGCCATTAAAACTCAGCGTAAAATCTATTTTCAGAATAATAAACGCTCTACTGTCAAAAACTGATTTATCGCTCGATCCAGATCCGAAAAAAAATTTCGTTTAAAACCTTGACAGATGCATGAGCACACACACGAGAACGAAATTTTCCGTCATCCTTGGGATTTTATCACTCTTTGCGAGAGCATAGTGTCGTAAACACGCGAGTGCACGTATACGTGCACGATTCGAAAAGTCCAATGACTAATTAAGACATGCGAGCGAGAAGCTTATGCACAGTTGTAAAATTATCGTGTTATTCCAGATTCAAACTGGTAATTAAAGGTATAACGAAGCATTTGAAAGTAAAACTATATGCTATTATAAAACGTTTATTGAAATGGATATGCGTTACTCTGAATCTGAAATTAAGATCGCTCTTTAATGACCGTTACACGTGATATAAACTACTTTTATTGCGAGCACGCAACAGTTTTTCAAAACGGAAAATAGCGTTTTACGATGCGAAAATCTCGATGCTTCAAAAATCAAAGAATTTCGTCTTCTTCCCCTTGACGATCTTATATACACTCGCCGGCATATATGTCGCAACTAGGCAGAGTATAGAAAGAAGCCCTGTGCGTGTGTGTATGTGTGTGTTATACACACTGCGTGAGATTTATTCCGTTTGCGCGGGACTAACGAGGTGTGCAATATGGACTAATTAATTGCGCAGATCGGCATAAACCCGGGGCCCACTTTAACTAGCCTTCATTACCCCGTGGAAAATTGCGGGGCACTCTTGACTTTGACACTTTTTTTTTCTCTTTCTCTCTCTATCTCTCTCTATGCGTTAGTCGCGCCAAATGAGTTTTATTGGCTTTCCTCGTTCGCCACTCGTGCCGAAGGCTTGTGAAAGGTGCCAATTTAACTTGTGCACGGAAAGAAATTTTGAAATGTTACAACTCTTAAATCCTCGGAGATGAAACAATCAATCGAACCGTATTGTTATATTACGGATTTCAAAATAAAATAGCGCATCATTCGAGGTTTATAAGCTCCGAGAAAATTGTAGTGTTAAAGTAGGAAATTGGTATTAATATAATTCCAACTGGAAATGCGCGAGTTCCAATATTCTCGGCGTTATGAGAACGCATGCCATTGCGTGCCTCATTTCCATGTTGGAACTCGTACACTTCCAACTCCGAGTTCCCCCACTGCGACTGTTCGTGCGTTTCCGCTATGCCGAAATCTGCGACCCCACCGAGATTTTCTTGAATCAAGAATTGGCAACCGTAGAGGTGTGGCAGTTCGAAATTTCTTTCCGTGTGTAACGGTGACTTATAATACTGCTTGTCTCTATACAACTTTTTTTCTCAAAATGATATTTGTTGTTAACTTAATTTACAATGGCATTTGTACAAAGTTCTGAAATCTTTCTATCTATAATACTCCTCGATAAAAGAAAAAAATCGCCGTGATTAACGACCGCGATTCTACGGATTCCGCTAGAAAAAAATTCTTAGCCATTATCGGCAGTGTATCTTTGTGTATAAGCGAGAGAGAAAGAGAATGAGATAGAGAGGCGGCCGACCTTGAACCGTGACTGCGGAAAAGCTTGTGCAGTGCCAGGTGCATATAACGCGACACCTTGGCTACGCGTCTTATCCCGGAGCGGCATCGCGTGAGATTCTAAGCTGCAGTGCTGAAATGCTGCGACTGGGGGTCAGAGTTCACACAGTATCGGTAGTACCTGTAGGTACTCAACCTATCTGCGAGCTCCATACTTGATATTGTAAATATTGCGATTTTTTCACCGCTAACACGATTGTGCGGAAGGCACACACACCCGCAAAAAGGTGCGATATAGTACACACTTCAGTATAGACAGAAGTTAACCGCAACAACGCTGCATCCATTCTCGTCCGCGATGCACTTGCGGTCAACATGATCTCCCCGTTTAATATGGTTTATGAAATCTTGATATGCGAATTTCACCTTTAATGATTATAAAATCATTGAAAAAAATTGTCAAACGTTTTCAACCTTTAAAAGTTTCTCTAAATGCTTATAAATTTACATTAATGAATGTAGTGCTATCAGTTAAAGAAATCTTAAGAATTGAATTTTAGCAGGTGAGGTTGAATCAGCTATTTAGCGGTCATCGAAAAAATAAGATTTTACCAAAACATATAAATCCAAGAGTAAGTTGCACTTTTTAAAAACTATTTTAATGCATACTTGCCATCCCGCCGCGCCGTCTTAGATTTATGTAACACCCAAATTGTTAGACAATCGTTAAGTTGAACATGGGACCTAAAGTTCAGAATATTTTTAGCTTCGTTAGTACTGAGCTCAGAAAATCACACGATATTATTAAATCTGGTGAGGACGAAATTTACTAACTTTTGCTGTATAATTTACTATAACTTTTATTGGTATTTTTTGAAATCTGAATTAGCAAAAATATGGCGTTGCAGGAGAGATTCGTCTGTGAAAACAAATTTAAAGAAGGCTAAAGGCCAAAAAATTAGGCAAAACCAGCAATAGTTGTATTACTGGTAAACATAGAAGAACCAGTAAAAACATAGAAGAACCAAGATTCTGAAATAGTTTTGAATGTTGATCTAGTTAAACAAGAAAAAACTCTTAACAGTCTCAGAATTGTCTTATATTGTAGAAAAAATTCTGCTCATAAATAGCGCTCTAATTCGTCCAAAAGAATATTTCAAAGCCTTAATTTCGTCTCACAAGTTTTTGATAATTCATTCTTAGAATTGCTTAAAAACCTCTCAAAAATTGATCTTAAAATAATCATAAACTCTATTAAGATGAAATCGTCTTAACAAATCTTAAAAAGTGCCATTTTTGAGATATGTCATTTTGAAATCTTAAAGTGAACTCAACTTTTTTTACGCGGGTATTCTTACTAAGTATCTATCTGAAAGACGAGATAAATATGGAGTTCCTAAAAACTACGAATTCATAAAGTATCACGTAACTGTGTTGCCACTTTACTAAGTGCACCATCGCATCTTAGCCCTTCTTATGCAACCTACGTCACCATAGTCAAGCGGATGCGACACCTGTATACACCCATACCTGCGACCGAAGAGCTTTACGAGTGTCGAGAGGGAGCGAAGCATGCGTGCGCTATATGCAACCATTCATAAATATCGTTGCTGCGCGCTCGAGGCTTGGACGGTAAATCTGAACCAGCCTCGCGTCGTCGCGAAACACACGCGTTTTCTATCTACGATGCAGCATATGATGGACGATGATAGTATATTAAGATGTTGTAAAAGTTTATTCGTTGCCACGCTCGCAATTTTCAACTGCAGGTTCTCGTGAACGTGGCCTTTTGTTGGAGGACAGGTTGAGGGCGGAGTTACGTTAGTTAGTGGCTGCATTAAAATGTATTAAAATTATGATTGTTATTTTTATTGATCGCTATCCATGAAAATATTTCTTGTTTATTTTTATATTATGGTTTGTTTTACGAGTCCGATAATTCATTCATCTAAGAATGAAGAGCATCCTCAAAAGAAGAAAAGAAATTCGATTGGTAGGTTAAGCGAGTCTTTAGAAAAATAGTTAGTGACAGAGGGATTTTAATCTTAATAGACTTATGATCAAAACTTGCACTCGAAAGTTATAAACTTTTAAATCTCCTCAAATCTGATTTTTTTAATAAATACTTTATGAATCAACTTAAATAAATCAAGTTAATTCGTTACTTATAACTTTTAGTTCAGTTTAGTTTAGTTAATGGTAAATTACGCGAGTCCTTAGGCGTATAAACTGGCAAGCAAACGTGCCAGTCGCGGTTTTTATGACGACTGGTAAGATAGCGATGCTTGGGACCTGGAATCGCTGTTTTTCACGAAGTTGTAATATACGATTCGTTAACGAGGTTAATAACTAAAACTTTCACCGGGGCGGTTTACATTTACGTAGGCCCAACCCTCGTGAAAGTTGTAAGGTATTAAACCTTTTTTTTACACATATCAAATAATAATAATAATCAATCAAAATAAACTCCCATATACCTCCGAAACTGAATTCTCTGACATATAGCGAAGTGCGCCATAAGGGGTCCCTTACAAAAAGCCAAAACCGCGGCGGCGGCGTCGGCAGTTGCAATCGATCTCGAGTGCGTTTTTCTCGTTCCTGCTCGCCGGGGCTATATTCTCAGCGGGCTCGCCTTTATATTATGCCCTATCAGCCGGCCTAAACGTCCGCACGTGGAAAAACAGGTAAAACTGCTCTCGCGAGATAGACCGCGGTTGTCCATTAGGCCGTAAAAGGCCCCGCGGCGTCCGTTCTGCAGACGAACCGCATTAGCAGCACACGCCGAGGATTAATTAGATAATCGATTTATTGATTACATAGACTAAGCTCGCGTGTCTGAGCTTAAACTGTGTTTTACAGGATTGTGCTTGAAATGTTCAGAAATTTAAGTTCATTCAAAATATTGTAAATTAAATTTATACGTCCTCTATTTTATAACTAGTTTAATTTCTATAAATTTGTAGATTCATAGTACTTTAATTTGTATAGTTGAAATGTTGAGAGTTAAATTAAAAATTGGTTAATTTGTACATCTGTAAAAGTTACGTAAAAAATATTCATTTATAGAAATTTCTCTGATGAATCAGCCTAAAAAAATCGAAACATTAAATTTTAGGATTGAATAATCACAACGAGCGAATTTTATTATAAAATCGAAATATATTTTGCATGGGATCACGGCCTTGCGCGAGTTCTTCGAATCTCGTGTTAGGAAGGTAGCCAGGGAAAATGAATCTGCTCAATTTTTGTAACTGTTAACTGTATTTATTTGTAAACTGGACTCTTCTGCGGCTCGGTATCTTATGCCAGCCTCTCGCTCCTTAGAGAGCTCGCTCACCTCAAATTCGTATCACGTGACTGTCCCCACACAATTACCCCGCTACATATCTTGTCACTTAATATCATCACACATACATCACATATTTCATTAAAACAAAGCCGATGCAATGAAATCGAATATCGAACAGCCCGAAGGTAAAGTGTACCGCTACGATAGGGGGTGCGTGACCCAAAAAGCTTCGATTAAATTGTATTTTCCGATAATGCGTGCCATCAGCGCCTTGGAATCGCGGCGACGCCTATAGTGTTGAAAGTTAATGCGCGATTATCAATGGGACGTATATGCATGTGGCCGCATTAAAATCGAGTGTGTCGAGGGGCGGGTCAAACTCGAGAGGAGAGTCTCACTGCCTGCAATCACGCGAATAAGCGCATTATTTATAGCAATGCATCGCTTCTTTTATTTATATCTCGACACTGTTGCCACCAGTCGGTTATTATGAAATGTAGTTTATGCAGAAAAATATTCTTAAATTTTTTATTTGTATATAATATATGCTAATCTTCATCTGTCCGTAGGGATGGGCGATACTGTATCGATAAATATGAATATCGTTATATCAGATGGTCGATATCGACATTTTACAGAGTAATACATTATGTTAAACCCTATTACTCTAAGCAGAGCAAAAATAAATAATAAATTCTAAGATTTAGTATTAATACATAGATTATCCGATTCAAATACACACGTGCTTTGAAATTCGTTAGAAGGGCGCTCGGCCGCTCGGCGCTGAAATATTATTTGAATCAACCTACGATTGGAATGGACGAAAATCCAATAGAATATTGGAATAAAAATTCAAGCTCTTTATCTATATTAGCCAAGCGGTATCTGGTCATCGTCGCTACTTCTGTCCCTTCTGAAAGTTCATTTTCTAAGGCTAGAAGGATCATGACACAAGACATAAGTCGTCTGAGCCCCAAACATCTGCAGCATCTTTTATTTTTAGCGCCATTACAAAAAAAAAGATTGGCGCCTTTAAGAGGTTAATCTTATAGAAAAATGATTCACATAAACAAAAATTTAATATATTGTTTGTGTGAATCATAATTTACCAATTAATTATCAAACATTGATCAAGTAAAATAATAAAGATACAGTTAAAAGCAATTTAAAAATTCCAAATTTGTTTTTTTTTTAAAGAAAAAAATGTAAATTACTTTATCTATACATTCAATACGAGTAATATTGCACGTATTGATATTTTGTGGATTGATACATATCTATACTTTTTAGAATATCCCGCATCCCTATAATTGTATGTCTATTTAACGTAACAATCTATTTTAGTCTTATTAGTTTTCTGTTTCTATTGAGGTATAATAAATCAGCCACTCAGAAAGCCCATCCTTCCATGCCTTTCGCATAAAATGCGGGAGGTGAACGATCATCGATGACTGGTATTCCGACGAAAGCCGGAATTCCAAGTCGTCCTCACGCTCAGGAAGGAGAGCTACGTCTCCTCATCGTGGTTGCATCGACTCCTACTTTGGGTAGAGAGTCTGTGAAGATATACTACAGAAATGATCCTGTGAAGTATGATCTTAATTTGACTAGGCGCAGCGGCTTCTATTTGTGCCTATCCGAACGTTACTTCACTTTTGGATGGAGTTTTTTGGTAGCCACCTGGCTGCCGAGATACTGAACCAGTGGTGCGAAGAGAAAGAAAGAATGAGAGAGAGAGAAATAGAGATACGCGCCGCCAGCATGTGAAACCACGTGGTCGTGGCAGACACTGCGCGCGTATACTTTCCGTAATTAATATATTATTTTTGATTTATATTTATTTCTTAAACAAATTGCACCGTTTTATCAATTATTATAATAATGAATTATAAAACATAGCTTTCAAAAAATTTGTTTAATAAACTAAAAAAAAATTACGATAACTGCCATAATTACGAAAAATATTATTCTGTGATACGAACTATATAAGAGCATTATAAAAATCGTTGAAAAGAATCTTGCGCAAGTGATTTTTCTCAAACCTCCTCTCCGCAGCTGTACATACAGATACACTAGCTTTCGATTTATTTACTTAAGCGGCTATTTAGCAAAGAAATAGTGCTTGATCTTATAAAAGAAACCGATGCCAAGGAGATCCAATCCATTCACCGGCACCTGCCCCTCGTCTGTGTAAACTTATCGATAACTGTGTAACCTAACGATCTCGTATAAATCTTTCATTTTCACAGCTAGACAGTTTCCATACGTTATACGGTTTTCCGTTTTTTCCTTCTCTGTCTTTCTCTCTCAGCCGTTCCTTCCACCGTTTCGAAAATCCCCTTATGCCGGCTCGATTCTGCATCTGAGATTCTTTTTTGCATATCAACGAAGCATTGTTAAGCCATTCGAATGAACAAATCGATTGAGCTCGGATATCGCACGAGGTCCGCTGGAAAAACGCTTCGAAAAACGCTTCGAAAAACGCTTTGATGGATATCTGAGCTAGTGCTTTTCGGAATTTCGTGATATCTCAATTTGTATTTTCGAGATTTCGAAATCGCTCTTGTTTCCCTGCAAACTGGTCATGAAAACTGTACGTATGAGAAAAATATTTAGCAAGCATTCAACGACAACGACGTTATCAAGACCGACTCCAAAAACAAATGGCTCCATTTAAAAAGCCCGGATCTGCAACGGTGCTCACACACCGCAGGTATTATTATGCATACAGAGACGAAGCTCGAGCCTCCATCGTCTGCAACGGACAGTTTAATAAGCCCGGACACGCACAAAGTCCTCATGAGAAATTGCACAACGTCGCGCTTGCATACGTTTAAGAAGAGAGACCCTGGTCTCTCATTCATCAGGTCCACTAAATATACAAAACGGCCGATCGAGAGTAGCCGCGCGCAGCCATATAAGTGCGTGCGTCGCGTTTTTACCTACGCTTTTAGAAAGGCATTAGCGTCAGGAGGGCCGATATTTTACACTCTCGCGCGGGCTTCTAATTACCTTTTGAAAAAATGCTAATACGCTACAAGAGAGGAATTTGATCGATGATTCTAATGCGAAGGTCGTGTGTGTGCGTGTGATACGAAGCTTATTTATTGCGCATACGGAGAAGTTATGTGTGTTTTGCTGATGCGGTAAATTGAGTGCGTAATTAAAAGGGCTCTTCCGACGGCGACGAGCGTTTAATTTCGCAAGATTGCGAAGTCTGTTACAATAAAATCTCGGGGCTGTAGGCTAAAGCACCGAAAATTTTTCGATCGTTTCGGATCAAACGCAATATTTAATCGCACGATATATAGATATCGGCGAATTCTCACGAGCGGTTGTGCTGCTGTGTTCGTTTTGAAAGTGTGTGCGCATAGAGAGCGAGAGAGAGAGAGAGAGAGAGAGAGAGAGAGAGAGAGAGAGAGAGAGAGAGAGAGAGAGAGAGAAGCACCTTACGAAACTGTCGACGGCCGATGCAGTCGATATGTTTCAGATGCAAATGGAGAGACCGATCGCTCTGCGCCTCGTCAAGTCTCGACTCTGATCTGGATACGTGCGGCATTTTTCTGCTCTATATTCGCTGTGTTTATGCTAATTTTTACTAGAACTGGAGCTTGTACAAACGACTATTTTTCTGAAACTGTCGTCGGGAGATCGAGTTGGGCTGTTTGGAAACGCTTTGCACTTGTTGCGCTGACGTGCGCATTAATTTTGTTTCTTCCATGTAAACGCCAAAGATTTTGGAAAATAACAGCAACTTTTATTTTAAATGAAGTAAATACAAAAAAAATGTGAGAATGTAAGGCTATATTTGTGCGAAAACCCCATTTACACATCTCCCTTCCACCTACCGTTTTTTTTTCTTCAATATCTCACATCAGCCAACACTCGACATGCCTATATTTCGAAAAGTGACGTGTCGTCGTGGCTCACTGACGGCCGAGATAATCGCGCGGGAATTCGCGCAATCGGCATTTATGGCTACATGCACACGGTCTATCTCTTTCCGAAAAGAAATCTAGCAATGGATTTCGTGGACATGTGGGAGACGTCGATCTAAGCATATATCGGCGAGCCTCGAATGTTTTTGGCGTGACTTCGTCGCGTGATGAAATTAGACGGGAATTTTGTATCATATGCCTCTTTGCTATTAAATATTCCATCTGACTGTATTAGAGTATATTTTAATAATATCGTGTATCTTTATGTAAATAAATAAATTCGTATTTCTATATTATTGAGTAAAAAAAATTAATCATTTTATGCAAATTTCTGACTACCGAGCATTTGTATACTCCTCTAATTATATTACAATTGCAAAAATAAAAGGCCTTGATTAAAAACCCATCGTCGTCAAGACGTCTTTCCAACGATTGCACCCCGACATTTTTAATAAACGAATCAACAGCAGCTTCCACACTTCAAAGCGGCAGCCGCTCGGACGCCGGCGTTTAATTTTCGCTGCACGAGGCACGGCTCTTGTGCAGTGTATGGGCTAGAGCGCGCGCCGACAATTGGCTCTTTCAACTCTAGACTCTCTCGAGTATACACATGGCAGTCCCGGGCCGTTCGCTCGTATAACTCAATTCCGACTCGTGCACATACTAATTGTATAAAGAGTTCGCGTCGCGACGGCAAAATCGCTCGAGCGGGACGCGTGCATGTGTGTGTGTATATATATATATATATATATATATATAAATATATATATATATACATGTACACGGATGTGTGTGTATATATATATATATATATATATGTACACGGATGCCGTTATGCAAATCAATGTTAATTAACATCCAGCGCCCGCTGCTTCGAGAGACTGGCCGCTGCGGTATTTCCATCTAGAGAATGTCTTCTTGAGTGCGTTCGTCGACGCGCTGACCTTTGATGCATTTTTTCAGGGCAGTTGCTGGTCAAGTTTAGGATATCTAATTTATCTTCGAATTTTATGCATATGATTCGAAAATAATGTTTGCATAATTTGATTCTTGAGAAGACGTTTACTCTGCGATTAGACAAAAATAAATTTGAGTTGCACGAGAGCAAAAACAATCATCGATCAGTCAGTGCACGAACTTCCTCATCCCCCGCACGCTTCTCTCTCTCTCTCTCTCTCTCTCTCTCTCTCTCTCTCTCTCTCTCTTTTTTTTGAAAGTTATATAAATCAAAGAGATCCCAATCTGCCGGAATCATCCTCCTCGTCTCGCCCCACGTATATAATGGCTCGTGGAATCTTATTATAAAGACTGACATCGGCTCTCGCTCACGATATGCGCGGCAAAACTTTATCGAAAATCTCGCGACATCTGCTCTTCCCCTTTATATGCGCTCACGACTATTCACGTATATAATACAAAACATTGCCCTTATATTTATATATATGTACGTGTACTTATACGAGCACAAACGTACACCTGCTGCGGCAAACGGGCGCCGCGCGCGTAGGCGTGTAAAGATATTTGTGTGTGTGTGTGTGTGCATAGCTCTCCAGAGAAAGGAGAACCTCTAAAGTCGCGGCGCTCTCGCTTATAATGGAATAGTTCGTACCGGCGATTTATCGCGACTATTTCCATGTCGGGGCGGGGGTACATATAGCGGCTCCTCTTTCCTTACAACCTCTCCACGGCGGCTTCTCCGTTTGTCGCGCACTCTTTTTCGCTCCCGCGGCTATCGTAAAGCTAAGCTGACAGGTGCTGCGGGTTTGTATGGGTCAGGGGGGAGAGAATTGAAATTTGAATCGACGGAATTCCAATGTGATTATAGGCATTTATCGAATTTGTATGTAATAACGATTCTATTGAATTTCTCGGTTATGTATCCGATCGCTAATTATTTCGTATTTTATACAGTCCAGCCGTCACGGTAGTGCAGAGTATCGTCCACCTGCCGCAAAGGATCTTGTGACTCACGGGTCGAGTGTATATACCAGCTCTCAGCTACAAATTTGTGACTAACGTATCCGCTTATAAATAAACATCGGCACGGGGCGCAGCAGTGTCTATATCTCGGGAGAAGGAGAGTAGCAGGTACGACTGCCTTATGTATGAGGGCGAGCTTAGAGCGAGATTTCCCGCGGCGAACAAAGCGAACGAGTTCGCATCATCCATCTCGATGCTGGAGCACTCGAGAATCGATATTCGGTATATTGCTCTTCTGCGAATCAAGTGTATAGATACTGCACCTAACGTATTTTTTAAGCTGAAATGCGCCGAGGATTTTTCAGGCCGATTTGATGGTTGAATTCAATTTTGTAAATACGTTATATTGCGCAACGCATGAAGCGATGGAGAAGGAAATAAAAATGTCGCGAAAAACGAAGAATCGAAGGGACAAGGGGACCAGCTTTTGTTTCTCTTCAAAGTGCCGTTTCCTGTACCAATAATACGCCCTTTTCTTATACACACCAGCGGCCGTCAGAGGACGGCTAAAAGGAAGAGAGAAAAATAGCTCTCTGTATACTGTCTCCGAAGCACGTCGACTTCGGACTTTTTGCCGATCGGCTCGTCGAATTGATTCGGCGGTCATTCCACCGCGCAGCTTTCGAACGGAAAAAAGACAGCATCCTGTTAAAGTTCGCGAAGAGTATAGCTGCTGCGCGGCATTTCGCCGACTCGGAGAAAGGAAAGAAGTGATTTTTAAATTGCGTTTGACAAATTAAGGGAGAACCTGATGCACCGAGCAGCATGTGTGGTGGGAGTATGGGCTGCTGCTTTTTTTACCGGAGTATCTGGAAAAGGGATGCTGACTCAACCGCGAGATGATAATTTATTTCGATTGCTTCAGAGTTGCGCGGTGAAGTCAAGAGAAGATAGTTGCCCGCACATCTGTGGATGAGAATTTCTTGTCGCTAAACTCGTGGTGAATGTTGTTGCATCTTATTGTACGATTTGTGCGTATGATAACGTTTGCACGATAAATTATAAAACAATGATGAATTTTGCGAGTGCTGTGACAATTTTATAATATAAGATAAAACATGCTCTAAGCCAACTGATAATTCTGCGTAAAAATGTTAACCCACAAAAAGTCTATTTCAATATTATCGTACACCAAAATAACAAGCCAAAATGTAAAATTACTGATGTGAAACCGCGTAAGTAGGCAAATAAAATTCAAGTATTTATAAGAATCTTAACATTTCCGAAAATTGTATTATCATGCTCCAGAAGAAAACATCAGTTAGTGATAGACAAGAAACTAAAAGGTTGAATATTATAAAAAAACGCGACAGCTGAGCGTCCCCGGAATAAAACGTACAAAAGTACGCGCGCTCGCGTCTTATAAAGCCGTCGCGAGTTCGCCGCGGGGGTCCGGCGTTCATCGGGCGTGTTGCATCGCTCGCCAGCATAAATTACGCGCGATTTTGCATCAAGCCGTGAACTAGAAGAGCCGTCAAGATCATCAGAAACCATACGAGGCAAATTGTATGCATACACACATCAATTCTGGCAAAACGTGTCCCTGGTCTAGAGAATCCAGCGAATTATAAACCAAAAATAAGTTAATTTTTCAAAAATTAGCCACATAAGCCAACGAAATTAACTAACGGCATTTAATATTCAAACCGTTTTCAAGTGAATATAAGCTAAATGGCGATGCAAGAATAGTTTGCTTTAAAAACAAGTCGATCCAAGTGAATTTTACGATTAGTTTTAGTGTGCAGTGTACGCTTATAGCACTACCCGTATATTTGACGAATTCTAAAGATGCTCTCACACTCTCCCAATACAGGATTTCCGTCGCTCGCCTGCAATATTCATCATGATTTATCGCGCAATCCCGGTGCAGCAATTATAAGCGCGCGAGAACCGGTTTGCGCTGTACGGGGGAAATAATGCTTGTGTATACGCACTGGTCCCTCTTTTGATTTTCGAGCGCGACTTTTTTCCTCGCCCGTACCCACGAAAGCTTCTTTTTACTCGTGGATTTTCGAAAATTCGATGCTCCGCTCGTTGTGATTGCGCTCGCGTTACTTTAATAAACCCGCCGCGGCGCGTATGTAGCTTCTTTTTTTCCGCGATATGGGAGTATAATTTTTCGCCATAAATATTGAGCAAGCAGCGAGATTCGAGATTAATTTTTGACCGGCGCGCGCTGACCATAGGAGAGAGACGATATAACTTCAATGGAGGAAGTTAATTTTTCATAATTAATTTTACGCTGTCCCAGTAAAATTGCCACACTTTTTCGCGTAAGTATAAATTTTGAAGCGACGTCGTTTTACATCGATCTTTTGTACGGGAAGGTTTTGATCGGAATCGAGATTAGAAAAACATCCTATATAATTATATGATCACCATAAAATAAGTTTTGATTTGAACATTTCGAATTTGAAATTATAAATTAATCTCTGAAATACTAAATGGATCAAACCCAGTTTTATACATTGAGCAATGTTCAACTCATTACGATGTCTGGTTCAAGTCCTGACAATTTTTCCTCTCCCGGAGTTTTAATTGTCGTGCCGAATAACGGCGCAAGCTCCAAAATTATCATTTTCAATATGAGTAGGGCGCATCTCAGTATAAAAAGGCGCGCGAAATGTGATTCCGCTGAGCCCGGCATCGAAATCTCTCCCGTATTATAAGTATTCAGAGTCACGTACATAAGCGCAAGGTGAAGAGTGTAGACAACGTAAAGGAGTGATTGGTGTTGCTGGAATTCACTGATAATGCATATATAATATGATTTTGTAGATACCATTAGAATAATAAGCGTTAGTTTTATAGAGATTAGTTAGAATTTTACATTCATATTAATGTATCGTATAATGCATTCAATAAACTAAATTGTAAATTGAACCGAACTATTTCTTTAATGCAACAGCAAATTTATATAAACAGACTTCTATCCGCATCTACAGCCCCAACTCGAATCCCAAACGCTATCCTATAAAGCATCGACTACAAAGGCACGGTATCTCATAAGCCCAACTTACACACACACACACACACACACACTAAAGCTTAGTCGTAATATCAGTCCTAAACGATAATCGGGGGCGACATCTCCGAGGCTTCTTCCTCCGCCTGCGAGCTTTCCACGGCTCGTTAGCGCGCGCTGCGGCGGCGGCGCGACCGCGTGACCAACGAGGTGTTTCCTCTCCTCCCCGATAGGGAATCTCCTTGTTCGGTCGCTTGTTTTCCGCCGATTACATCGCTATGTAAATTTATTGTTCCGAGCCACGCCGCGCGAGAGCACGACTATCCTCCGCTTATTCGCGCTAGCGCGCACGCGCATATAATGCATTCGAGGCGCCGCGGATTCTATTATACACGGAATCTCTCCGAGTCGAGACAGTAGTTATATCTGCTCTTTTTTCCTTCACTTTTAGCTGTGTCTTGAAAACCGACTGTATATGAGTATACGTAAAAAATGTTCCCGTTTTCTTCATGCCTCTTCGAAAAAACGCCGTGAAGCAACTCGAGGCCCCACACGCTGCTGAAATCACGCGCTTCGGTAATTACATCCCTCGGGAGACTATTTTCCATTTTTCCACGCGCGCGCAAATGTATACAGCGCGCCGAGAGTTGGCGAGTTTACGAGCCAGGCGATTGTGAAAATTTAGCCTCCGGTGAGATTTTAGCGCCGGTTTCTTAGGATATGGGCGTGGAGATGTCGGCGTGTAGTGCCTTGGATATTACGCATGTGGCCCGGATGCGTTCTCGTGTGTTTTATAATATTTTCTTTTCAACAGAGTCCGTATTCATAAAATTACAATTTATTAAGTGAATCGTAAACAAATCTTTGAAATCAGGTCCTAACAGACATCTCACAAGTGCAGCTTTGGATCGCTCCGTCCCGTGGGTGCGGAAGTGTTTAATGCGAGAAACCGATACATCCGTGCTTTTCGTTTTTCGACCGCACCTTTCAAGAGCTTTGATTCTCTTACGCAAGCCGGTACGACCGTAAAAACGCACGAATAAATAAAAGCAGTTTGACGTTTATTTTTTTTTCTTCGACTACTTTCTAAACACTCATATCCACATACGACTCTGTCGAGAGCACAGATAAGCCCCAAAAAGATAGTGGATTCTGTACTACTGGTTATCCGAAAGCAGTCTATAGGAAATGTAGTCTTCATAGATATTTCCGATAACAAGAGCAAACGCCGCCAGTCGCTCGTAGAACGGACCACTGGCCAGACGTACTTTGTACATTTCTCGAAATTATTTTTCTAAAAATGAAGGAGAAAGTGTTCGGTTTAATTTTTCTTTGGCTCGCCGTGAAAGTATGTGAATGTACGAATAGTTCTGGCAAATGCGACGTAAGATGTGAGTTTCAAAAATTGAATTTTATATTTTGCCTAAAAGTAATTTTCGTTGGAGTTAATCGTTGAATATAACATTCATGCAGACAGATATCCTGTGGACGAAAAGCCCGACCTATTCCTTAACATCAAGCACGAAGTGGATCAAGGTACCTATGGCATTGGAATATGTCGAATTCGTCACGAGGCAAATTCGGTATTAGACATTTTCGAGAGCACACCTTACTACGAGGAAGGGCAGGAAATCTCAATATCGAGCCTCCACTACGATGCCCAAGATGACGCGATCCTATACTTTACAAGAACCAAAAGCTCGATGGCGAGGCTCTACAAAATGCGCCTGAACGAGACTAATCGGGAATTGATATTCGATCAAGAAGAGCTTTGGAGTTTGGGGTGGCCTTTCACCAGTTTTCTGATAACGAATACCGCTTACGACTGGGCAGCGAGAAATTTGTACATGAATTTACACTACTTTGTAGGGGTCATCAACATCGAAAATCCGTGGAACATCAGTGTGATACTGAAAAAGCGAGAATTTATCTCGGACATCGCTGTACATCCTAACAAAGGTTATTTCTTCTTCGTCGACAAAGCTTCTAGAGCTAGATCTTTGTCCGACATAAGTATTTACAGAGCTCATTTGGACGGCACCAACATCGTCGAATTCCGAAATACCAAGAGCAGCAAGAAGTACATAACGAACATAATGCTGGACTTTTACGAGGACAAGTTGTACTGGAGTATACCTGATTCGGAAGTGATACAATACTCGAATCTGGACGGCAGCGATATCAGAACCGTAAACAACGTTCGTGTTTATTATGATATACGGAGCAGCGCAGCTAGAACCCTGGCTATCGACAGGCATTACGTCTATTATCTTCTGGCTCACTCTAAATCGGTTCGTCGACTCGAGAAAAGAAGCTATTTGGAAGACGAGGATTACGAAGTTTACAACAGAGAACAGATCAAGGAGATCATGGTTTTCACGTATGCCTCGCAGAAGATCAGAAACGATCATCCCTGTAGGAGTGAAAATAGCGATTGTCCAAAATATTGCTTTGCAGTACCGAACGATGATTCGATACAAGATGTTTGCGCGTGTAGTTTTCTTGAAGATACGTGCGACGAGGTATTAGAATAATGATTTGTACTATAGTTTTATTCTGTAACGAAATGACTGACTTTAGATAATAATGAAGACGAATTTCTGTACTTGTTTACGAAAGACTGTTACTATTACGTATTCGTCGATGTAATATTCGTATTATTCATAAATTAAATAATAAACAAGTACCACCCAACTACTTCATTGATTTCTAATTTCCACTACGCAACCGTATCACTGACCATTTGATTTAAAATCATGAAAAAATCAAGCATCTTTTAAACCCAACGAAGTACGAAAAATCGTTATCGAGTAATTTCAGACACTCGATACCTTAAAATGTATGAAACTTGAAGTTCTGAAACATTTTTAAAACGTTTCAAAACATCTGTATCAATTTAAAGTCAAACGCGTGATAACCTCGGACATAATCTATTTAAAATGTGTACTGAATCACACAAGCGCTCACTCGGCGAGACGTCTACGAAGGAGCGTGAACTCAATTCGATTTGAGCGCTTCATTTGTTAACACGCTGCAAAATGAAATACAAAGACTGGAAGTTCCGCGCTGTTTTTATCGGGATTTTAGTGATTAGCAATAATCTTATCGTCCAGGGATTTCCGAACAATGGCTGCGCTTTGAGATGTAAGTTTGTGCATTTATTTTAATTGAATTACACGCAGATGTCTAGTCGAGAATTTTGTGTCACACTTTATTTTGATATCTGAATTATTGATTTTCAATGTTCAATAAAAAGAGAGAAGAATTTAAAATTTAGAAACTATTTGAAGTGTATATCTTCACGAAATTACGTGTTATTGTTAAAGGGTAAATGCGTAGTTACACTGTAGACAACACTCGCTCGAAACAAACATAATAATAGAGCGTCGATTGCTCTAAAACTATTGCAAAAGAATGTACTGATGGCTCAGCTAATTGCATCCAAGTTTTCGAAGCTCGCGTAGAAATAAAAATCTCGTCTCTTTTTATGCTATGCTAATACAGTACTTTATCGCAAAACAGACAAGAAGCATGTGGACGATAAGCCCAACTTCTTCCTGATGACCAATACTATACCGGGCATCTGTCGGATCCAACACGAGGACAATTCGACGATGAACTATCACCAGGACCGCAAGTACGTAGAGGAGATATACCCCCAAACCGTCATTGGTGGCTTGAACTACGACTCACGTAATGGCACGATCCTCTACTGGGCCAAAATCGCCAACGTGGACCACTCGCGCCTCTACAAAGTCCGACTAAACGACAGCCACTGGGAGTCGGTGCTGGACCAGGACGATGACTTTCGGGACATGTCCTACGACTGGGTGTCCAAGAACCTGTACATCATCATGGGTGTGCGCAACCTCATGGTCGCCGTGAACGTGGAGAACCCCTGGAGTCCTAGTGTTGTCATGTACGACAGGTCTCAGCTAACCAGTTTGGCTGTACACCCGAACAAGGGTTACCTCTTCTTCGTGGAACAGAGCCACTGGTACGGTGTACGCAACAAGATCCACCGGGCACACCTGGACGGTTCGAATGTTATCGAGTTCAATCGCACTGGCACCGATCAGCGCTACTACATCGCCAGCATCGTCATTGACTTTTACACCGACAGACTGTACTGGAGCGTCCCAGGAATGGACAAGATACAACACTCCAGTCTCGATGGTACGGACGTCAGGACGATCACAGGAGTCCGAGTGTACTCTGGCCAACTGGATCTGGCTTCACGAGTCCTGGCACTGGACAAGCACTACGTCTACTACAGAAGCTCGGAAAGTAACTCCGTGAAGAGGATAGAGAAGACGAGTGAAGCTAAAGATGCTGATTACGAGTTGGTGAACCAGGACCAGGCACCCATCACCGAGATCATGGCGTTCACCTTCAAAACACAAAAAATCAGGAGAGAACATCCGTGCTCGGATGGCACAGGTGGTTGTGAGAAGTTCTGTTTTGCTGTGCCGTATAACGACGGGCTAAAGAGGGTCTGCAAGTGCAGTTATAGTGAAGTGGTCGCAGTCGATGGTGTTTCCTGTGTGAAAAAGAGACACTCAGTGGGACGCTAAATTCGCGACGTGACTGTGCAGTGATATTTTTTTTAAAAAATTGGAAAACTGAGAAACTCTTATTCAATGCAATATTTAAGATGGACGATCGTGACACGTGTCAGTAAGACTATCAATATTTTGTTCCTTAATTAGAGAAATGAATGTATGCGACGTCTGTATGTTATATTATATGATTTATGTAGAACACGTGCATTAGGTAGATAAATTATTCAACATTTTTTACTCTAAAATTGAAACGATAATCACAACTGACGCAAATTAAGTGTATATTTAAATATTTAGAATTTCTATTGACCCAATAAATGTGATATACCAAGAAACGATTTCAATTCGAACCATATTTTCACATTCTTTTCATCACACAAAAAAATACAGTGTAATCGTAAAGGACGCAAAACACCTGTCTAAAAAATGAATACCGGTAGCAGGAGTCAGTATATGACTGGTGCTTCATTATAACGTCGTTGATCGATGGATGTTCGACTGATTAGCAATTATTATTCATCGCTGAGAGAATCGGTGCGCATGCCTGTGCGTGGGAGTAAGAGTCTTCTGTGTGAGAGAACCTATAACTCATATTAATTCGCTTTGCTTTGCATTTATGACGATTTCTATTATATCTTGCTACGAACACTCATTGAATCAACGCTACAATTAATTAATTTTATTATGCTTGATTGAAATTTAATTAATGTATAACAAATGCCGTTTTTTAATTATACTCATCAGAGCGTTTGTATGAATCTGAAATGTGCTTATCGTCGTATTAGAAAACGATTGCAGATAGCAACAACCAATTAGTTATAGTAGTGAACGTAAACGCCGCTAAATTACACGAAGAAAAATCCAGATCAAAGTTCACAGGCATACACTCGCGCACGCAGCTCTCCCGTGCTACAGAAACTACAGAAACAATGAAAGGCGCCCAAGCGCGGGAGGAGACGCGCGCGTATCCGGGTTATCTCTCGCAGGGTGTGCCGGACATTGCGAAGTTGACGGGGGCGTCGACACCCACAGTCTCCGGGACACACAATGAAATACGCGAGCGAGCGAGCGAGCGAACGAAAGAGAGAGATCATCGGTGTGCGCACGCCCAGTGATATCTTTCGTCTCATGCGCAGGCGCCCGACTTGTATACCTATACATATACATATTCGAGGGAGTCCTTTTATTTCGCGATGGCTGGAAGATGGGGTACAAGGTGCGCCATTGTGTTGCCGCGGATTTTTCGCCTCCGCGCGAGAAGAGAGAGTGATGAGATTTTCAGATGAGAGGGATTCCGAGATTAAGTGTGCGCTTGGCTTGTTTATTGATTGAGCTCGTGACTTTTTCATTTCGCGTTGTGGAGATCATTGTTTCGATTATTCCGGTTTAAGTCTTGAATGATCGATCGTCGGGACGAATTGAGGATTTGATCTATACCGTGAAAAAGTTTCGGAGCAGGCGAAAAGAACATTCTTTACGCTCGAGGCTTTGAACTTGCGAGACGCCGAGATGAATCGTGTGCAAAAGGAATAAGAAGATCAAATATATTATAAGAGTGACGCGCTATCGCCAAAATAAGAGGCAGAAGTCGGAGAAAAAAGTGGGTCTTCCAGAAAACTCGGTAAAACCGATCGTAGTTTCGAAATAGCTCTACAAAAAACGCTATACATATACTATATCTAATCTAATTTCATTCGGACGAAAAAAAACCTACCCCAAAATTAATTATATCACTTTATCAATTAACGCTCTCACTCTCACTCCTTCAAGCGCGGAGCAAAATCCAGCGCGCACATTGAAAGCGCACTATAATCAAGCGCAAAAAATTTTCGCAGGAATCATCAGATATACCCACACCTCGCCGGTGTGAATCCGGCCTCCAGATTCCTACCACAAGATTCGCCGGTCCCCACTGCTTTATGCGCACACACGTACACACAATCGGGGGCGTTGCGCCGATAATTTCACCGTTAATACTGAATTAAGGCGTGCGCGCGATATTTATCCGCGAAGCTGTGCACTGTATACATGCAGCCGTGATTTACTTCGAAGGTACTGTCCTCGGCGGCGATTTATCGGGGGTACGAGAGTCATCGTTTAAGGACACGGTTTTGCGTATATTATGCGCGGACCCGATGCGCGGCGAATTGAATTTTACCCGCGGCTTTAATTAACGCGAGATATTGCGTGATATAGTCGACGCGCTTTCGGTTTGTTTGCTGCGGGGTTTTTGGCTGTGTGATGGATGAGAGTTATTCGGTGCTGGAGAAGGATGATTCGGCGGGGCATCGGTTCTGTACGCGGATTGTGAATTATCGGTCTGTACTTTATACGGCGATGTCGGGGAGGAAAGCATCCGTTTTACGATTGTCTTTATCGGTTTGACTTCATTCCTTTTCAGATAAAAATATCTCATATTAACTGTAACCTTTTCTACTCTAAAAATAGCCCACATAACCGCATCAACGCGATTGTGCTCTCAGCTTTATTCGCTCGGGCGCAAGTCTCGCTGTCACGTAATCGAAGTAAATCACCAATGTCGATGGAATAAAGCGCTCTTGTATACCTACACGTAGGAACATACTACGGCAGCTCTTGACTGGCGCAAATTACGTAAGTCTCACCGCGCGGCGGCTCGTTGTGTACGCGAGTGTGGATTTTCCGTAAATGCGGAGAAAAGAAGGAGCGAGTTACGCGAGTTGTTATCGCTGGCCATTGTCTCGACATAAATTCGCCTACAGCGAGGCATAAGTCGGGGGATGTGTACTGGACGTTTAATTAGCCTGGAGCGTGTTTTGCTCGAACTTGTACACCCACGAGTGAGATGTGCGCAGTGGGTCTGAGTTCGAGCTAAGGTGGCTTGTACAAGGGACTTGGAGAGTTTGCGCAGGGAAATCGGTGGTATGTCGATGGTGTTGACTGAGCTATGAGTGTATATCACAGGCATTCGATTTTTTCCTTTGTCGTTCTAAAAGAGTGTTTGACTGATATTCGTTATATTTTTATATTGCGGTGGTTGATTTCTTTTAAAATCAATAATTGGATGGAAATATCAGTTTGATTATATCAGAGGTCCTGCATTTGTCATTAAAATATGTCAGTGGGATATGGCATTTGAGGCAAAATAGTAAACAACTTGTGTCTTGAAATGGAACTTTATAAAATGTATGCATCATTTAAATGCCTTGGTAATATAATAACAAGTAATAATCTCGCTAAAAAAAATTTTAATTTTTATTTACGATAACGTGCTATTAATAGCGTGATAAGTTATATCGCTTTATTTATAAAACTACAATCATCAAAATTCCCAGAAAAAAGGAATATCCTCCATACGTACATTCCAAGAACGCGCGTACGCTGTTACAAACGGAGAGGAGTAGCAACCTACTTTTACCCGTCGATAAATCATGAATAACATTGCCGTATTCAGAGCCGCCGCGTATGATTGCACGCGAGACATCGCTATCGCCATAGTCTTGCGGCCGTTGACGCAAGAAATTTCTCTCTCTCTCTCTCTCTCTCTCTCTCTCTCTCTCTCTCTCTCTCTCTCTCTCTCTATTTCATCCACAAACTTTATTATCTTCTCTTTGCACTGTGTGCCAGCTCTCTCCTTCTTCCACATTATAATATCCACACAAAACTCGGATCCTTCGATCTATCGCTTATTCCCGCGCACACGCACGCGTTAAACATGCCATCACAGTATAGAGCGTCTCGTAAATTCGAGATGACCGCTCTTTTGTCGCGCGCGTTCATATGCATTATGCAAGGAGCTGTTTACCAGGGAGTTTAAATTAGGACGCCGCCGCGAGAAGCCTATGTGGATTAGCATATCGGCGGGAGATTGATTTTTTTTACTCTCCGGTTTGTGTAAGCTTACCACTGCGCGCTGTTCGAGCAGCTTGTTCGAGGGAATTTAGGGCCGTCGTAAAGATCGCTCGCTTACCTGCAACAGAAATGAAAGGGATTGCGTTAATCATTAATATCGTGTGGTCGCTGGTTTATTGCTTTGTTTTGTCTGGTTTTACGATTTTTCGTAACGCGGCGCATTAGGATTTTCAAACCGTCTCTGTCTGTGTGTGTGTGTGTGTGTGTGTAATTACGTATGGTGTAATTTTTGAAAGTGCATTCGATTTATTTATATCTCGCTCCCCGCTGCTAGTGTACATTATACTCTCATTTATTAGGTTTCTTTTCAATTGGCCTGATCGACAGTAATAAATTTAATAGGGCAATTTACGTTATGTGAAAATTAGGCATCAGAAATAAATAGCGGCTCATAATACACACCGTAGCCTGCTGCGAGGTGTTAACGCCGCACGTTTTAGTTCATTGAATCTCGCGAAGCGAGAAAGTTCATATACTGCTAACAGATAAACAAGTAATTTTTCTTACAAACATCGCAGATGGCGAAACGCGCACTCGCCTAGTCACAGCAAACTAGCAGACAACAAAGATAAGCTCACGAACCTCCTCGTCTTATCGAAAATCTCGCAGAGTCCAAACTTCACTCAAAACTCAGCAGCCGTGAACACAACAAATCTCAGATATAAAATACTCGCACACGCAGCGTATAACTCTCTGACATAACTACACAATCGCGGAATCCGACGTATCTCTCTCCCACAAAATATAACGAGAGAAAGAGAGAGAGAGAGAGAGAGAGAGAGAGAGAGAGAGAGAGAGAGAGTAAGAGAAGCAATAATAATCCTAATCGCGCATCGGCTATCTCTCTCTCTCTCTCTCTCTCTCTCTCTCTCTCTCTCTCTCTCTCTCTCTCATCGTGTATACACACTTATATATAATAAACAATCCGCGATAAGGCGTGTCTGTGCGCGGAGTCTCGGAATTCCCGATATTGCATCCGAGAATTATCTCTCAATTAACGAATCTGTCTGCGGTGTTGGTTCTCGGGAAAAACGGATGTGTTTATTCCCCCCAATCTTTCGCGCCGATGCGCCTTCTACAGGCGCTTCAATAAACACTATAGCGGGGTGAAGGTGAGTTTTAGCGTCAGCAATTGTTAATTAAAATAACTGGAGATTCTCGGGGTCGATTGGTAATATTTATGGCACAAAGTAACTGAAACTCCTATCAGCGCGGAGGAGGAAGAGATGGGAAAAATTGATTTTCTCGCTCATCAATAACAACAATCCTCTCCAGAAATACATTTTCCTTGTTTACAGAAACGCTTCGTCGACGATACACGCAAAATCGACACGTTCTATATTTAGATTCCATACGAGCAAGCGAAAATTCACTGCTAAAATCTCTTCCCCGTGCACCTGCGCACGTAACTGACGGCGATAATGCATCGAGTCTCGGGCAATAATTATCGCCGAGCGCCACTCAGTCAAGTTCAACTCTCTCTCCCTGTGCACACGCACACTGCGCGCGGACGAGGGTCAAGTCGCGGGGTCAGGCGCGCGCGCGAGTCTCCCCCCTCTGTATACTCTTTATTCTCTCGTGGGAGAAAGAGAGAAACGCCGCGTTTGATTCTTTATGTACTTTACGACTCACTTGGCTCTTTGCTCCCTTGTAAGAAGTGGAAATCGGTTGAGTTGTGCTGCGGGTGGTGCCTACCTGTGGGGATTTATGCGAGATTCGCGAGGTGCCGGGTATGTGCTCGAAGGTGATTCGTCAAGGAGGTTTGACTCTTGACGTGGGGACGATCAAGTCGTGTTCTCACGAAGGGATGATTGGGTTTGGTGAAAAAGTATTGCGAGCTTTTCTTTAAGTGTGAGATGATATACGAATTTTTTTAAAAGTATACAAAATGTGAAATTATATGATTGATAACAGAAAGTTCTTTTAAAGAATCTCTATGCTGAATAAAAAATTTAGTTGCTACAAGTGAATCAGGCAATCGTTTTTTTCTTTCAAGAGGGTACACTCGAAGTTTTATAACGAGAAACTTATTACAAAATTCATCATCAACCAGACAAATGTACAAACCTCATAAAACCTCCCCAGCCACAAAATAGCAGCTAATAATCAAGCCCTTAGAAAAAAACTCTCGTAACGTGAACCGCATATCCCTAATCCAGCACCTCTCGACGCTCTCTCGCGAACTCAGCTCTCTCTCTCTCTCTCTCTCTCTCTCTCTCTCTCTCTCTCTCTCTCTCTCTCTCCCCTCGACACAGCACGTACTCACATACACACGTCGGCTCATTCATCACGGCCGTATCAAATTTTTCCGCTGTCCGATTCACTTCTTCCTGGCCGCTCTCGCGAGCGCGAGAACATAATGCATCACGAGAGAGTATAGCGAGCCTAGTATAGTCTCGGGACGTGCCGCCGTCGCTGCCTGCGCGTCTTATTACGTGATGCCGACTCTTTAAAATACGTCTTTCCGCAGCACGTGCACGATTTAGCGTTTTGCGAGGGGGAGAGCTCGAAGCCCATTAGGATCTACATAAACACACGCGTGAGCGAGGATTAACGTAACGCCTAATAACCGCCAAAGAGCCGCACGATCGGATGAGGCTGTGTGTGGAAAAAGAGCCGATTCGCGCCTCTCTCTCTCTCTCTCTTTCTCTCTTTCTCTTTTTCTCTCGCGGGCGATGACGTCGAGGCGTCGGATACTTTTTGCGCTCATCAGAGCTGTTTTTTGAACAAAGATACGGAGATTTTAAAATATGACGAATTTCGAGATTCGCAACGCGGAAACTACGTAATTGCCAGCGAGTATAGGTACGTGCCGGCTATCAAAATATTTACAAATGCGTTTCAAATGTAGCGACTTTCACTTGCGCAAGTATAGCTTACACACTCGCTGCCGGAATACATAGAATGCCCGAAATATTTAAACCATAAATCTCCTCTTCGGCTCAATCTCGCGCGTAACGAGTTTCGAATCCAGGCGAAAATTGTTTTCAAACGCAGTTTTGCAGAGTCCCGCAGTTTTTCAGTATAGAGACTATCCTCCGCGCCTAATGATTTTAAAATGAACGTATAGGATATACACAAAGTAATTGCATACGAGCCTTTTTTTCCTTGCGGTCGCGCTTAGCTAATTGCGCTTCATTTGGCGAATTACTCAAATGCAAGGAGGCCAGAATTAATTACCTCCGCGCGAGTGCGTATAACATCCCAGGAAGAAGCGGGGATATATATCTATAATTATACATGCGCTTCTCTTCAGCCGGAAACTTATCTTTATTTCGATCATAAATCGGACATGTTTCCGGGTATCAAAAATCAATTTAGCCCTCTGCCTTCGCTCGGACTACGAGCATCGTCATCGCTGCTAATTTACGGCGTGTGTACGAACGAGCCGCTAATTTCAGAGAGACTATGAGAGCCGTTGACGATAATTATAAGTATTTCGCTAAAAGGCGGCTCGCGATCATTAACAGTAGGCTCCGCGAGATAGCCGTGTAATTGTCTGCTCTTTCGACGCGATATTGTAATAAAGAGTGTAGACTTGAAATCGATACGACGTTTCCTGGTGTATTACGCGATACAAGGTGTTGATAATTTTTCAACGTCGTCGTCCCGTTACAAAAACCGATCAACTCTTCCTCAAAATCTCGTGTGCATAGCCGAAAAACCAGTAGGCAGGCAGTTTTCAATTGGCCTCGTATACAATCAGTACGGACCCACACACGGCAATCTCGAAAATTAGCACGCAATTTTGAGGAAAAAAAGCGAGCGCGCGCTGCTCTTTATCACCTACTTGCACGCGCGAATTCCGGATAAGGACGCCGCGGGCGAGCATTAGGATACCTCGGGCTGGAGCGAGAACGATGTTGCTGCACGCAAGTCTGCGTTATGATATCAGGAACACCGGCGTCGTGCCCAGAAAGAGAGACGGTCATTATGGGCTTTTGGGTTTTTTTGCGGGAAGACGCGCGGTTTAATTTAAGGGATTTTGGAGCTTTATGGCTGGGAAGTTGAGGTTTGTATTACAAAACTGTCGGCGAATTTTATGGTCCATGCATCATGCTTGTGCGTGTGATATCAGCGTGTATAAGCTTCAATAATTACACAATTTTGTAAAACTGATGAACAAAAAGAAATTGAAAAAATTGTCCTCCCTCGCGTCCACCCGAAGCATCGCAAAGCACACATACGCAACGACAGTGGCGCGTCTCTGAATCAGACGCCGGCAGCGCATTGCATCAGGCGCCGCTTTGCGGCCAATTAAACACGTCGCGCACTGCGTGCGATGCAGCGGCGGCTGCGCATAAGGGGAGAGAAGCACGAAACACGAGCTTCGTCGGTCCATAGGAATCCGATACGCGCGCTCGCGTGCAACCGCGGCTACTCGACTGCTAACATTCCCACCTGTGCCCGTGCTATCCGTGATCTCGTTGGCGCATCGTTGAGCTTTCGCTGAGTTTTTCTCTTCAAATCGTCGCCGATGTAATTACGTCGAGTATTCCGATGCTAATTAATGAAGTAGTGGGCGTGTAACGAATGATACTTCATAGAAAGTAGAAAAGTGCCGACGAAAAGCTACCGATCGAGAAAAATCCAGCGCCAAGGCCTCAATTACCCTATCATCCTATTCTTCCACTTGTCAGGCTCAGAGCCGCGCGCACGTGCGTGTATTTGGCTTACGGTACTTTAATTACACGCGACGCGAATTTTTCTCTCCTCGTACCAGTTTCTATCTCCACAATGCGTCCCCCTCCCCTCTTGCATTTTTCCAGCCATCCAAACCCGCGGTATTGACTCAAGAATCATTCGCCATTCAGCCGCGTCAATCAATCACGCCGCAATGAAGAGATGAGAAAAAAAAGAACCCGACGTACACCTACTTTTCTCTATTGAGAAATCAACGTGTTCGACATCCAGCGATGATTCGGCAGAAAAGCGCTGCAACGCCACGCCTTCTAGAGGGTATTATAGATACCTACACCGACCGCGCAATCGTCGGGCTATTGTTGCTGAATAGATCTCGAGTTCAAGGGTATGTATTATAAGCGCGTGTCATTTTTGTTGCGGAGAGCCGACACGATATTGTCAGCTGGATCTCAATGCGGATTCCTTTGTACACACGAGAGAGAACTGTTCATTTGTTTCCGAAATAGTTATAAATATTCTTGCTCGATCTGGTATAGAGTGCATTTGCCTGGCGAGGCGAGGAAGAAAAAATAAAGCGCATCAGTTTAAATCACCCGCGTGATTCACAAGCATACACGGGCGCAAATATTTGCCGACTTGTAAGTGCATACTTTGGCTCTATCGCGCTGCAGTCACTCGATACCGCGCGCGGCGAACTTTTGCCGCCAAGGCTCTGTCTGGACTCGCAATTAGTTAGCCAGAGCCGTATACGCTCGTCTCATTTCTCTCTGTCGAGGCGCCACTTCATCTCTTCTGTTCCTCTGTCTTTTTTTGTACTTTATTGGCACGCATTCTTTCGCTTCTAAAATTCGAATCGCGCAACTGAATTGAAAGCAAACCTTTTTGGAAAAAGTGAAAATCGACTCTAACGAGCCTCTTAATTTTCAATCGCTCGTCGAGTCGAAACGCGTGCAAACGACCTGAGAACGGGGATCCCGACGCGATTATATTGTGGACACATGCGCGCGTGTAATCGTCAGCCGCAATAATAAACGGAATTTACATAATCCCGGAGGCAGGAGGCCGTATCTCGCTAACTGAAAACGCGCCGGACTCACGCAACTCTCTCGCGAAAGAGGAAAGCGAACCGATGCTCTTCATCACTCGTATCGACTAGTAAATAATCGTTCGATCCTGCGGAGCAGATAAAAAAATTAATTAACCCGCGAGGTGAAAAACGAGCGTTTAGCCGCGAGACGTTTAATTTTCCGTCGGTCTGAGTAATCGGGATAAGATAATCCAAGTGCGTGAGTGCGCGCGAAGCCCTGAGTTTCATTAAGATTATCGCGCGGGGATGACGAAGCGATGGGGGATTAATTTCGCAGTCGATTGGATGCGGGCAATATTGTTTAGGGGCGATATTATTTTTATACTGCAGTCGGGGATGGAATGCGGAAAGTTTTCCAGCCTTAACAGGTGTTATGAATGGCGTTTTCGTATATGGCGAGTTGAGATTTTCGAGACTGAAGGTTTTCGGCTTGTTATTGAGAGACGCTGATGCGAGACGACCGACTTTCGAGCATAATATCCCCCTATACGGCTTATCTCGCATCTACTTGATTATTTTACATAAGTAGTTACAATTTTCTGTAACGCACTGCGCCGCGTAATTAGCCAAACGAGTTTTACCACTTGTCAGCTCGGTCTACTTCGCGGGGATATGGTATCGGAGCAGGAAAAGTCCCTTTCCACGCTATAGAAGAAATAGCAAACTTTCATCCTACTTCTACCGAGCTACGTCAAAAGCACTACCTTATATTATACCATGCATAAAATTATCAGCACAGGTTTAAAAGCTTTCGAGTAAAAGCGTACGAGTATTACTCAATGATCCTCCCTTTCGAAATCCGCTAAACTGCCTAGATGAATCGGCGCCGATTTCCCGCTCGCGATCGGCCAATTATGCCGCTCGAGAAATCAATTAACGTCCGACGCTTGTAATGATGCCGGCGCGCGAGGCATCGATTTGCGCCGACTGTATGAGAGCCGCGAGTGTGCAGGCGTTAATTGAAAGCGCAAAGATGCTTTCGCGGAGAGCGAGTGTATGCAGCGCAAATATTCCACGGCTGATCGTTTTGTGCGTCGCGCTAATCAACGCCCTCGTACAACGAAAGCTGACGAACAATGGATGCGGTGTGTGAGATTCAATGGTTGAACAAGACTCGCCACAAAATTGGGGTGATCGAAAGGAGTGTAGTATACGTACCTGAAACAAAAAGAAACATTTTTCGTTTAGTATACGTAGATAAATATCAGTATACACATAATAACGACATCTCAATCCATCCCCACGTGCACACACAAAACAAAACCCGCATATCAACCCAGAGCAAACCCGTCGAGCAACCGCGGGCCGCATCTCCTTTACTAATATACACACTAACGCAGCAACGTCTCACTGTGTTGACAGCTATTACACGCATCATTTGTGCCGCGCAGCGGCTCGAAACTCGGCTCGTCGTCGTGGTCGTACAGAAACTCGCTCAGACCACCTCTCGCGGCGTTATCGATTATCCGTATAGCCGAGACTCGCGCGAGCGCGATAGATTAACTAGATTAAGCTGCGCTACCGCGGATACTTGTTATTTGATTTATCAAGGGACTGGGATCTCGAACGCCTGCTGCCGCCGCCGCCGTTGCTACTGGCTTACGCTTATATGCTATACTCTCTAGCCTATGTGTGTATGTGTGTGAGTTGCCCTCGCGCGGACGCGCTTTTATAATTACGTGTGTGTTTGGAGGCCTTGTTAATTACTCGGTCAGTCGGCCGCTTGCGAAAATGGATAAATCACTGTGAGAACGAATTTTCCGAAGGTATATGCGTATGTGTATACTGCACACGTGGGGTAATTAGGGTCCGTGTTCGGGAGAGTGTATATTGTTTGGATTTTCCGAGATATTTTGGCGAGGGTGGTTGGGCAATAGATTAAATAATCGAATTTGGTAAGAAGAGCATTGTTCGGGTTGGGTTTTTATTTCGCGGGCAGCAAATTCTTGTTGGATTTTAATTCCCCAAAACATAAAGCTAAGCAATTCGCAGCGTTTATACGTTTTCGTAATTTCCCCCAACGATCCGCCGAGAAAGTCCCTATTATCCCATTATCACAAAAGTCATCCGTAAACATCATTCCTACAGCGATTAATTCTCTCGGGCAAATTACAGCGCAAGAGTCCGTTCATAATAGACTCGATTATCGAGCGATAATTCAACGAAAAAGCTGTAGTCGGTTAAACGCTTGTACAAAGGCCGCCGCAAAACTTATTTTGCGCAACTATGCGCTCGTTACATCGGCGGCGCACGCGTGCGTCCACTTAGCGCAAAATGTTTTCCCCCCTTTTTTTAAGTTCAGCGCAAGAGGGGCGCCACGTATTTGCATTTACTTTTGTACGTGTGTTACGCGGTGTTGATCCGCCGGAGATTAGTCCGAGGGTTATTGCTTCATGTACGTTATACGTATGCGCGCACAAGTGTACGTATAGTGTCGTGGACGATTAATTTGTATTTTAGTGCAGTAGGCTGCTGGAGGTTTTGAAAGATGTAGATGTTGCATGTAAATTTTATCGCTCGCTACTTTTAAGCAGGTGGATTTAGAGCTAGAGAGAGAGAGAGAGAGAGAGAGAGAGAGAGAGAGAGAGAGAGAGAGAGAGAGAGAGAGAGAGAGAGAGAGAGAGAGAGAGAGAGCTGATTTCGATAGATTTGTGTAATGAGCTTTTTGCGTACAGGGTGAAAATATTTCGTTTTGCGAAGTCATTATAATTCCGTTCGTGAGTGGAAAACGATAATCGCATATCGAGCAAAAAGATGAACTATACAGCACCGATGCGAAAGTGCCGCAAACACGATCGCTTAACGCCTCTCGCATATCTTCGGCGTCGCACGGGTGCATGTACCAGCAGACGCACACATCCCGTTCGCATGAATTAATTACGACGCGGGCGTTTAACGAGCTGTTTTACGAGCCGTCGGCCGGAACCCCGGGGACGACGATGAGCGCGCGTATTACCGTCGTTAGGCCCTTGAAGGTGTCTTCGCTTTTGTTGGCATACAATTTTACAGTTTAATTGTGCACTCAGATATGAATTCAAACAAATTTTTTTATCAACGAGGTTTTTATATGAAAAACTCGATTATTTCATGTATGATAGCATGAGCGGCCCTATAAGCAGTCAATAAAATGCAGTTTGAGCATGTAGGTGACATACTGCTACTATAAAATATGCCCCAGATTTGCAGATAACGAATGCGGGAAATATAGTGAGCCGCACCTATCGTCGCTGGGCCAGAGGCATGAAGAGTTTAGGCAATCGCGGTCTTGACGCACGCATAAATCGGAATGTCGTAAAATTCATCGTATCATAACTATATGTACCGTAAACATATCCGCTGATATTCGGATGAGTCTTTTTTGAGTGAAAATCTAAAAAAATGTTGGCATGTCCACTGGTTTTTTAAATAATCAACGTCTACGTTTCACCACGATTCTTTTAAAAACTTTTCATTAATATACCGTCCAAGCAAAACACTCTAAATCATATAATCATACTTAACATATACTACACCAAAGGGCATTTCCATTGAAACACAACACTCCGCATACCAAGCAGCCAAGTTGTCATCCCAATCTCCCATCCAACCCCATTGAATCCCGACAAACCCACGAAAAAAAGAAAATACACCGCCAACCCCCCGTATCCCTCATACAACTCTCATCTCCTCCTTATATCAGATACTCCATAGAGGCTTCTTCCCTCGGCGGCGAAAACGCACTCCACCGGCCGGCATGTGCCGTGCATACAGCAGCAGCTCGTTATCAGCGGGGCTACATCTTATTTTACGCGCTCTTCAGACCCGCCGACATTTCTATGCTCCGGCTATGACGTCGGCGGCGCTCCTCTGACTCCTGCTAGACGCAAATTGACCAGATGCTCTTATACCCTATAAGTCGGAGGGGGAGAGCCGAGCTACACGCGTACGTATGCATGTCTTCGTGTATAGTATACATACGTGGGAACCCGTCGCAATCGAAATCCTTGCATCTTCTGTGCTGTGTGTCCGAGATCCAGGGAAAAAAGCTCGCGAAGAGCTTTTTACTAGAGAGATGTGTTTATGCTCCTCGCGTGTGTGCGCGTGTATACACTAACGCGACTATTGGGAAGTAGCTTTTTGCTGATGGCTGGACGGATTGCAAGAAAGAGAGGAGGACGCGCGAACGTGGCTGAAATCTCGGGGTATGATAGTCTTGAACCGTGTGTTATTCGAGAATCATCTTGATGCGCCAACGGCACGAACTTCCGTTTCGTACACTCGAAGTTTTGAATTTATTAATATAACGAGCAACGTTTAATTATTTCTGAAACGTGAATCAGCCGCGACGCTCGCGCGATCTCGAATAACCGGTATGGGATATGCAGAGCGAGCAAAAGAAGGAGTATGTGCGCGGATTCCAATATTTGTAAATCGGAAAAGAGAAGAATAAGAGGAGGGCGAAGAGCCAACGCGTAATATGCGCAGGTATATCCCTCCAATTACAAGCGGCGCATTTGCTCAGCGCGGCAGGTGCGTTTGCTCATTGTACCGTCAGCCGGCGAAAGGACGAATCTGTCATCTCTTTTCGCTCGGCTTTCAATGCGTGGACTTTTTATTGTTTTCTTTATTTTGTATAGAACCGAGAGGTGGAATATTTTTTTTTGGTTTAATTTTATCATATGGATGCGCTGAAAACTATCCAAATCAACAACAGACGAATAAACAATAATCCACTGAGCCGTTGCGCATGAAAGCAATACAGCTGATCGCCTTCCCAAATACATGCACACAGAGCCATCGGCAGCCCGTGGGAATAAGCCGGCGTGTAATAAGTGCACTTGCTCGCTTCCCTAGAACGGGATTTCGCGTACACGCGCTCGCTTCTCTCCTCCTCTTTCTCCACTCCTTTTCTCTCTCCTCTTCTCTGCGCGGTGTATAGGACTCGTGCGCGCGATAGCATAACGGAATGCCCCTCTCGCGCGAGCGTCTCCCTTTTTCTCTTCTTCCACGTCGCGATCGACGCGCGATATTCGCGAGTCGTCGCACGCTTCTTCCATTATCGCTCGGCTGTAAATAAAGACGAGAGAGAGAGAGAGAGAGAGAGAGAGAGAGAGAGAGAGAGAGAGAGAGAGAGACGCTCTCGTGTGCGGAGGTGGACTTCTGAGCTTTACTGCGACAAGTCTCGGGTAAGTATATATGAGATGGTTCGAGTGATTTTTGGTGCTGCGAGAGCATTGGGAGGCAGGACTTTTTCGATGTTTCAATTTTTGTGAGTAGCGCTGGAAGCACGACGTAGAAAAGTTGGCGCTTCAGTAGTAACAGTTAGGGAAAGATCAGACGATGCGTGTACTAGATAAAAGAGTTACGAAAGGAAGATTTTTATCCTCGTGTTGTACAGCGGTAATATCCTGTTCGCAATCCAGTAAAGCAGCTCTTAATACGAGTTACTTAATAAACGGTCGAAAACAAGCGCGCGAAAGCTTAGCGCATAATTTAGCCCGCAACTCGCACTTTACGATTATTGAAAAGGGCGTTACCTCTCGCAATTCCAAGAAGCTTATAAAGGCAGCATAACACTCGATTTATTGATTCTTTTTCGAACTATTCACGCGCGCACACTAGCGGGCCGAGAAAATTTAATTTTCCCCGCTCGCAAAGCGCCGTAAAATATTTACCTTCCATCTCTCTCGCTGACCATATCGAAAAACAAGAAGCAACGGCGCCCTGCACTAAAACCGAACCGACACCGCGCGGCATCCCGAGCATTTAACGCCTAGCTCACTCTCTCTCTCTCTCTCTCTCTCTCTCTCTCTCTCTCTCTCTCTCTCTCTCTTCGCTGGTTATAAATTCCTTTCAAAATTAAACAATGAAAATAAATCTCCTCAGCAGCGAATACATTAGAGCCGCTCGCGCTCGCCAAAAGGGAAAAATAAGAAACGCTCGCGAGCGCGAGAGAAAAACGTGTGTAGTGCGCCGGGAAATTCGAAGCTCTTCTCTCTCTCTCTCTCTCTCTCTCTCTCTCTCTCTCTCTCTCTTTCTCTCTGGCGTGAAAGTCATCGCTGCTGCTGCTGCACGTCCTGAAACACGAGACGTCTAGTGCTGCAAGTGTACCAAGAAAGAAAGAAAGAGAGAGAGAGAGAGAGAGAGAGAGAGAGAGAAAGAAAGAGATAGTTCCGCCCGTAAATCAAAGGGAGCTTTAAACGAACGGCGCGCGCTATGTTCGCGTTTAAAGATGCAATTATGGTCGAGGGGAATATAGGTGGAGAGGCTTCTTGAGAGCGAGCGCTTTTTGCGAGGTGCTGGCTTTGAGATTTTTTTCTTCTCCAGCGAGGGGGGTGTAAGTATGGGTGAGCTTTGACGATTGAAAACTGGTGGAGAAATTGTTATTTGATGACTCGAAAAGATATGAGCGATATTGTTTTATCGGACGTGAGCTTTGCAATAATACTCGGGAATAATTCGAAATTGACATCAGACTTTCTTCCAAAAGTTCGATAAACAAACGAACAAAAACATCGAAGCCGCACATTTGCATACCGTTTAAACGCTGCTCGATCCCATCCCACTGGCGGCTACAAAGGCATACGGCACAAACCAGGAAAGCCTTTCGCTCGCACGCGAAAGAAAGAAACGAAGTCGCTCTCGAAAAAACTCGAACTTCTGCATTGTCGGCACCGCGGCGGCGCGGAAGCCTTAATTATATATGCGGCACACATACCTACATGAGCAGCGGGACGGAGAAAAAGAGTTATGCAAATAATTAATTTGAATTACGCGCGCTATCGGAAATATGCCTTATTTTATAAACGCAGCTAAAACGCGCGGGACGTTTGAATGGTGCGTTCCCCGGGAGAATATCAAAGCGCGCGCTTGCTCGCGCGGGTATGGAGCAAAAAACGTATAAACGCGAGTAGCTCGCTCTGCGTGAGATCTTTCTCCTATGCACACAGCGGCGGCGGCAGCGATTGTGCGCTACGGATATTTCTTATTTGTGGCAAAGCTGCTTGCCGCGCTTTTTCAGGACGAAAAATTCCGGGAGAGCTGCGCGCTGCGGCGGCGTTTTTAACAGTGTTTAATTATACAGGCGTTTTTCGAAATTTGCTTTCGATAATTATACTGGGTATCACTGTTTGTATAATTAAATGCTTTGTAGCCGAGAGGAGTGTGGTTCGAACGGCGATGGATTTAACTGTGGGAGTCTGCTGTAGAATTTGATGTCTATTGACATTGTCGGTGTACAGTTCGGAGTTGAGGCAGGAAACGATGGTTTTCTAGATAGGAGCGTATTTTAAAGCGGGTAACTTTACAGCTAGAAAATTTACGAGGATTTACGAGGTGATTTTAGTTTTCATCGCGGAAAGTTTGCAAACAGAGAGAAAAAACAGCGCTAATTAAAAAAAATGCAATTCACTCCCTAGAGATCTCAATCAGAACGACTCTCAAGAGCCAGTCCCAATTATCCGCATCCAGAAATCGGGCTCTCGTTAAAACAAAAGGAGGTGGCGAAGCAAAGGAACAGAAGTGCGAGGCGTGATTGCGATTTCCGGACTCGTTAGGCTCGACTCGTCACGCCCATATCCAGAGAAAGGAGATATTCTATTAATTAATTAAACAATGAGCCATATAGGAGATTTGTGTACCCGTATACAATTGCGATGGGTTGATTTATCGTGGGATTCTTTTTGGAAAACTTAATTGTAAATTTCCTCACACGACGACTAATTAATTATTCCAAACGTATGCATCGATGAAAAAAATAGTAGTAAAAGAATAAGGCCATAGACCCATCGAAGGTCCCCTCGCGAAATCCATCAAGCCGCAACACGCACACGGCGTAATCCCGGCAATATTTCGCCCGACCACGTGGGTGGTCCTCCTGATGCACACAAACACGTACACGGTACAGCCGGCGCTATCGAGGCTGCCGCTGCAGCATACAAACCGATGATAAATAGAGCGATTACCGAGCAATGGCCTATAGCAGCGGCCCACGCCCGCCGCGAAGCCTTTTCTTCTGCCGAGGCGCTTTGAGGTGCCGCGAGTGAGATAGAGAAGGAGCTACTGCCTACGTAACGCCTGGATTTATTGGCTTCGAGGTGAGAGAGAGAGAATAGTTTTGTGCAATCGTATAGCAGTTGCTGAGATGATGGTGCTCTGTGGGCGTTGGGTAAGGATATGCTGGTTTTCGGGATGATTGTTCCGCTGAACAAACACACTTCGAATTAGTTCGAAATATTAATAGGAAAATCCATATTATCCATACAGGTGTATTATCGTCGCTTTTAAAATAATTCAGTCCATCTTCACCGCGAGATCATCAATAACGCCCTCCTCGCGATTTAATCACGAGTACAATCCCGACTCATTAAAAATGCATACTTTCTTCGGCCGGCGCGCATGAAAAAATAGCGCGATCAATCAGAAAAAATGTCATAAATAATCTCGCCTCCTGCAAAACGCCGCCGCTCCCGCAAAAATAAACAACTGCGTATACGGCCGAGTCGTTGACAAACCGGTCGTCTCGGTCCGACTCTCAAAATTGAATTAACGCAAGCTCTGCGCAGGACGCGATGATTCATGCGCGACGTCGCGATTTTTTTTTCGAATCCCGCGAGCTCTGCTTCGCTGCAGCTGCCGCCCGTTGGCGGATTTTTGAATAGTGATCGATGGGTGCGTTGAGGCTGGTGAACAAAATTTTTTGAAAATTTTAGTCACTACCACCAGAGGAACACGCATTCGGAGATAAATCGAAGCATTTGTCGAACTGCGTGGGACCGGCTCGGGGCCGATGGTGAGATTCGGCGCGTAATCTGCACCGGTTTCGGTGGTAGTCATTTTTTATCCGCTTCGCTCGCATTTGTTTCCCGGTCTTATCTCTTCGCTTTCTTTTTCTTTGCGACCTTAATACCGCACTCTCTCTCTCTCTCTCTCTCTCTCTCTCTCTCTCTCTCTCTCTCTCTCTCTCTCTCTCTCTCTCTCTCTAGTATATGCGGCTTTGTACGACAAGATTACGTCTTTTGTACGTGCAGAGCCGGCTCATCTTTGTCTTTATCGACGATTACAAATTCGGAAGACACAATGGTTAATTTCGTGAGATGCCGTTATCTCCTTGATTAAAATTTCTTCTCGTTTCGGTAGTCTTATACGCACATAATCCAGGCTTATCTTTCGATATCGAAAAACGCACTTTTCGAAATTTCTCGGCCCTATCTTCGCGAACGCATATCACACAAGGTGAAGTCATATCGAGAGTCCATAATTACGAGTTCGGCGATATCACTTAAAACGCAATACACTCGGGGTACATGTATAACGCAGAGTTCAGCGGAGGGTCGCGAATCCTTTTAACGCTGATTCGGCATGCGAGGAAAAATTCTGCGCCTCGACCTTAGCTTCCTCGGCTGCAATTATGGGAATTACGCGGAGAGGTCTAATTGCCGTTAAGTTTATTGCGCGTCCGCAAGAGAGAGTGAGACAGACGGACGTACATACGTCTGGAAAATTGCCAATGGGCCGGTTATTATTATTTCCGAAGAAGCGCATACGTACGCGCGCGTGTAATGATACACGTGTGGGCCTTTTCAACACTCGAGAATACACAAGTGCGTCGGGACGGGATTAAAGAGCCGAAGCTGAAGTCGGTTGCGTGGCGCATGGCATCATTCGAGCTCGTTTTTTGAGAAGTGCGCGCGCGAGCAAAGAACTCCTGGGATTTGCATTCGAAAAGGTAACGATTACGTGCGTCGTTAACACCTTGCATAAATAAATAAGCCCGGGGTATTAAAGCCTTTTAAACGTGTATCTCGAGAAAGCCGCGCGTTCGCCGAAAATTAAAGAGATTCGCCAAATGGCTATAATCTTTTCAATCGCGAGGATATCGGCGGTATTAGCGTTGGGAAGCGAAATTTATAATTTCAAACGATCGATCGCGATTTGTGCATAGTGCAAATGAGCCTACAAAGTTTAGCCGTTCGCGCAGCATCTTAATCACGCGCGTATAGGTATGTAATCAATAATTCAGATTTTCAGTGCGTCCGTAAATATTTTCTATTACACACTCGACACTTGCACTCGTGCTTCCAAGCGAGATCACGCGATAACGATGTGTATCCTCGCGCGAATTAATCGCCACTCATAGCTCGAGGGATAAACACTGTCAAAACTATCTGCGCAATCTGATGCATCAATTCTAGGGTACACTCGAGAGTGTGTATGTAAGCAATAATCTAATTACCAGGAGATAGAGGGAGAGGGTCGGATAGTGGACGCGTATAATAAACTCGGCGTGAGCAACGAGTCGCTTTAATATTAACGCGATTGCATGACGCTTCCTTCATTGCGGCTTGGAGAGAGGATCGGAACTAATTTAGCCGCGAGAGCGTGAGCCGCCTCATTTGCCCTTTCGACGTTTAAATCCTGCTGGAGAGAGAGAGAGAGAGAGAGAGAGAGAGAGAGGGAGAGAGAGCGAGAGAGAGAGAGAGAGAGAGAGAGAAAGACTGGCGACATTTGTCTTTTGCGCGCAGGATTATACGGGTTATTAGCGGAGAAGAGAGAGAGGATTGAGTGAGTACGAGTGAGTACGAGGGTTGCGAGTTTGAGAAGTGTTTAGGGCGATGGGGTGTAGTTTGCTTTTTTCGGTTTTGAGACTACCCTGGTAGAAACGGTATCTAATTTATTTGGAAGTTCTGAGGTTGTCAATCTCAGAACTTGGTAGTTTTCTTTGTCAGTTTTTATTACAAGATGTAACGCTTTTTATCCTATAGTTCTTTGGCAGTTTTTAGATTGAGTATTCTTAACTATTTTCTTCTGAAGATAGATGGTGAAATAATAATACGACACAGGTGCACGTGGTTAATGGCAATTCGAGGTTGGAATTGGAAAATCGTTACTAGCAGGCTTGTATTCGAGTTCTTTTTTTTAATGAAAGTATATAGAATAATGATTTGCATGCGAAAAATTATCCGAAAAATTTCGAGCGACCGGAGACTCGAACCCGAGCCCTGCACAAGGATAGCCGCGCGCCTTAGCTAACCGAGCCAAGTAAACGTTGTCATTTGACCAACTATCTTGGGCATTACTTTTCAAAAACAGCTCGATCTAAGAACTGCCAAAGAACTAGGATAAAAAGCGTTACATCTTGTAGCAAGAACTGACAAAGAAAACTACCAAGTTCTTAGCTATTTCACCATTTTAAATCGGCCAATTTCTACCAGGGTAGTGATTATGAATTTTTTCGACTTTGTTACTGAATCTATAGTATAGAAATACGAATAATTAGACGTAATCAATATTGAATTTTAAAATTAAAACAAAACGCTCTTCCTCAAACATCCCATCGCACACGATGCACACACATTCACATCTCAATCCCCTCTACAATTAGTTCGGCATTACAACACCATCAATGCAAGCCTGCATGCGCTCAGGTGCGATAAAACGTAATGGCTCCAGTAAAACAAAGAATCTCAAACTGCACACTCGTCCACGCGGTCTGCCGTCAACAATACCACTCGCTTTCGCAATGAAATATATCTTACGGCTCAAATAAAGCCTATTTCTCACCACTTTGTCATTATAGTCGCGACCTGGACTACATGTGTCGGTTAAGCTCTCTCCAGGGAATACACGTACACTTGCGGCTCTACCCCGAGGATAGCCAAGCGAGTGCTGTGATGAAAGTGCCCGTAAAAACTCGGTGGCTTTCAATTACAAGCGTTGGCTATTCGCAACCGATCCCACACATGCGTCTGCAACGCCACTCGATTTTTGAATAGTAAATCGAAGGGTACGAGACTTTTTCATCGCAGAAAGTAATATTCTATGGCTTTCAGAATGGGTGTTATTTTCACGAGAATAATACGGACTGAAAGACGCGGGAAAAGTCGTAAATCATATCGAACCGAAATATACAGTGGATATAATACCGATTTTCCACACAAACGCGCGAAAAAGCAACAAACGACGGTTAACGGTTTCAATCCATCGTTATACGTACAAGCGTTGAGCAGGGGAGTCAATAAAAAAGCGAAATCGATTGCAGTAATTTGTTGCATTGTGTGCTGCACTTTGTCTTAACTGACTTTCTTAGCACCTCCAAGTGCGTAATTTAGAACAGCCCGCCAACGCACGGCGCACAACGCGCACTTGTGTAGTCCGACGACTTTTACGCTTCCATTCACACTTTCAGAATATAACCGGGAAGCGAGAAGTTGCGCATAGGCGTAGCGTAATGTTCTCGTTAAAGTTTGTTCCTTTTACATAAGATCGCACTCAACAGAAGTAAGAAGAGGCTTATATTTTTACAGTTAACGCATCAATCATGTCTTATTTGAAAAAAAGTCCACACAAGAAAGCAGCTCGACCGATAACAGCGCGAAACGTCGCCCTACTGAATACGTTACAATACCCGCGCGGCTAAAGTGTCGGCGCGGCATTGGAATATCTCGGGTCACGCTACGTTGAGTTAAGAGCTCGCGGCTCCTGATTTATGCTCGCACTTTAAATAGGCGAGTCGCGCGTTGATTTAACCGGTACACGTGTTCCGCAGAGCAGCGACCGTATGGAAAAGAATGCATCTGGCGACAAGTGCCGGATAGAGACAATTTCAGCGAGTCTCTCCGCACAATGTGAAATCAATCATCCCGCAATTTCCCCGGAATCTTCAATCAGCTTTTGTATGAATTTAGCAATTTTCTGAAAAAGCGAAAAATTAATAATTCAAGGCTGAAAATGAGCAATCAGTTGCGCGTGATTTATTCACGTCGTCGCCGCCGCGCTGCACCTGCTCATACGCGCGCGAAATTTTTCCCGCTATGGGCATATAATCGCGCTGCAAGAAGAGCATCTCGTCACGACACGGCGAAATTCCAGCGGCTTATAAATTTCTATTGTCGATGGTGATTAACGGCAGACGCGCCCCGTAGCGGTCAGTGTGCTAAAACGGAATAAACTCCATAATTTATGGACAGCTATTAATTCGAGTCTATATACGGCGTAATTGTCGTGTTATTCACCTCACGCGGCGATCGTCGTTCTTTTTAAAGCACCGAGCGCCTATCACTTGCGCTCGGCGAGATTTTTCTTAAAGTGGTGTATAAATTCCATTTTACTGATCGCGGGCTGTGGAATCGTGTTATTGTACGTCGCGCTGATGGTTTCATTATGTGGCGATAGAATCCTAGGAAAATTGATACATTAACTTTTGTCATGATTCGAAAGTCGTGGGTGATAATAATTTTCACGCCGCCGGTCAGAAATCGATGAACTCTCTTAGTCTGCAAATATTTGCAGCTGTACAATTTTTTTGCACATTTTTTATTTCATTATTGATTCATTTTGCCGTCACCTGCACGCACACGCGTACGTTTTAAGCCGAACAAAGAAAAATCGATAAAAATGTTCTAAAAAAATCCTTCCAGCCGTTCAAAATACCGATCAATTAGACAGAAATACGTCGCGTATACATCTCGTGCAGATTACCCTAATACACTAGCGAGTATACGTTCTCTTCCTCACAGACACATACACACACGGGTAATTAATCCGCACGTGCGCATAATATACGCGTTTAAGCGGGCGCGATATCGCAACCGTTAGTCATTCGCGATCTCTCTCTCTCTCTCTCTCTCTCTCTCTCTCTCTCTCTCTCCCGCTCTAGCGAACGCCTATATATGCATGGGATCTGCTCGATTATTATATGTGGGATAATGGCGTTCCAATGGACCGACTGCGGCAGCAGCAGTCGTACGTCGCGCGCACAATTGCATTGTAAATTGCGCAATCTCCGTCAGGCACCTGTTTTCGTAATTACCGGCTGTCTGACGCGCGTGTAACTTACGGAGATAGAGAAGAGCGAGGTTTTCTCTGGATTTTTTCCTGGCCCCGGGTGGGAGTATCTGTTAATGTGGTTTTAATTAATTTAGGAGAAGGAAGTGCTGCTGGGGTGTGGTGGCTTTAATGGAAAATCAGCCCTGGTAGAGATGTTGACGATAATATTTCCAGAAATAGGCAAGATTTGTATGAACTGGGTAGATTCCAGTCTCAACATATCGGTAGAAATCCCATCTAAAATGACATGAATTCTGGAATATTTCTAGCCAGATCTGCTAGAAGTCGTCTGCAAGAGTCGCGGCTACATAACATAACCTTGCTTTTTTGATTTTTTTTTATGGTTCGTAAGATTTGGATGTGCGACCGACTTTTAATTCGCGTGTATACATAATATACATGTATCACTAATACACCTTTGAACAATATTATAACAAATATAATAAGCCACAACTGTATGCGTTGGTATTATGTAGCGTCTGTCGTGACGAGTAAACGCATGCGCAAAAGGTTATAAAATATACGTTAGTGGTCGATCCGAGTTATCGGCGAGATTTCTCGAGTATTTCTAGTCGGGATTCTACCGAACGAATCTGCCGAGCCGCTAGGATATTGACTGGTTCAACCAGACAAATTTCTACCAGGGAGCTTCTGTACTTTGATCATTTATTCGCTTGCTTTACACACCTTGTATATGAAATACGCATTCTTAATACATTCTTTTGGTGCTGCAGTATGGTGTATTTTAAAAATTCATTATAGTATAGCTAAGCGTTCACTCGTTGAATTCTCTTGGAATAGTAGTTTATTATCCGTGCTGTCATTATCTCAATTATGAAACCTAATAACGATGAGCATAATCCTACAAGTAAAAACTGAAAATCATACGTTATACGGCTCAACGAAATATTTGTAATACTGCTTGAATTTTGGAATCGAGCTTGTCCTTTCATCGCCAACATTTCGTATATGAGATACAACATTTTAACTTCTTGAATGTTGTCAAGAAAATCCATGACTCCAACGTTAAATAATTTGTGCATGTAAACATTGTATTTCTGTTTTAAATAAAAATTATCGCGTACAATTAGAGCTTTGTACCTGTTGGTACTTACTTGAGAAATGTGCATTTCTACGGGGAAATTTATCAAGTTATATTTTATAGTTTGATAATCGCTTAAGCAAACGGCCCTGTCATTCTTTGCGATTAACTGAAGACAATCCTGTTGAATGTCGTTTAAATAATGTATATTGTTACTTTGCGACATATTCGGAAAGTACGACAACAATCTTGGTTCGACGAAAATTTCGTATTTTGAATCAATGAGATCTTCAATTGATTTTACAGACGGCCGATATTCAGGAACTGTCTCTAAAGAATTCATGTGGCTATGCATGTCGTAGTTTATAGATACAAGTACTATGATGAACCAGAAGAAAATAATTTGTTTCACGACGGATCGCGGTTCATGAAGAATTTGAGCCCCGGTAAGGGCTCTAATTATATTTAAAATTGAATATGAGAAAGAGGAATTTGTCAAATACATAAAGACAAGCGTTAACATCATAAAAATCGTAATGGACAATAAGAAATCTTCCTGATTAATAGTATATTGTGTACCAAGGGCGTAAAGTGGGCTTTTTTAGGCCGAGTGTGGATTTTGCAGTACTCGTCTGCGGCTCGTAAACGCCCTCGCCTTCGGCTCGGGCTAACTCGCCTTGACTCGTACTGCAAAATCCACGAGGCCAAAAAGCCCACTTAGCCCTTGGTGTACACCATATTTTATGTAACGCGCGGACGTATTTTCGCGTTTTTTCGTACGTGTTAAGAGGGACTGATGTGACTATTTTTTGACACGGCAACCGTGCTCTTGTCTTGTTCAAACATTATATAAAATAAATAAATAATGCAAATTTATCAAAATCAACTTTTTTTTTAAATTACAAAAAAAAATTTTGCGGGCAATAAAGGCCATTATTGCCCGCTGTTTGAATATGCGGGCAATAAAGGTTTTTATTGCCCGCTAAAATAACTTTTTTGCCCGCCGGTCAAAAAAGAGTCACTTTAGTCCCTATTAATAGGTATGAAAAACGCGAAAATCGTTCGCATGTTACATAATATCATTTATGAACAACTCTGCACATTTTATGTACTAAGCACAAATTATTTGGTGTATACATAAGAATTTCATTAGATCAAATCTCCTCATTGACACGACTATGTGCTTGGATGTCGTACTTCCCATGTAGCAAATCATTGAGTGCACCGAATGCTTTCCCGTTCTCGTTTATATAGCCTATATTTCGAGAAGAAACAGTGGTAAGGTCAATTGTCGCGTTGAGCTTATTCCAAATAATGCCCTGTGTAATTAAAGATGATCTAAATAATGTTTTGCCTCTTAACACATCCAATGACAGAGTGACAGATTTTATTGAATAGCCATCCAATGTTATTGCTTTGTCAAACTTCAAGCCCTCGCATACCGATAAAAAACCTTAAATTTATTGTTTTATATCATTTGTACTATTTTATGTGATATCATTGAATAAATAGACTTCAGATCAAGTACTTATTCTCACTTAGGAAAGCTACCTACTATTAGTTATAAATTTGAATTCAAAGATGTAAAATGGATGACCGTTTTGTTGCGTATATATTTTTGTTAAATTCCAACTGTATGGTGCCTGATTTGTAAATGGATTAAATGTATAAAAATGGATTTCTTCGTTTATATTTTTACAAATAAAAATGGCTGAAAGAATATCGGATTCCCAAAAAATCTTAAAAAAAAGAATATACTTGGGCGCAGTTATTGCGTTTTTTTAGTTTGCCAATTACATAAAATCCTTCTACATTCCACCAAATAGAACTTTTCAATTTGAGCAAAATACGTTTGATCGATGAAAAATCAAAGTCCAGCATTAAAAATTTTAGTAATTTTCTCGATTAAAACCAAGTATTAGAAGCATTAATTTTGTATAACTTTGGTATGCTTGGATAATTAAAATTTTCGAATCAAGCCAAATCGTATCATTTCAAAATAACACTTTGAGTTTGAAACATATCCATGTTGAAATTGTCATTCTTTTGAGCTCTGGTAACTAAGATTGGAGAATCGTTTTCAGAAAAACAATTTTTAAATATGTTCATCTGCATCATATTATATAATGTTATACGAAAAATTTGATTGTTTAAAGATATTTTTGAAGTGACTTACCGATAATTCATTTAACTTTAAAGCATTATCTGAATCTATATTGAACTGTCTTTGTGAATTTACAACTGATTAAATAGAAAATATCATAGCCGTACAGGTTATCAATGTTCGCAATAGTTTATGAAAAAACATTTCAAATTTATTCTTTAAAAGTAAATAAAAACAAGTCCTCTGAACATGAGAGACAAATGCATACTGTTTCAAGGTCTACGGTATTCAAAAAAATATTGCGAAAAAATATGTAGTTTCATAAACTTTTTGATATTTAGGTAAGCAGTAAAAAAATCATACGATTATATGTTATCAACGTCAGCATAAGTAAAGTACAGGTACGTTCGAAGCTTCTTTACCATAAACTACAGCGCAACAACGTTGACAAAAAAATCGAATTCTATACTAATATTTTTGTGTAAATTGCTAATATTCAATTCAACACACTTTCTTCAAGATGAATTGCAACAATCATTTTGTAAATTAATACAACTATAGGGCTGTAAAATTAATTAATTAAGCATTTTTCTTTAACTTTCGTAGAAATGTAAAGTTTTGTAAATGTTAAAAGTATTTAAAAAATGGAGATTAAAAAAGATCAGCATAATCCTGTAAGCAAAATGTGAAAATTAAATGCTACGTGTTCCAATGAAAGATTAGCATGACTGTTTGAATTTGATAATCGAATGTTCCTCGATTTACGATCTGAAAAATATATCAGTTTCGATATCAATAATCAAACCGTTTTCGATTCAAATAATCAAACCATTTTAAGTCATAAAAATTTAAAATAACAGTTTGTAATCGAAATGTATTGATAAAAGCGTTGATACTGTTTTTCTGAGAGCTGATAAGCAAAATTGGCGATTCATATTCGGAAAAACAGCTTTGAAAGACACTTACCTATGGTTAAATATTGTTATTATCAAACAATACATCTATACAGGACTACTTGCAATTTTTTTAATTGGCTTACCGATAAGTTACTCTATTTAGATGCAGTTGATGTACTTAAAACTATGGAAATATTATACAACAAAAATAAAAAGATTAATTTTCGTTTCTTCATCGTCAAGTGCAAGAATCAAATGCGTACTAAAGAAAAAATATTATTGTAGTAATACAAAACTAGCATGGCTCTAAGTATTACATCATGAGCTCGTGGGTTTACAACTTGAAAAAATATACTGAAAAACTTGAAATAATTTTATTCACGCACTCATAAAATATAATGTTGTATGCAGTATAAATTGAACGTCATTAAAAAATCCATACCTTCTACAAGAGTTACAATTTGCAACCCTTTTTTATTTACTCTCATTGTTTTGTGCTGATCAATAGATAGCTACTCGTAAGACTGGTAAGTCATTTCTAAAAAATCAGCAATCAAGTATTTTCAAGTCTGCATAGAATATTTTTGGATTATATAACTCATTAATTTATCGATTGATTGCGGACATTGTAGGTTATCATTATTGATGTACCACGAAATCAGGAAATTTTGAATATCTACAGACTTTTGGTTAATCAGAAATGAACTTTGACAAGGACGCTTATGTAGGTTAACACAAACAGACGTGCTATAATGCAAATAATAATAGAATACAACCTTGCATTGGACACAATAAGATGTCACTAAAAAATTAATGAAACTGCATTTAATACGCACAGAATATTTTTGTCATTATATTCGTCATAAAAAGTTTTCGCCTAAACATACTAGCCTCACCCACGCGTACAGCATAATCCAGCGCCGCTGACATCGTTCGGAAAAGCCGTGGGCGTATTTTTCCGACGAACCAGGAGAGAAGAAGCTTGCGGCTAAATGGAAGAATGCTGTCGGCGACGCACGTACACACGAGCTACGGTCAGCAAAAGTAAGGCTTCCGATGCTACACCGCTATGTTATCTGTGCCGCTCTTGCGGGCAAACGCGTTTCTCCGCTCAAAGGATCTTCGCGTAGTCGCTGGACTGGATGTAGCGCTGACAATGGGGGAATTAATGAATTTCTCCGGGCGCACCGCGCAAGGCTTTATGGGGCCTGTGCGTGAGGGAGTGGAAAGGAGTGTTTTTGAAGTGGAATTTGCGTGGATGCGTGTGGATATGCCGCGTTTCGAGGCAGATTTACGTTTTCTAGATTTTATTTCAAAATTTATCATCATTTTTACGAGAAACGTTTGTATTTAATTTTATTTAGTCAATCGAAGGCAGGTAGAGAAAAAGTCTTTTGTCGTTAGTGCATAATATTTATATTATATGTCTTTTGTACAAATTGTGATATGATGTACAGTTAAAACAATTAATTTTGAAACAAGCAAATACACATAGTAGATCAGGCACAATGAATATTAGCCATTGTTTTAAGTAAAATTCATAAGTGATATAAATATTGAAAAGATAAAAATACAATGACAGTGTCGCGATAATTCATTCAAAATAATAAAATCCAAGCCACGTGATGATTTACTTTTTCATAAACAATCGATTAAAATTTGATTCACACTCTTATTTGTGTTTTATACAATCCAAAGATTATCTTCTTCCCAGTATGACGTACTTCCAAAAAAAGAGAGCTCAGCGTCGTCTTCAAAATCTAGGCAGCCCCTTGATGTATTTTCATCTGTGACTTGGAAAGTTGATGTGGATACTGTTTCAAGGTTGATTGATTCATCTTTGGTTGATTTAGATTTTTTTTTATACTTCCATGCTTCCTTATCATCACGTGATTTTGAATTTTTGCTAATCTTTGATTTGTTAAATCCCTTAATTGCTCTTGCATAATGTTTCCAAGTGTCTTTATAATAGCCATTTAACAACTCTTGAACGTTTTTATTGGTTTTCTCTTCTCGCAGTCGTTTCTTTGTTTGACGAAGATGTTCTTTAAGAGTTTCAATATGAACCTTTAGCAGAGATTTGTTATTTTTCTTCGTAGGCTTCGGTCCATCATTGGACAATTCATTTTGAAAATTCTTAGCCACGGGAATGAAAAACTTATTATCATCTTCTACGTCATTCTTCTGGTACTTTTTGTTTTTATGGTCGTTGTTATTGGCTTCGAAATCAGTGTCGTCATTGTTTTTCTTGTAACTTTCTCCTTTATCTTCATACGTACCAGAATCCTTTCCAACATCATGTTCAGAGCTTTTATTAGTTTCATCGTTTTTCAATGTGATCTCCATCAAGACGTTCCTTTTTCCACCTGAATTCCAGTCCCTGTAGAGTTTCCAAGTTATGCATTTACTGATCTTGTCCGATGCTAAAGCGACATCAGCAGTGCTCTCGTCGATCTTGCCCCGAGGATCCTTACGGTTCATAACGCAGAGACGGTTGGCGAGGATAAATTCCTCGAGTATTTTGCCCCGGTAGTCGCTACTGTCCAAATTGCTCCACCAAACTGACTTGACACTGGCGTCGATACAGATTATCACTTGTTTTTCGCGGATGAAATGATAAAGTTTCGTAAGACAAGATTCGATGTCTTTTTCGGGTGGGCAGTACACACCGATCAAATAGATTTCACCGATGACTGTCTTGAACCGGAGACAGATGCAGGTGTCATTACAAATCGCTAGTTCTGTGATCGGTTGCAGATCTTTATTGAAGATCACTATGGCCGTGGCAATTTGGCCTACTTTGGAACTAGTCACAAAATAGATTGGAAATCTGCAACCAGGTATTCTATTTTTAAACATAGGCGGCGCGTGCATAACAAGCACATCGATACGCTGTCTGATGGCGAGTTCTATCATCATATCAGCTAGGTTAAGTGATCTACTTGCAGTTTGCGTCATTATGCGTAGAGTGGGCTGCATTTTTGAGCTGATAGCGTAAACTTTCACTTTTCGATCGGACTTGCAGAGATGGAGCGACCAACGACCGGTATCGTTCACTGATACGTTCGATAATAGACTTGAGCTAGTTTCACGAACGATCGATGCCAGATGATTGGAGTCCGTAATTCTCTGAATTCACGCGCACACTATACGTAAATATTTGTATTTCTCATCGAGCCTAAATACAAACTTCGCTGAACAGACTTTTGAATC